>NC_081375.1:25361520-25676520 GCF_030684315.1 Stegostoma tigrinum
ACTGACTTTCAAATTACACATTCATACCACATCCTGAAAACTCTAGAGACTACCTTGTGCCTAAATACCGAGGAGATTAGCACAGTAAGAAATGAGGACAGTTTCAGGGAAGATGTCATTGCCTATTTCTTCACACGGTTCTCCTCGTTACTCATCAGACTTTTCCTTTGCATGGCTGCAGCTAGCATTAGAATTTGACATCCCCTATTGTCCTGACCTGGGAGCTTGAATCGATCTCAGTAGTAATATCCTTTCCAGGTCTTTTTTGCAAAGCTTTGCATCTGTGCCCTTTCTGGCAGTGACAAATAGCACAACTTCTCTTTTCCAAACTTCTATTACAAGGAGGTCAATTTCTATCTCTTCAGCTTTGAGCAGCTTCTGTCCGGTGCCCTGCACCTTACATTTGGATATTTTCCAGGAGCATAAATACCCTACAAAGAACATCTGAACAAGTACCTCTAATTATTATTGCTTGTATAATAAAAACCAGATTTACTAATTGGACAATTCAATCTCAATCTAAAGCAGTCTGTGGCATTTCAGAGATGAGCAACAAGTTGGTGATATAGATTAAAACTGCATGATGAAGAACTGTCAAAGAAATGCATTTTTTCCCATCTTTTGTACAATTTGCTGTTTACTCTTGATTCACTGATACTGCAAATTTGCAAGGCTAAATTTTGACAATGCCTCAATTACAGGGCTGTGTAACTCAAATTTAGAACGGTAGAATTTTCTGCTAGAATTTTCAACAATAAATTATTGTGTTTTGGGATGACCTTTGAATTATGGTCTAGTTATAACTGACACAATATGACATTTTGTAATTTGCCTTGCTGCTTTCAAAAGGTTAGTCAGCTCTAACTTAAAGAAAGAAGGAACATGAATTTATTAAGCACCTTTTGCGTCCTCAGTATATTTCAACAAAACAACATTGAAACTAATGCAGAGTGCCTGGGACTAAATCAGTTCTGGATTTGGAAATGTTCTGGATTACGCAATTATTTTAGACAACCAAACCAAGCGTCTGTGGACCAAAACATTCTACGAATGCAAATCTTTACCTCAAGTATACAAGTGATAAAACATGATATGTAATAATAAATATTTGTTTTACTTATCCAAATAATGTATCTTCTAGGTTTCTGCTCCTAAAATATTGTTCTAAAATGATGCCGTAGATTCACTGGGCAGAATTTTACAGTGCCCCGTTCAGCATGGACCATGATTAGAAATCTGGGAGAATTTCTCAACACTAGGAGCAGCAGGTTGCATTTTCTAACAGAGTTTGAGGTATTGAAATGTTGTTCTCACAATGTATTGGTGAGATACCAATTCATTGTGATTATTATTCATTCACCTTCATTAACCCCTAATCGTGTCTCATTAACATGTGGTTTCCCATCGTACCACAAAACAGATGGGAACTAGACACCGAAAATTCCTGACATTAAAACCATGGCTCCAGCTCACCACTTCCTCAACCGGGCTTTCATCTTGGACATTAAGCAGTGACAGGTCAGGGCGAATTCCAGCGTACTGGCCACATGCACCCCATATTCACAAATGCTACGGTCAACCTGTGCCTGCCCCTTGGTGTAGCATAGCATAGCTCCCTCCCACCTACATTATGGCCCTGCACTGCAGTGTTACACTGTGGACTATGCTAGTATTTCTTGATGCAATGTTGCGCCCAACTGAAAGATTGGACCAGGCTATATCTTGCAGCTGCTCATTCACTCAGCACCACCTGGATAGTCACAGGACCTCTGCTGCCCTGCCTTGCATTGCCATGCTTTGCATTTCAGTGCAGATATAAAGCCAGGCAGCTCATCTTAATTGGCAGCAGTCACCAGTAGATGGGTTGCTGTCATGCACTGTGTTAAGTCAGTGTTATAACTACACCATGCACCAGCAGCTGACATGGCAAATGTCAACCAAATGGCCATGCCTCGAAGTGCGAGGGTAGCAGTTCTCATTCATGTCAAGGGTGTCAGCCTTCATTCAGGGGTTCCTTGCACAGTATGTCAAAGGCAGCATCCAATATCAGTCAAGGGTCTTGGACATAGACAGTCAGCTCCTGGCAGGACAGTCAGGGTCAGGACCCTCATTAGGGGAGAGGAAATGAATGTTGGGTACTCTCCCCAATCATCCTAACTATGTCTGACCTGTTATGGTCTTTTTCTCCCACATTCAGGAGAAGTGTGATAATGAGTGAGAAGAAATTGGTGGCACAATTCGGAGTGCTGCTGTGGATGGGGGATAATCAGTGAGGCATTGTAAATGAATGAGTAGGAGGCACAGAGGCTGCGTGGAGGTCATAGTGTGGATGGGTTGGATGGTTAAGAGTGGGTGAAGAAATATATTACATTCAATAGTGAGGGTGATAGGGGGTGAGATGTGGTGAGAGCTGGGTACAGCAGCAGAACTGGAGAGAGCATGAGGTATTGGAGAGAAGATGGTTACACTTACCTTGACTTTCTTTGGCACTGGTGAGCATACCTTCAGATGGCTGACATGACAGTGACCCAGGTCCCAAAGTCTGCTGTCATGGCCTGGACTACTAGCCGTGGGGATAGTGGATGTTCAGCCTCTGCTCAGTCCCGCTCACCAGGCTCTCCGGTTCCCTCTCCACAGAGCAAGGTGCCAATATTCCCTTCACTGCCAAGTCTGGGCTAAATCTCATAGCCCGGAGCTGCCCTGCATGGGCAATAAGCACATGTCCAGTTGCATGACAGCCTTTTAAAGATTGTACCACACCAGGAATGATGATGCATTCTGGGATATCCAGGCCATTGCAAGTTATTCCAGCAAGTGGTAGAATCCAGTTAGCAAGGGACAAGCGGAAGGAATGTGGGAGGTAGTTAATGAGGGGACTCTGGGATGTTGAAGTGAACAAGCTTGCTGGATCTCAAAGAACAAAGAACAAAACAGCACAGGAACAGGCCCTTTGGCCCTCCAAGCATGCACTGACACATTTTGCCCTTCCATACTAAAACTGTCTTCACTTACAGGATTCATATCTCTCTATTTCCTTCCTATTCATGTATTTGTCCAGATGCTTCTTCAATGTCTGCTTCCACCATCTCTTCTGGTAGCGTATTCCAGGCACTCAACATCCTTTATGTGAAAAACTTGTCTTGCACATCTCTTTTAAGATTGACCCCATCTAGCATCTTGAACCTGTGTCCCCTAGTAACTGACCCTCCACCCTGGGAAAAATTCCTCATACCTTCCACTCTATCCATGCCATTCATTATCTTTTAAACTTCTATCAGGTCCCCCTCAACCTCCTGCGTTCCATTGAAAACAATCCCAGTCTATCCAAACTTTCTACAAACCTAAAACCCCCACACCAGGAAATATCCCGTGAAACCTTTTCTGTGCCCTCTCCAAAGCATCCACATCCTTCTGTCAGTTTGGTGACCAGAACAGTACACAATATTCCAAGTCCGACCTAATTAAAGTTCTTTAAAGCTGCAGCATAATTTGCCTATCCTTATATTCAAAACCCCTTCCAATGAAGGCAAGTATGACAAAGGCGTTTTTCATTACCTTATCTACTTGCACTGCCACCTTCAGTGATTTGTGGACCTGCACACCCAGAACCCTCTTCCGATAAATACTCCAAAGGGTTACACAATTCACTGTATAATTTCTACCTGTACATGACCTTCCAAATACATTTGTTCGGATTAAACTGCATCTGCCATTTTTCTGCTGTGCCTCCAACTGTTCTATATCCTGCTGTATGCTCTGACAGTCCTCCTCACTTTACACAACTCCACTAAACTTTGTATCATCTGCAAGCTTACCAATTAGACCAGTCATGTTTTCCTCCCAATCATTTATGTAGATCACGAACAGCAGAGGTCCCAGCACTGATAATTGTGGAACACTGCTAGCCACAATCCTCCATTCCAAAAAGCATCCTTCTATCATTACCCTCTGTCTCCTTTGACTAAGCCAGTTCTATATGCATCTTGCCAACTCACCCCGATACCATGTGGCTTCACCTTTTGTACCACTCTGCCATGAGGGACCTTTTCAAAGGCTTCACTGAAGTCCATGCAGACAACATCAACTGCTTCTCCCTCAATCATCTTTGATACCTGCTCAAAAAATTCAATCAAGTCAGTGAGGCATGACCTCCCCCACACAAAACCATGCCATCGATCACTAATAAGTCCATTTGCTTATAAATGCATATAGGTCTTGTGGAGAGAAACCCTTCAAGATCTTCAACAAAAATGACACTTGACCAAAATATGGTGAGATTCAGTCCCTTGGATCTGTTCAAAAAGATTTCTGGACAACTGATGTTGATGAGATTTATGGACTGGAGAGTTCACAGTATACTTCATTTTGAACCGCAGTGTTTTGTAAACAAATACACAATCCCACAAGCAGCATATTAATAAATATGTTTAGCTAATATTGATTGAGGGATGCTCCTTCATTCATTTTCCAACAGTATCGTGAAATCTTTACATCCATTCTACCAAGCAGATTCAACAATGCAGTACCAACTCAATAAGGTATTAAGATGTCAGCCTACTTTAATGCTGGAATGCAACTTTTTGTGTAGGATTTTTTCTTTGTATATTTTGTAAGATTTCCAACATTTTTATGCACTGTTTTGTTTTATCTTCTTGGATCTGTTAATTTTTTTATTCCTAACTTGGAAATGTGCCACAGAGCCAAGCTGACATTTTAAATATTTATTATCGTCTCACGGAATGTTCTTATTCATATGATCTCTCCATTTTTTAAAAAAAAAACAGCTTATGGTATTGTGACCAAATTGAATTTCTCATCTGCATTCTGACATCATGAATTCCTAGTTCTCTATGTGTATGGCCCTTAAACAAAAGATTGGCCACTTATAAAGTACAAAAGCAATCCAAGGACTTCATTAGCTAAAGAACTGAGCTGACTTTTTATAAGAGTTATGTAGCTGAAGACATGGAGTTGTTCGCCTTTGCCAAAAGGAGGCCATAATAATGACAAATGAATTCTGAAGGTAAAAGTGCTCTGAAGCAAGTCTTGATTTCCAGCTGAAAAATTCCACGTGTTCTATATGGCAGTTTGCAAAAGAATAGGTTACCATCAATTGGAATAATAAATATTAAATTAAGTCAAATTTCCAGAAATAATAATTAATTAAGCAGGGAATTAAATGTGGTAATTTAAAAAAGTCAATTATTTAGACACTTAAATGCAAATTTATCAGAAAAATATATACCAGGATTGGACTTTTAAAATGTGGCTTGTTTCACCTCAAAAATCTGAGTTTTAAACCAGTTTGAATCCATTGTTTTGTTTGGCTTTTCATTTCATTCTTTGTCCCTTTCTCCTGTTCTCCCTCCATGATATTACTAGCCTATTTCAAAAATCATTACGATCTGTTGAATGGAAGTGTCACACTGATACTATCATTAATACGAATGCACAAACAAGCAACAAGTGTAAGCCACTAGGCCAATCAAGTCTGCATTTGCCACTAAATAGGATCAGAGCTGCTCTGATTTTAACCTTCCCTCTATATTCCTGTATAACATGAATAATCTTTTATCACCTCGGTAATCAAGAATCTATCAACCACGGCCTTAAAAGATTCAACATCCACTGAATTTTGAGGAAGAGAAATCCAAAGATTCATAATCCTTGGGAGAGAAAATAATTATCATCATCCGTCATGAACAGGCAAACCCTTGTTTTTAAACCATAACCCCTAGTTCTACATTCTCCCACGAAAGGAAACATTCTTTCGACATCCACCTGGTCATACCCTCGCAAGAACTTATATATTTCTAGAAAGCCACCTCTGATTTCTAAAAACTAGAGGGTACAGGCCTAGCCTGTCTTCCCTTTTCTCATAAGGCAATCCACTCATTCAAGATTTTAGCCTAGTTGGGCTTGTTGGGCCAAATGGCCTACTTCCTCACTGTAGGGATCCTATGAGAATGCTGTATTTAACTGCATGGGGAATTGAATGCAAGAGTAAGGAGGCTATGTTTCAGTTCAACAGGCCATTAGTATTTATGGAAGAATGTCAATGCAGTGGGAACTGTTCAGAGAAGTTTTCATAGAACCATAGAATATCTACAGTGTGGAAACAGGCCATTTGTCCCATTGAGTCCATATCAACCTTCCAAAGAGCATCCCATCCAGATCCCTACTCTATCCCTGCATTCCCCATAGCTAGTCTGCCTAATGTATGCATTTCTGGACACTTTGGGCAATTTAACATGGCCAAGCCACCTAACCTGCATGTCTTTGAACTATGTGAGGAGACCAGAGCACCCAGAGGAAACCTACACTGACACAGGGAATAACTGCAAACTCCACACAGATAGTTGCCTGCAGGTGGAATTGAACCTGGGGCCCTGGTGCTGTGAGGCAGCAGTGTTAGCCACTGCACCACCATGTCACCCCACTATTAGCTTTTTCCTGATTGCTTACTGTATACTCAGTGATTCATGCAAAGGGGCACCCAGATCTCTCTGCATCTCAGAACTCTGCATCCTCTAACTATTTGCTTACTACCAAAATTGAAAACTTCACATTTTCCCACAATTGCTGGATGTCTGCCCACGTTCTTAATGTATTCATATCCCTTTGTGTGTTCCTTACATCCTCTTCACAAGTCACATTCCTCCTTCCCTTTGTGTCATCAAATTTAGATACCATATCTTTGGTCCCTTCATCAAAATCATTGATATTAATTATAAAGTGCGGATGCCACAGTACCAATCCTTGTGGCATATACTCATGACATTCTACCAACTGAAAAATACCCATTTGTTGCAACTCGCTGCTTCCTGTTAGCAGCGAATCTTTCAACCATGTGAATATGTTGCTCCTACAGCACGAGCTTTTATTTTCTACAACATCTCTTTGATGCAGGACCTTACCGTATGCCTTCGGGGAAATCTAAGTGCACTTTCTGGTTTCCCTTTATCTTCAGGCAAAAATTACTTCTTAATGCTCTTGTGAGATTGGAGTTGAAGTAAGATGGAGCACATATCACCTGGAAATTACATGTAATTTGTGTTATTCCCTGTCACTGACTGAAAAGAGGGATAAGCAGCGTGCTGGCATTTCCTCCAATAAAGACCACAAATATTCACCACTTTAGGCTTCCCAGTTTTATCTTGAATAAATTTAAATGTACAAATTTTGCTATATTGCAGAATTTACTTTCAAGCACTTTCTTTCTTTTTGACCTTATTTTCAAATCCAATAAACGTAAAAGTTTCAGAGATTATATGAAAGCTATGGATGCCAGGTTGGATCATACAAAAGATACTGGGCTTGAAAAGATAATGCAGGAACATAGAAACACAAGTATGCCATTGAGCCCACTCTGCCATTCAATTAGATCATGACTGATCATCTACCCAATGGCCACTTCTAACACTTGCTTCATTTCGCTTGTTGTCTTTAGTCTCCTGAAATCTATTACTTCAGCGATGAACATGTTTAGTGATTGATCTTCCACAGCCCTCAAGGGTAGCAAATTCAAAAAGTATTTGCCCTCTGAATGAAGAAAGTTCTCGCCTCAGTCCTAAATGGCATACCATTTTTTTTCTCAAAGTATGTCTGGTTCGAAACACACCAGCCAGGAGAATTACAGTATCTATAGCCATCTTGTCACATCATTTAAGAATTGTTTCAATTAAATCATCTGTCATTCTCAAAATGCTCGGGAATACAACTGCAATGTGGCAAATTTCACATCTCAACTATTTGGGATGTATTGTGTAGAGTCACTGTCAAGGATCCTTCTTATGGTATAAGTTAACATACAGATAGCGAATGGGGAAGGAACCCCACATGAAGTCTTCAGCAGAAGATAGTCTCAATCTTGGTAAACAATAAAGCTTTTTCATCTAGTGCTTATTATCTAGATACACCACAGTCAGTTCTGATATAACACAATTGTACGAGAATGGAACTATTCCATGTTATAAGAAAATTGCACAATAAAGTTGTGATTTAAAGTTGATATTTAAAGTGATGAGGACGGATTCACATTAAAGCCAATACAGGTAGGGAAAGTTCACATTCTTCAAGTAGCATTCTATAATTCTTCAATCATATTAAAACTAATTCATGCTGAAGAAACCCATGTTATATCAGAACCAACTGTGCACCTAAGATACATGTTGGTCTTTTATGAGGTATCAGAATCAACTTCGGAGCAAATCCATGTCACTGTGACTGAAATATTTTGGGACACAGAACAAAGCTGATTAAGACACTGGACACTCCCGTTAGTTCCTTCCTGGATCAGTACGTTATAAACCAATGGGCGGAGCTTAGCTCATGATGTCCATTAACCATTTCAGGTACTGTTTTATACTGATCAAGTTTTTTTGCCTCTACTTATCTGAAGCAATTGTATCCAACATTTAATAAGTAAAGTAGCTTTAGCTCCACACTATCTCCCCATAAGTCTGACTTCCTAAATAATTGACAACATGGCTGCATTGAAACTCTGCTGTTTGAGGATGAATTCTTCATGTGAGGTTCATTGCTCCACTGTAATCTTGGTGGAATCTTTCAACTTCTGAATGCTTTTCGAAGAGGACATACTCTCCATTATTGATGTTGTTGCCAATGTTTGTTTCCCTTGGAGGATCTTTGGTTCACTTAAATCAGATCAGAGAATATCATTATGTTTCTGAAAGAAGTAATCTTCCCCTTTGGATATTGTAACAGATAGAATTGCATGTGATCCATCCATTTTCACATGTATGCTTTTGGATAACAGCATCATTCTGTTTGGTTTAATACTAGACAGTAAAGCTGACTGTTGTTTTGCTACTGCTTCTTTGAAATAATTGAAGTGACAATATTAAAAAATCTACTACAAATCCTGGTGCTTGCAGCGTCACCAATATCAGATGATTAGATTTTGAAGATTTGTCCATGGTTGGAAGACAATTGAATAATTCTTCCAAACTTGTGAAATCAGCAGTATCACCTGATCTTGCGGTCATGAAGACTCACCAGGCAAAGTAAATAAATTCAACTGGCGTTTATTTTGTCTTAAGTTCAGAAGACGTTCTTCTGAGACGTTTTAATCTTTCCCCTGTTAGTCAAGTTACATTTTCTTTTCTAAATTGGCTGAGGTTCTTCCATATGTTGTTGAACTTTAAAAGGCAAAGCATATTTTACTGCTCATAAGTGAGAAATGTTGATTTCTGCTGACATACATGCACTCCCCCTTATGTTGGTCTCTGTATTTTATGAGGACTCTGAGCATTTCTTTGATTTTGTGTAGTGTTGTGACTATGCCATGCAGTAATCAATCAGGTGTTTACAGTTTTGTTCTCTTTGACCAAGAGATTTCCTCAGAAAATAAAGTAAGCTCACTCCAATGCCATATTTGAAGTTATTTGAATGGTTGTTAAATTGTACGATTTCTGTCAGATTTGGGTCAGATAAGTCAGCTTTTACACCTAGGAAGAGTAATTCATATCTACCAGAAGTCACATATCATCGTATAACGTTATACAATAATGAAGGAATGCATAAGCATTCTGTGATCTCATCCATTTGCAATATAATTAAAGCCACGATAGGCCCAGCAGACCATAGGGATGCTCTTGCATTAGAGAGACATGACTGATGGTGAGTTTTCCCTGAGGTTTACCACATCTCAGGCGAGGACAGAGGTCAAGAAGCTAGGACCTTCATGTTGTCCTCAGCCAGTATGGCAATTGAACCCATGATGTTGGCACCAACCATTTAGCCAAGTGTCACTCCCCAACCATTTACCCAAGTGAGCTAACTGATGTCTTCAGAATGCTGTTGTTCATTTCTTCTTTTCACTTTTGCTCATTCTCTGGTAATGCTCAACATTCTTGCAAAAGCTTCATTAATTCGATAAAGCTAATGATGGTTTTTGCTTTTTTTAAAAAAAATAGAATCAATGCTTGGAATACTAACTTCTATTATCAAAGGATGTAATGGTATTTTGTGTTGATCTAGCATATGGAGATTTTATTATTTTGTACCTTTTTTTTAATCTCTCTTCCTTTCGGTCCACTTTAATTTCCTGTCAGAAGGAGTTGTGATTTTGGATGTGTTTGAATGTGTAATATATTTCTCCATTGCTATTGGACTGCTGTTGTTTCTCTTATTTAAATTACTTACTTGAAAGTTGTTGCGGGAATCTTTGCATTTTTTTTATGTAGTTAGTTTTACCGTTCAGTGTTTTAGTCCCACAATCACTTCAATTACACTGGATGTCATCTTCTTCAGCAAGTTGTATTAAACATAGTAATTCTTTTGTGATATTATTCAATAATAGAGTTGAATTGCTAACATAGATTTATCATTAAAAAGCTTTGTTGTTTTATGGAAGGAATTTTTAAAAATTTCTATCTGCTTATCATGTCTTCCAGAACTTTTCTTTAATTTTTATTAATTAAAGTTGAAAAACTTTCAACTGTTTCTGGGTATCTAGATAAAATTGAAATGCTTTAAACTGAACAAATACTATTTCAAGTGCACGACACATCAATATGTTCAATACAAAGGCTTTATTGAAGTGAAATGTAAGATGTCTGCTTACAAGATGTGTGCCTCATGGTAGAGGTCACATGATTGCAGTGGACCAGAACAGATATTTGTTGATAATTGCGTTTCAATGTGAACATCTACTTTTTTATCCAAAAAGGAAAGAAAAGGCATGCAGTATCATGTACATTTTTAACTAACCAAGTTAACAATTAAATACTCATTGTTTTCATGCATTGGCAGTTTTTATTTTAAATTCCATCAAACTCTGTGTATGCTTTCCACAAATTGTCCTTAAGTTGTACTAGTTCTCTAACGGTATACATGCATGTTGCCATCACTGGGTATTTGCTTGAGTGATGTCATTTCACCAAAAAGTGTGATTCCTGTATCATTCATTGTTGCTATGGTAATCATTCTTGTTGTACTTCTGTTGTTTGATTGCAGTAGAATCTGTTTGTTTGATGCATGTTTTTTTTATTCATTCACGGGAAGTGGACATCAATGGCATGTCCAGCACAGTGTAGATGGTGCATTCACTTCCTTCTGATCAGCCATCTGCAGTTGAGGAACAGCTTTGACTTTTGGGCGTATGTGTCTGTAGCTGCAATGATATAGCTGTCATTCAATTTTACAATTGATGTTACAAGTGTCCAAGTTCCTGGAACAGTTATTTTTGTTGAGGCTGTTGAATGTTTGTACTCTAACTGACTGTCCAGTACGCAGTTCTGGAAAAGATATAGCAATCTTGATTGAAATGAAATTTGGCTTTTTGCCATTTCATCTTGTTTTTTTTTCCCACTCATATCTATCACTACATCGGACTTTCTTGTGATAGAAAGGGTAGTTTGTTGCATGACATTAGTATTCGTACTGGATTACTTTCTATGCCGTCAGTGTGTATGCTTCTCCACTCAAAGGTTACCTTGTACACATCTGCACTGAAGCTGTTTGATTTCTTTGATAATTTTCACTCACACTTTAGCCTTTCCATTTGTCAGGATAATGTGGAAATGATGTATGATGCTGAATTTCTAAATCCTTCCTGAAGCAACTGAATTCTTCCCTTGTGAACAGGGGGCCATTATCACTCACAATAACCTCAGGAATACCATATCAGTTGATGTGTGCTTTAAGGCATTTGGCCATCTCAGTGGTCATCGTTGGAGTCAACTGGTCCACCTCCTAGTGGTCAGAATAATAGTCTATAATAACCAGACAATCACTTCCTGTGAGTGTAAAGAGATCTACTCTCAGCTTTGCCCATGGTCTGTCTGGGATGTTAGGTGCTGTAAACAGCTCTCCAGGTGTTGATTCATGTACTCAGTACTTCTGCACATTGAAATTGCTCAGAGTGTAAGTTTGTATAGAAATTTAGAAAATAAGAGCAGGAATGGGCCATTGAGCTCTTCGAGCCTACTTCACCATAAAATATGATCATGGCTGATCATCCTGCTGATTCTCCTTTCTCCCCACTCACGTGGATGCCTTTAGCTAAAGAAAACTATACCTGAAAACATTTGATGTTTTGGCCTCAACTGCTTTCTGTGGTACAGAATTCCATCAACCCACCAATCTCTGGTTGAAAAAATTTCTTTGTATCTCAGTCCTTAATAACCTATGCCATGTCTTTAAAATCTGATATCAGGTTTTTGTTCCCTCCTGAACATTCTTCCTGCACATGCTCTGACTGGTCCTGTTAAAATTTTATGTGCGCGTCTTCTCTCAAAGTGTGTGCTTTCACTTTTGGGTCCTTTATTCCTAATTCAATCCTGTCTTTAATCAGCAGGGAGGTGGCAGCCTAGTGGTATTACTGCTAGAATGTTAATCCAGAGAGACTCATAATGACCTGGGAACCTCTGTCAAACCCTGCAACTGTGGATGGTGGAATTTGAATTCAATTTTTTTTTAAATCTGGAATTAAGAGTCTATTGATGACCAGGGATCCATTGTTGACTGTTGGAAAATCCCAGTTTATTCACTAATGTCCCTTAGTACTCTCACTTCTCTGGTCTGGCCTACATATGACTCCAGGTGCACAGTAATGTAGTTGACTCTTAACTGCCATCTAGGCAATTAGGGATGGGCAATAAATGTTCACCTGGTCAGTGATGCCCTTATCCCATGAATGAATAAATTAAAAATTTATTGCATTAATCTGCCATTATTTGTGGGTAAGAAAGCCGTAGGCCTGTTGCATTCCTCAGGCATTTGAACAGCAACTGGTTGGGGGAAATCTACAACATTTTCTCTTAAAAGATACCAGTGAAAACATCAGTTCTCGCTTTTTCAGTGGCATCTCATAGATCTGCAGCTGTGCTTTTTAAATTCAACTCTCTCCAGTCACCTCGATGCCACTTCTGGCACCATGTTTCAAGTATGCAACTCAGAAGTGTGCAAGGGCTTAAGTTTCATTTCAATAAAGATGCCTCACTGCAGGCATAGGCCTCATGTATTGGGTCACATGACTACAGCAGACCAGAATGGATATTTTGACATTTTACATTTCAATCCAACCAAACATGATATGTTTTTGAAAAAATACAACAAAGGACTGCAGATGTTGGTGATCTGACAGAAATTGATGCTGAAACTCAGGTCTGGCAGCAGCTGAGAAAAAAGGCAAATCAATGTTTCAAGTCTAGTGAGTCTTCATCAGAAGTTCCACTTTTTTTCCCAATTAAGGATTTTCCACTACCACAGTTGACAGGATACTTAGTCATATCTGACCCAACTCCTGGACCTCAGCCCTCATCCTTCTTCCCTCCCACAACAGCCATTGGGTCATCCTTGTCCTTATTTATCACCCAGGAGCATTCATATCCAAAGGATCATCAGCTGCCATTTCCGTCACTCCCAGCGGGATGCCACCACCAGACACATATTCTGCTGCCCTCCCTTGTCAGCATTCCACAGGGACCACTCCCTCCGGGACATACATCCTCCACTCCAAAAACCTCCCAATAACCCCACAGCATCTTCTCATGCAATCATAGAGTGTGTAACATCTGCCCATTTACTTCCTCCCTCGTCAGCATCCAAAATACCAAACATACCTTCCAGTTGAAGCAGGGATTTACCTACTCTTCACTCAATCTAGTCTAATGCTCACAATGAAGAACAGCATCTCATTTTCCACATGAGGTCTCTGTGGCATCAACATTGATTTCAATAATAGTGATAATGGGAACTGCAGATGCTGGAGAATCCAAGATAACAAAGTGTGAAGCTGGATGAACACAGCAGGCCAAGCAGCATCTCAGGGGCACAAAAGCTGACGTTTCAGGCCTAGACCCTCTCTGATGAGGGGTCTAGGCCCGAAACATCAGCTTTTGTGCTCCTGAGATGCTGCTTGGCCTGCTGTGTTCATCCAGCTCCACACTTTATTGTCATTGATTTCAATAAGTTTAGAGGCGGATTCCATCCTTCCATGTTTTTCACCTACGCTCACCCTCTGGTCCTGTCATGACATGGATTGCTTTCAGAACAGCCTACCCATTCTCTCCTACTCTCAGGCCTCATCATCACTTATTCAGCTTCTCTTTTGTCCTGGCCTGTTATCAATAATTCCCTCATCTACCAATCCATGTCTTATCACTCTCTCTGCATTTTGTCTCCACCTTTTCTCCACCTCTCTCCACACCCACCCTCCACCCCAGCCTCATCTTCACCATAAATACCACTTTTTCCTGGCTGCTGTCATTCCTGATGAAGAGTAACCAGACTTAGAATCATAGAGTCTCTATAGTGCGGAAACACCCCTTCAGCCCAACAAGCCCACACTGACCCTCAAAGCATCCCACCCAGACCCATCCCCTATAGCCCACCTAAACTCTGCTTTCTCCTCACAGATACCGTCAGATCTGCTGAGATTCACGAGCAATTCCTTTTTTTTGTAAACATTCTCTCAGGATGAAGAAAGTACTGTCATTTTGTGCCATCTCCACTTTTGTCTGGCAGTTTTCAGACTCTTTTTAATACAATGGATCATTTGTACCCTTCGTCTTATTTTCCCTGATCTTTTTGCACCAAAATAAATGGTGTAGTGTTGATAATAGGTCATAAAGTAGCAAACATTTGTTTTTCACTTAAAACATTGTTTTCAATAAACTATTCTTCTGCCTTCCTTTTTTTTAAATTATACACCTCCTTATAGTGCTGCCTTTCCAATTTTATCAGCAATTTTTCTTTAAAACCATTGATTTTTCTCATCACTTTCCAATATTTTTAACCAATTATTATTTTAATCATCAATGTTCAATTCACTTAACATTGTGAAATCAGCCATTTAAGCTTCTCAGCCTGGATTTTTTTTCTCTTTAATTGAGATAATTTTCACAATTCCTGTCCGGAATGTAACTCTCATTGGGCATCTGATATTGATCATTGTATGCCAGGTTAATGATTTGGACTTTTCCCCTGTTAGTTCTGGTAAAACGCTCATGGTCCATGCAAGTTTTTTCAATGCTGTTCCCTACTTCTAGTTTATTTAATCTTTTAGAGGTGGTCCACAATGAATATTAGTGCTGCTGCTTTTTCAAACTGTTGACTGCTGCATTGGAGGATGGAGAAGAAGGAAGAAGATACGCTTAGTGATGGTGATAGTGATGATGAGCAAACCCATTGTAGCCAAAGGACTGGTGGGGATATTACAAATATGCCAAAACATTACCAAAATTCTACGAAAAATATGTAGAAGTCTTTTTTGTTCATTTCCTTTGAGAAATTGGCTAAACAGATGAACTGGCCAGAGACAGTTTGGGTAATATTCATTCAGACCAACTTGGTAAGCAGGGTTAGTAAGGTGTTTGCAGTGCTATCAAGAGAATAAGGAGTAGTAAAATGGGCTATTTGGAGTGCCTATGAATTGGTACTGGAAGCATTTGGATAATGGTTCAGAAGTATAAGAAAGAATCCAGGTCAGACTTGTATCAAGTTTGAAAGAATTAAATGGAGCAACTTCCACAGATGGACGAGAGCATTAAGGACAGGAAAGACATATGAGGCTCTTAGAGCATGTTATTCTATTGGAGGAGTTTTAAAAACCTCACTTCCTGAAGTGATAAGGACTCATGTCGAGGAACAGAAAGTTAGAACAGTGAAAAGAGCTGCAGAGGTGACAGATGAATGCGCATCAGTGTACAAATCATAATCTAGCCTCCGACAGTAATTTCATTCCACTAGGAATAGAATTCAGGAAAGAAGAAGATCCTTCAATGAAGAACAAAATATAGACCACACGGGGAAAAATTTATCACGTGAAGAAAAAGAAAGCCAAGAGGGAATGATGTTTTCACAGCAATAAGATGGGACACAAAGTCAGAGCTGATGCTTTGAGAAAGGCTTTGGGAAAAAGAATGCGATAAAAGAGGATAAACCAGTGGGATTAGTTGAGGTAATGAAGGAAATCCCAAGAGAAGTTGAGAAGCTGTAGGAGAGTGCACAGCCTAGTCACAGGCTGGATAGTAAAGTAGCGCCTGATCTATTCAAAGATGTCACCTGTTTGGTGAAGATTTACTCAGGTAAAACAGGGGGAGTAGGTAAAGAAGTTATATTATTGAGAGATATGGCAGCTAGTCTGTCTCTAATAGTAAGTTGAAAATATTTGCACTCCTTCTGAAAAGGTGAGAGTGGTAATCTGTGGAATAAATGGTGAGAGAAGTAGTGTTGCCCTGTGTATGATAAGGCTAAAAGACTGGAGAAGTGATAGTGGGAATAATGGAAAAGTTGGCTATTCCAGGAATACAGTTTATACTTGGAAATGATACAGCAGCTGAGACACAGATGGGAGTGATCTCTATTGTAGTGGAAAAGCCAAAAGACGACCAGGAAACTGAGGAGTTAAAAGAAGAATACCCTTGTAATTTTCCAGGCTGTGTGGTGACAAGATCCCACTGCCATATGTTAAAAGAAGAAGGGAAAACAAATGAGAAAGAGGAGTTGAGGTCCAATTAGCTGACCGCTGTTTGATGAGATAGTAAAGTCTAAACCTAAGCAAGTGGGAGATCAGGCAGAGTTGTTTAGTTCTGAAAGATTAATGGAGTTGCAACAAAAAGAGGGGAACAATAAAGGATTTATGTCATAAAGCCTACTTGGAAAAGGAGTCAGCATATTCCAGAATGTTATTACCTTAAGGATAAAATCTTAAAGTGGAAATTGATACCTAGGCAGGTTAGTGCAGATGAAAAATGGGCAGAAGTCCACCAGATTGTGTTGCCAGTAAAATACAGACACGAATTACCTGTAGGAGGTCATCTAGGAGTGAGGAAGACTCAGGTTCAGATAAAAAAAATCTTTATTGGTCTGGATTACCTAAAGATAGAGTTGAATTTTGTCAAACCTGTCACACATGTCAGATGGTAGGAAAGCCACAGGCAGTAATAAAACCAGCACTTTAATGCCAATTTCCACTTTTGAAGAATCTTTCACACAGGTTATAATTGATTGTATAGGTCCCTATACTAAAACTAGAAGTGGGAACCAGTATTTGCTAACCAAAATGGATGTGTCTACCAGGTTTCCAGAGGCAATTCCATGACTGAAACCTGTTCTTCAGTGCCATATTGCCCATCCTTTGTACCCGTCGACTTGCACTAGTCCCAGAATATCCTCACACACTTATGCAATATCCTAATACCATGCTAGTTTTTCTTGACCTCGTATGATCTTACAAAAAGATGTAAAGTTTCAACTCATCTCGGCAAGTAGTCCCAATGCCTTAGGTGGTGGCCACTGTTAAATTCAGCTCTCTGAACTAAAAAAAATGCCAAGGACAAACATCATCAAGAGAAAGCTATCAGTTTAGTGCTCTCATCTAAACGTCCTTTTCTCCAGAATGCATGTTCACCTCAATTAACATTAGGACACATTATTCTAATTTCGTTTGCTGTTAAGCTTCAGTTGTCACTGCTTTTCACCCTTAATCGCTTCATCTGAGCCAATTTTGCAACTCAACTGGTTACTTTTCTATTTCTTTCCTGAGCCATGGATATATGAGACTATTTAATTGAACTGTAAACCATATCTTTAAAACTGTAGTCAAACATTCCTGTTTGATTCTAGCTTAACAAACTTTGTCAGACGACTTTAAAAAATTATTTGGTAAATCACTCTAGATATAAACATTTTATATAATATATATTTGGAAGTTTGTCCAAATCCAATGTTTCATTTACTTCTCCAAAATACACTAATAATTTTCCTCCCATGCATTGAAACCCTGGAGACTGTGTACATTCATTTTCTTATTTTCCCAAATCCTTTTAAATTTCAGGTAACTGTTCCCTTCAAGCGTTTTTGAAAAAAAAGCCATGCCATGTAAGTCTTCATGTAATTTCTTATTATTATTTGGCTAAGTGTGTCCAAGCTTAGTCAGTCATTTTGAAATGCTTGGTGCTCAGTGTATTTAAATGTTTTCATAGTAGGTCTCCAATCCTGATGTACATGGTTAACAAATAACTTGATGGTTTAAAGGATAACTCATCCACCACTGTTTTGCAATGATAGAGGTCTACAGACAAACGCATACATTCAAAGCTGTTAGAAAATTTTCTTTATTTTCAGTTTATCTAAAAATAAAACAGTATCCATTTAGCCCACTTCAGGCAGAATGGGTTAATTAGTCCAAAAATATGTTAATGAAATGATAATATATTGAGTGTTATAAATTCTCCAAGCTGTGCAGATAGTTTACTGCTGATCTAAAACAATGGGGTGGAAAGTGTCATGGACACAATTACGTTAACAAGTCCTCTCTTCTTCCCATACAGAAATAAGAGCCATGGGTTCTTGTTGTTGACTGAAGGGAAAGCCTACATTCTTTGTGGAATTCTACTCTTTTTGTCAAACTCTTTAGTATCAGTTCTCTCAGATCTTAAAACATATCATTGGATAATTTTGGTCAAAGAGAATTGCTCTTCCAATCTTCCACAGTTTAAGTTTTCTTTATTTTTCTAATGCAACATTTCGTATTTAAGATGAACAAATCTTACCCAGAATCAAAAATTCACTGGTATGTTAAAACAATATTTAGAAGTTCATTTTGACCAGAAAATGAAACTCCAAACAAGAGAATTCAATCACAAGTTCTTAAGTTAACCATTTATTTAGTGTTATTATCTCACAGTAAATACAACACAGACTGCACAGCTTTTTAAGGAAAAATGTTATACGATTTGATTTGATTCTTTTTTCCTTCAATTGTGCTTAATCTTAAAACTAATCAGATAAATTTTTACAAAACCTTTGATAAACTATTTCAAAAATCAATATTTTCTGCCAGCTTTTTTTAAGCATAAACACCAATTGTTCCTTTAAGGAACATCAACTTAACTCTACATGTTGTAAAATGATGCAAGTGCACACCAAATTGTCACATCACCAAGTACTTTCAAAACAAACTCAAGTATCCCCAGATGTTGAGCTCCAGGGAAGCAAAACAAAGAAATTAGACAAGACAGTATTTAACAACCATTGAACAAAAAGGCTTGCAGTCAGTCTCTCCCTCTCTCCCGCTCCCTTTCTGCTATAACTTATGAACACTTTCTTCCATATCTGTTTTTATCTATAGACTAATCTTTTGCTTGTAGTGAGTGTGAGATGTACATACCACTTTACATTCAATGATTTACATTCCAGAACCAGCAGATCTACTACACAGTCACATTCTAGGAGCTTGCTTGTATACAGCGCAGCTGCGACGAATATTTGCTGCTTGGAGAGTTTCTCTTTTAGTTATCCATCAAGTTCCTTCGTTTCAAAGCAAGGTAAAGCAATGTAGTCCCTTTTTCTCCTCATTTTTCGGTGACCTCAAGTTTTGCCTCAGAGATAGTAGGAACTGCAGATGCTGGAGAATTTGAGATAACAAGGTGTAGTGCTGGATGAACACAGCAGACCAAGCAGCATCATAGGAGCGGGAAAGCTGTGTTCATCCAGCTCTACACCTTGTTATCTCAAGTTTTGCTTCTCCTTCTCTAGTACTGGTTTTGATAATCGTGCATGAGGTTGAACTAACCCTAATGCCTTTTCATCTTTGTCTTTCTTTTCCCATTCTTTCACCTCCCTATTTGTATGGTGGGTGTGTTCATGGCATTCTAATTTGTTTTAATTATCTAGTCAACTAATTTTTTGTGCTTCCCTGCTTGGAATCGTGTGAGGGATCCCTCCAGTTCCTAATCCATTTCTTTTTATACTATGGCCATCTATTTCAGACTAGCAGATTAGCAAGTGGATAGGTCTTACAGATCCCCCATAGCCCCCTCCCCAATGTCTGACTTGGATCCTACCTGTGCACACCCATGTAGGGAAACTTAGTACATCACACTAGTCCATCTGTTTCAGTTAAATCATGCCAAGAGATGAGCACCCACAGAGTCCTCCTTCCCTTCCCTCAGGATTGACTTGGAGTCTCTTCAAGTTTACGGAGCCATCCAAAAGTTTATTCACCTTGCCTGTACATCAAGGCTTACCTCATTGTCACCCATGACTATGTCTCAGGCCAACCCAGGCCATCCTTTTCATTTAAGTCCTACTACTCAAGTGATCACCCTCAGATGTCTCCTGTCCCACCCTCAATGTATGATGCAGTGCAAGGACACCAAATGAGCCAGGGTTACAGGGTACTCACAAAAGTGTGAAGGGATTCATTTTTGAAGGTTGAATTTGAATGCAGAATACAAAGGTAATGGCAGGATTCTTGGCAATGTAGAGGAACAGAGGGATCTTGGGGTCCACATCTATAGATCCCTAAACATTGCCAGACAAGTTGACAGGGTCGTTAAGAAGGTGAATGGTGTGTTGGCTTTCATTGGCAGAGCCGTGAGGTTATGCCGCAGCTCTATAAAACACTGGTTAGATCACACTTGGAATATTGTGTCCAGTTGCAGTTGCCTCATTGTAGGAAGGATGTGGAAGCTTTAAAGAGGATGCAGAGAAGATTTACCAGGATGCTGTCTGGACTGGAGGGCAGGTCTTATGAGGAAAGTTTGAGGTATCTAGGGATTTTCTCATTGGAGCAAACAAAGGTGAGAGGTGACTTGATAGAGGTGTACAAAATGATGAGTGGATAGCCACATACTTTTTCCCAGGGTGGAAATGACTATCACGAGGGGGCATAATTTTAAGGTGATTGGAGGAAGGTATAGGGGAAACATCAGAGGTAGGTTCTTCACACAGAGAGTGGTGGGTGCATGGAATGCATCGCCAGTGGTGGTATTAGGGTCAGATGCATTGGGGACATTTAAGCGACTCTTGGATAGGCACATGAATTATAGCATAATGAGGGGTATGCAGCGTAGTTTGATCTTCCAGTAGGATAATAGGTTCGCGCAACATGATGGGCCAAAGGGCCTGTACTGTTCTATGTTCTATGTTTAATTATCTGATCTCTATGCCAGTCAGTGGTTTACACTTCTTCTACACTGCTTGCAGCACCAAATTGTTGGGGTAGAATGACCAAATGGATCACTCCGCACCCAGGTCTACTTCCAGCAAAGAGTTTATTGTTTCACACCAGTGGGGAAAGAGTATCTGAGCAGTCCAGGGACTTCTTCACTGAACAAAGAGAAACATACACTTTTTATACATTTGCTTTTAGCCTGTCTTTGGCTGTTCCAAGCCAGATGTATCATCAATTGATTGCATACACATCCAATCGCATTAATTATGTGATTGCACAATCAGTCCATTCGGTCATCCCATGATCCCATTATGTTTACCAGACTACCTTATAAATTATCCTTGGGCATTCACAATACATCATATTCAATCACATTCCAGACAGCACTCCTTTTCTGATAAGAGCCTTAGGCTGAACTTTCACAGGAAAACAATTAGATCCCATAATGATTGTTTGCTTAAAAACTCCATTTTGATGTTTAATAGGTGGCTACACTTTGTTACATCACTTTGCTTTAGAATACAACATTGATTATGCTTTTGCTACATTACACACTATGTTACTACAGGCAGCTCCACCATGGCTCTCTACACTGGTACCTACACCTTTCTCCTGTGTAACAGAGCCCATTGCAAACACTTCACAGGAACCTTCACAGATTAATAGTCGAGTGATAATACCACTAGCCCATTGCCTCCCCTTGACTTCAGTGACAAGGATAAACTATTTCCACTGGTTGGAGGTTTTAGAACTAGGGAGCATTTTCTAAAAATTGGGATAGACTATTCTGGATCAATGTCATGAAGCACTTCCACGTATGAAAAGTGGCAGAGGTATGGAACTCACTTCCAAAAATGTAGTTGATACTAGATCAGTTGTTAATCTTAAATTTGAGATCAATAATCTTTTGTTAAGCAAATGTTTTAAGGGGTATGGGCCAAAGGTAGGTATATGGACCTAGGCCACAGATCAGCCATGATCCAATTAAACGACAGAACCAGCTTGAATGGTTTATTCTTGGTCTTATGTTTCTGTGTTCCTAATGTCACTTGTCTGCTCGGCTGCACCGCTTTGTTGGGCACATTCAGTGGCAGCACAGTACAATCTTCACACACAGCTTGATGAGAAGGGACAGGGTTGGTTCATCACAGACTGTATTTGTAAATGGGCATTCAACCAGAAAAGTCAAGGCTCAAAGCAATGGACATTTCAAAGTTTTCAACATTGGTTTTATGGGTTATTTTAAAAACAAGGCCAATGTGAAGATTGTCTTGCAAATAGGGAATAGTTGAGAGAGGCTTCAGAACTTTTTTTTCTCTCTTATCTGATTGTTATTTGAATACTTAAAAATTAGTGGGATGATTCAGGCATGTCAATTCCAGCTCCACATTGGGATGACCCTGCTCCTTCTTTGAGACTGACTCATTAGGCCACAATTAAGGGCCCCAACTTGCTCAAAATGCTTCTTTTGCTCCTGATTCCCAAAGACATGTGCTGTCAATCTGGAATTAAGTCTGTCTTGCAGGATGGGAATGGCCTCATCCTAACCTCTGTGCTGTCACGAGCCTTAAAGTCTTATTGCCATCCACACCATGTCTGCTCAAAGCAATGTAATAATTGCAGAGAAATGAAACAGAAAAATACAATGTTAATGTTCCAAGTCCAGTGACCCGTATTCAGAACTAGCAGCTCTGATGAAGGGTCAATGGACTCGAAACATTAGCTCTGCTTTCTCTCCATAGATGCTGCTGGGCCTGTTGGTTCAGATTTCCAACATTAGAAGTTCTTTGTTCCGCTTTAGACAATACAGTATGTTTTATCAGCTGTCATTAAACCACCATGTTAATTTATAGCTATTTTAAATATTTAAAAACATGATAATTTGTAAACTGAATTAATTGGTCAGCTTCAATTTGACAACAAATCATCAACAGAACAATTTACTCTTTTAAAACATTTTCTGTCTGGACTCTCACACAGTTTTTAGCAATACTATCAACAAAAATGCACTGCCTTCCAAAAAGGCATGGATTTCTAGGAAGCAATTGGCAAGAGTTATTTATTTCACAAGGATAAATTCAGGCCAGAATTTTGATGCATTACTGCAATAGATTATCCCTTAATGTTTCAATCCCTTTGATACATTCATGAATGTGCTTTAAATCCTAATAGGATTGACCTCTTTATATACAGAACATATGCACCTTTGATGAAGTGTTAGTGATATCACTCATCTGTTGTAATACATACCAGCTGCTGTTTGTCACCTTTAAACAATTCTGAGTTTGATAGTGTTCTTAAATTCCTCTGTCCATTATGCTAATACAAGAATTCACCATTCTATTTTGATGTCCTAAATTGATGCTGTCACTGTGAAAATTTGAACAGCAATTGTGAGCTGTTTGATTGTATAAACCATTGGAACCATGTCCAATCTTCCCCTCACCTAACTGTCCACTTCTACGTATATTTTCAGCAGAATCTGTGACTAAATTTCCCTCCTCTAATGTAAATCTGCTGAAGGAAAATAATTTGAAGCAGCCAACTTGGAAAGTAATATTATGCTTGACAAATCTGATAGAGATCTCTAAGGTGACATGCACAATGGATGGGCGTATGTAAACTTTCAGACAGCCTTTGATAAAGTACTGTGATAAAGTACTTGGAGAACATTAATGGATATAGAATTCAGGATATGGTAGCAAACTGAATTAAAAACTACTTTAACAGTAGGAACAAACCAAAAAGTTGCAGACTACTTCCCTGCCAGTTGGAAATGGATACAATATTTGCTGGGATCAGTGAGAGTTAGTAAAGTCTAAAATCCTCAAGGTCTTCCATCTGTAAGGTAAAATGAATGCACATGTTAATGATAAGAAGTTGTATTAGATGATATAACACTGACAAGACTCTGCGACAAAAGGCTGGAATAATCCATATTAAAATCAGAAAGTGCTGCAGAAATTCAGCAGGTCTGGTAGCGTCTGTGGAGAAACAAGTTTACTTTTCAAATTCAATACTAATTCTGCAGAACCTAAAAACTGAGAAACAGTATTGAGTTTTATGTTGTTGAGAAAGGTTAGGAGGAACAATTGGACCAGTATGGAAACGGCAGGGAAATATTAGAGAGTGAGGTAGGTAGTTTAGAAACTAAAGGTGTTACAGAGCAAAAGGCAAGGAAGATAACAATGGTTGTGGAGAAATGGAAGAGGTCCAGTGTAGATGTTCATAGGAGCAGTATATAATGAGGTGTGACTGAAAGCAAAAGACAAACAACATTTATGAATGCTAAATGGTGATTAAACATTGGAAGGAAGTGGGGGTGATTATCAAATTGAAGGACTGTGTTCATGGTTAAAAGATGTTAAACCCAATGTTGAGTCCTGAAAACTGTAAAGTCTCGACCAGAAAATGAGCTGTTAATAGTCCAGGTTGCATTTGTGCTTCACTGGAAGACAACAGCAGATCTAGGTCAGAAATGTGAAGATGGGAACAAGATGAGTTATTGAAATGGCAATCAACTGAAAGGTTGATGTCATTCTTGTTGACTGGGAAAAGGTGTTCCACAAAATGGTCAGAGATAATGGGAACTGCAGATGCTGGAGAATCCGAGATAACAAAGTATGGAGCTGGATGAACACAGCAGGCCAAGCAGCATCAGAGGAACAGGAAAGCTCTTGTTTCGAGCTTAGACCCTTCATCAGAAATCCTTTTCTGATGAAGGGTCTAGGCCCAAAACGTCAGCTCTTTTGCTCCTCAGATGCCGCTTGGCCTGCTGTGTTCATCCAGCTCCACACTTTGTTATCTCCACAAAGTGGTCACCTGGTCTGTATTTGGTCTCCCCATCTTTGTGTGGACAGGTCACTAGCTCCTGTGCCCTCTCTTTAAGATAACAGTCGCCCTCTCTGCTGAATTTTAGAATCACACAATCTGATGAAGGGTCTAGGCCCAAAACGTCAGCTTTTGTGCTCCTGAGATGCTGCTGGGCCTGCTGTGTTCATTCAGCTTCACACTTTGTTATCTTGGATTCTCCAGCATCTGCAGCTCCCATTATCACTGCACTCCCAATGGAACCAGCTTTAATCTCCTGGCTTGATAGTAGTGGTAGAGTGACAGGTATGCCAGGCCAGGACATTACAAAATGTGTTGAGTACAAGTCTGCTTTTGCTAATGGCCCACGGCATTTCATGGATGCCAAGTATTAAGTTGGTAGATCTAGCACAGTGATTGTACTACACAGTGTAACGGAAGGCATCCTCAATGTGAAGTCAGGACTTTGAATCCACGAGGACTGTGTTGTGATCACTGCTGCCAATATTGTCATGGACAGATATATCTACAGCAGGCAGATTGCTGAGAGGGAGGTCAAGGATGTTTTTCCCTCTTTGGCAGTTACCAGGGAAATATCCAGCCCTCCTCTTCACCCAATCATGCACCCCAACACCTCAAGATGCCCTCATTGGAAACATACAGCCTGCTTGACTTTCCTCTGTGACCTTTCCTAACTTCAGATTCAAGCACCACAGCTTGACATCTAGTTCTTGGCTTGCAGCATGAGAAAAGGTGTGCAGCTAAAGTTTAAAATGGTGCGAAAAACATGTAACCTGGGAGGACACAGAGCTGGTGAGCACTTCCACCTCACCTACTGTGGAATTCCCAAGAAATGCACCCAATAATACAATGCATAACTAATGAGCTGAAGAGTAGAAGATTGTGTGAGAAAAGTCACTCCTGGCCACAGCAAACCAACTGCCATGAAATTCACTCGACAAAGCATTTTAACTGTAAGGGGGATCAAACATGCCATGAAATTTTTCTGACGGAATGAAGGAAATTGTCAGCTCACAAATGTAAAATTAGTTATTTTCAAGACCAAAAAAGTTACTCGGAAGTATTTACAACTTAGCTAGTAAGAATCCTGTTACACTCTGTTCAACAATACGTTGACAAAAATTTTGACACTGAAAGTAACAGAGTGAAAAATGGAACTTCATATCTGTTCAGTGATTTCTAGATGATGTCCATCTGTGAGGATTTTAACAATGTTCAACCTGTGAAGGAGCAGGGAATCATTGTTAACAACTTCTAGATTTCATAACTGAACTGCACATGCGCCAGAAACTGTCGTTCATATCAGAGCCAAGGGACAGTGAATGCTGACAATTTTACCATAGGTAAAATCACAAAAGCCAGGCCCGTGCAGCAACATAAACCCTGTCACCTTTGTTTAACATTCCTTTATTCATTAAACTTCCCAGTGTGTGACCCCATATAATTACCCAATTTCATTTGTCCAGTAGAGCTAAAGAAGGAGCACCATTTCTAAGCTGCCATTTACCAAGCTTACCAGGAAATGGTTTCAGCAGTATTCGCTAATGTGAGCTGTGACCGATTTAAGATGCTTTTAGCACAGTTTTAATTCCTTTTTAACCCAAGTTTCAATATTCAGGACAGTTAACCAAACACATTGGTCACAAGAGCTCAGGATAATTAATCATTTTGAGACTGACACATTCCATTCATGGCTCCATTGAAGTTGAACCCATATTTTCTACAGGTTGAAACACTGCTGTAAAACAACTTTCTCCACCACGTGTTCAGCTTTCGATGCAATAACTTAACTATTAAAAGGAAACCAACCATTATCATTTTCTGCTATAGTACAATAAATCATCATCAGTCCAAACAGCTTTCTATTGACTGACTGGAATGAATATCCTTGTATATGCTGCGATTCAATCATGTAATAATTATACTATGGGATTGAAATAAAAAACTGAGTTTAACAGATGATCCATGTCACGTTAGAAAGCTCAATGGTCATTTAAAAAGAAGTCATACTGCTAAGAAGCAAAGGGAGCTCTTCTCTTCAAACCTGTAATTATTCAATACCTCCTCTTTATCTGAGTCCCAGTTCAATTAGTGAATCATAGATTCATGGAATGACACAGCCCAAAGTGGGCTATTTGGCACATTCTGCCTCTGCAATCTCTACCAAAGACCTATCCAATTAATCCCATTCCCTCACCCTTTCCTCATAGCCCTGAAATATATCCTTTCCAAATATATAATGTTTGAAAGTTACATTTGAATTTGTTTTTGCTATGTTTTCAAGCTGTCTATTCCAGATCTTATCAATGTACACTTAAAGCAGAAGTTCATGATTGACATTTAAATGTTCTGTTTCTGAATCTGTGTTTCGGTTAGTCTTTTAAATTTGTGCCAGTGTCAAGAATGACAGGAAAGGAAATGACTGAATATGATTGAATAGGGAACCAGGTTCAATTCTAGCCTCGGGTGATTGTGTGAAGTTTGTACTTTCCACCCATGACTGTGTGGGTTTCCTCCGGGTGCCCCGATTTCCTCCCGCAGTTGAAATACGTGCAGGTTAAATGGATTAGCCATGCTAAAGTTGCTCTGTAGTGTCCAGGAATGTGTAGGCGATGTGGATTTGCCATGGTAAATGCAGAATTGTACAGTTAGTGTTAGATGCTTTTCAAAGGTTTGGTACAGGCTTGATGGGCAGAATGGGTGCTTTCTGCACTGTTGGGATTCAATTATTCTGTTCTATGATTCTGTGATACAAGAACATTTGGAAATTCCTCACCTTTGGAGCCAGAGTGTCCATGAATTCAAACATTTCTTGATTCAAAAATAATATACAAATTGTGGCATCTTCCTACCACTTTTATATCATTTCACACGACGAGATAAGGGACTGAAAGTGTCTTAAGCCATAATTTCAATTTATTGACAGAAGCCCTATTTCAGACTGCTCTATTCACTGTTACATTTCATTTCTATTTTATATCTTCTGGTGCTACCGAAGCTCGGAACAAGTGCTTCCTCCACGCATTTTCTCCCTGTCAAAATCAAAACTCCTTGTGCTTCAAAATATTTTTGGCTTAACTTGCTCAACGCTGTCTTCCAACGGTTTTCAAGCTTCTTGGGTTTAGCTTCATTTAATTACTGTATCACTGTTACTAAAAAAAACACTTTGTACAGGCCATGTGACAAAACAAAAGTAGGCCATTGATTCAGTCTCTTCACTTTTCAGCTATCTTACCACACATTGCTGGCAGCATGTTTGACAGTTTTGAATTGAATATGATTCTAATCAGTAGATCTCAAGTATGAAGAGAAAATGCTGGAAATATTTGTGTGCTCCATCAGCATCTGAAAAAGGGAAGCTGGTTTAATATTTTGATTATAACCACTTCAACAGAGCTCTAACTGATACAAAACATAGAACATAGAACAGAGAACAATACAGCGCAGAACAGGCCCTTCGGCCCTCGATGTTGCGCTGACCTGTGAACTAATCTAAGCCCATTCCCCTACACTATCCCATCATTATCCATATGCTTATCCAAGGACTGTTTAAACGCCCCTAATGTAGCTGAGTTAACTACATTGGCAGGCAGGGCGTTCCATGCCCTTACCACTCTCTGAGTAAAGAACCTGACTCGGACATCTGTCTTAAATCTATCACCCCTCAATTTGTAGCTTTGCCCCTTCATACAAGCAAAAACATAATCTACTTTAATACTAAGGTCAAAACTGTTGAACTTACATCTTTCTGATACTGACATGCTTTATACCTTGAGTATTTTTGATTTATATCACTTGCAATATTTTTCTTTAAATCTACAATTGATTTTCTTTATATTTAAATATATTTGTACTGAAAGATTTACTACCAGTCTGTAATGTAATAGTCCAACTTATGTTTTAAGATTAAGTTTGTGGAGAAAGATACCTGAAATGTTATAAACAATGTAAAATGTTATAATTGAATTTTACTATTTTAAGTTATGGCAGAAATTAATTCTAGAAAATGTAAAGAAATAATTACTTTATCTGAAATGCAGCTTTGACAATGTCAGGAAAATAGTTCATTGTTGATCTCACAAGGAGATTTTTAATGTAATTCATGTTGCAGATTAAAGAAATTCTCCATAGTACTATAATCAAATTATAAAACAAGAACAGATCTCAGACACACTTTAACATTTTGACAAAAATGATATTTTTTAACAATAATAATAGTAAGCATAAGATGTAAAGTTGGCTGTGCTGCCAGTACAACATTCTAGTTTGTTTATTTAGCCTGTAAATCAACTTGTGAAAGTGTGTTGCAGCATAGAAACTTGACAGGGCCAAGTGAATTGATGAATTTACTGCTGCTATAAAAATGCATGGTAATGTTCAAACTAATTTTCTTGGAGAATTTTCAATTTACATATTTTTTTTAAAAAGAATAATGTATTCTGAAAAGTTGATGCAGGTACCAAAGCTGTAGAACTTGTTTCAGTCATATGCTGACATGCAATGAATCATTGGAAATGTAGTTCATTATAATTATGTGTTATTAAAAATCTGTAGCATTTCTGTGCTTGAAGATTGTTTTACAAGATTATAAAGTTACTTTAAAGCTCTGATCACTTTAGTTGAAGGACATAATTGTAAGGTGGGGTGAAATCTCTTATCAGTTTGTGGATATATGCTGGGCTAAAACCCTCTGAAGACATAAGTTTGTGGAAATTACATTGGACTAAAATTCACTGAACTTTTGGACTCAAGAAACCGCAGGCTGCAATAGAACCAGGAAAAGGCTGGTTGGGACAGACTGGGTAAATTTGCAAGCCCAGGGGAGATGTATCTGGAATAGGCTTTAGCTTGCAGAAACTATAGGAAGACCCCCATTCACTCCCCAGCTTAAAACAATGGAAGCCAGAATGCAGGAAACAAACAACTTCAGACCTTCTGGACCCTACAGAGGTACAAAGCCGTTCAATTTCCAACCAGTGCTCAGGCACAGAAATACCAAACATTCCACACCATTATGCTACTTGTAAATGCATTTCACCTTTGGATGTAAGAACATTCACACTACTATTCAAAACTTAACCAAGGGAAATATTGGGCATTCCAAACCATTGAAACCATTTACGTCAATTGAAAAGATATTCACAACTCTTCGAGCAATTGGAAAGCTCGTTCAACCCCAAGAGGAGGAGCAATAACTTGGCAGCCAAAACCAGATTTGGTGGGAGATAAGGGCACTTGCAGCTGGGCATAACTGGGCCCCGATCCCCACAGTACAGACTCTGATACCAGTAATGTACCTCGATTCCAACTAAGTATGTGCACTGATGTGGGCTCTCTGTGTGAATGTTCCACAAGAGAATTTCAACAATCCAAACAAGAAGCAGGCCCCAATCATGCGGGAGTTCTTGAGCTAAAGCCACAAGGAGGGGAAAGGAAATCGGTCAGACTTACCAAACGAGAGAAAAGTTCCTGTAGATGCCTCTGGCCAAGGACTTCACAAATACGCCGTACCAAGAGCAGCCCTCACAACCACTGAACACCATCAACTAACCACAAACCTCCACTCGATGTCTGGAGGTGACCAAAAGCTCAGAGACATCAAACACCAACTGGGGCCACACCAGCAATATCCACCACCATCCAAGACAACAACCAATCACGAAGAAAGCAAAGAAAACCCAAGGTTTTCATCATAGAACATAGAACAGTACAGCACAGTATAAGCCCTTCAACCCACGATGTTGTGCTCTCCTATTATCCTGTTAAGATCAGCCTACCCTGCATACCCTACATTTCACTATCCTCCATGTGCCTATCCAAGAGTCGCTTAAAAGTTTCTAAAGTATCTGACCCCACTACCACTGCCGGCAACACATTCCACACACCCTCCACTCTCTGTGTGGAGAACCTATCTCTGACATTTACCCCATACTGTCCTCCAATCACCTTAAAATTTTGCCCCCTCATAATAGTCATTTCTGCCCTGGGAAAAAGTTTCTGACTATCCACTCTATCTATGGCTTTCATCATCTTGTAAACCTCTATCAGGTCACCTCTCATCCTTCTTTGCTCCAATGAGAAAAGGCCTAGCTCCCTCAACCTTTCTTCATATGACCTGCCCTCCAGTCCCAGCAGCATCCAGGTAAATCTTCTCTGCACTTTCTCTAAAACTTCCACATCTTTCCTGTAATGAGGTGACCAGAACTGAACACAGTATTCCAAGTGTGGTCTACGCAGAGTTTTATAGAGCTGCAGCATAACTTCTTGGCTTTTAAACTCAATTCCCCTGACGATGAAAGCCAACATACCATACACCTTCTTAACAACCCTGTCAATGTGGATTGCAACTTTGAGGGATCTATGGATGTGGACCCCACGATCCCTCTATTCTGCTGCACTGCCAAGAATCCTGCCATTAATCCTGCATTCTGCATTCAAATCTGGCCTTCCAAAATGAATACTTCATGATTTTCTAGGTTGAATTCCATCTGACACTTCTTTGCCCAGCTCTGCATCCTTACAATGTCCTGTTGCAACCTACAACAGCCCTCCACGGTGTCCACAACTCCACCAACCTTCATGTCATCGGCAAACTTGCTAACTTATCCTTCCACTTTCTCATCCAAGTCATTCATAAAGATCACAAAGAGCAGAGGTCCCAGAACAGATCCCTGTGGCACATCACTGGTCACTGAGCTCCAGGCTGAACACTTTCCATCTGCCACCACCCTCTGTCTTCTATTGGACAGCTAGTTTTGTATCCAGAGAGCCAACCTTCCCTGAATCCCATGCCTCCTCACTTTCTGAATGAGCCTACCAATGTGGAACCTTATTGAATGCCTTGCTAAAATCCATATACACCACATCCACTGTTCCAATTTCATAAATGTGTTTTGTCACATCCTCAAAGAATTCAATAAGGCTTGTGAGGCAAGACCTGCCCCTCACAAAGCCATGCTGACTATTTCTAATCAAACTGTGCTTCTCCAAATAATCATAAATACTATCTCTCATGATCCTCTCTGTTAATTTGCCCACCACAGAAGTAAGACTGACTGGTCTGTCATTTCCAGGATTATCCCTATTCCCTTTCTTGAACAAGCGTATGACATTTGCCACCCTCCAATCTTCCGGCACTATTCCAGTGGACAGTGAGAACGCAAAATTCATCACCAAAGGAGCATCAATCTCTACCCGTGCTTCCCGTAGTAACAGAGATAATGGGAACTGCAGATGCTGGAGACTCCAAGATAATAAAATGTGAGGCTGGATGAACACAGCAGGCCAAGCAGCATCTCAGGAGCACAAAAGCTGACGTTTCGGGCCTAGACCCTTCATCAGAGAGGGGGATGGGGGGAGGGAACTGGAATAAATAGGGAGAGAGGGGGAGGCGGACCGAAGATGGAGAGCAAAGAAGACAGGTGGAGAGGGTGTAGGTGGGGAGGTAGGGAGGGGATAGGTCAGTCCAGGGAAGACGGACAGGTCAAGGAGGTGGGATGAGGTTAGTAGGTAGCTGGGGGTGCGGCTGGGGGTGGGAGGAAGGGATGGGTGAGAGGAAGAACCGGTTAGGGAGGCAGAGACAGGTTGGACTGGTTTTGGGATGCAGTGGGTGGGGGGGAAGAGCTGGGCTGGTTGTGTGGTGCAGTGGGGGGAGGGGATGAACTGGGCTGGTTTAGGGATGCAGTGGGGGAAGGGGAGATTTTGAAACTGGTGAAGTCCACATTGATACCATATGGCTGCAGGGTTCCCAGGCGGAACATGAGTTGCTGTTCCTGCAACCTTCGGGTGGCATCATTGTGGCAGTGCAGGAGGCCCACGATGGACATGTCATCAAGAGAATGGGAGGGGGAGTGGAAATGGTTTGCGACTGGGAGGTGCAGTTGTTTGTTGCGGACTGAGCGGAGGTGTTCTGCAAAGCGGTCCCCAAGCCTCCGCTTGGTTTCCCCAATGTAGAGAAAGCCGCACCGGGTACAGTGGATGCAGTATACCACATTGGCAGATGTGCAGGTGAACCTCTGCTTAATGTGGAATGTCATCTTGGGGCCTGGGATGGGGGTGAGGGAGGAGGTGTGGGGACAAGTGTAGCATTTCCTGCGGTTGCAGGGGAAGGTGCCGGGTGTGGTGGGGTTGGAGGGCAGTGTGGAGCGAACAAGGGAGTCACGGAGAGAGTGGTCTCTCCGGAAAGCAGACAGGGGTGGGGATGGAAAAATGTCTTGGGTGGTGGGGTCGGATTGTAAATGGCGGAAGTGTCGGAGGATAATGCGTTGTATCCGGAGGTTGGTAGGGTGGTGTGTGAGAACGAGGGGGATCCTCTTGGGGCGGTTGTGGCGGGGGCGGGGTGTGAGGGATGTGTCGCGGGAAATGCGGGAGACGCGGTCAAGGGCGTTCTCAATCACCGTGGGGGGGAAGTTGCGGTCCTTAAAGAACTTGGACATCTGGGATGTGCGGGAGTGGAATGTCTTATCGTGGGAGCAGATGCGGCGGAGGCGGAGGAATTGGGAATAGGGGATGGAGTTTTTGCAGGAGGGTGGGTGGGAGGAGGTGTATTCTAGGTAGCTGTGGGAGTCGGTGGGCTTGAAATGGACATCAGTTACAAGCTGGTTGCCTGAGATGGAGACTGAGAGGTCCAGGAAGGTGAGGGATGTGCTGGAGATGGCCCAGGTGAACTGAAGGTTGGGGTGGAAGGTGTTGGTGAAGTGGATGGCTGGAGATGGCCCAGGTGAACTGAAGGTTGGGTAGTAACGTTGGGTATATCCCATTTGGCCCAAGGGACTTATATATCCTCATGATTTTCAAGATTTCTAGCATTTCCTCCTTCCTAACAATAACCTGTTTGAGCATATCTTCCTGTTTCATGTTATCCTCACAAATACCAAGGTCCCTCTCACTGGTGAATATTGAAGCAAAGTATTCATTAAGGACCTCCCCTACCTCATCTGACTCTGCACACAAGTTCCCTCCATTATTCCTGATTGGACCTACCCTCACTCTGGCCATCCTCTTGTTCTTCACATAAGTATAGAAAGCCTTGGGGTTTTCCTTGATTCTACCCACCAAGGTTTTCTCATACCCCCTTCAAGCTCTCCTAAGTCCATTCTTCAGGTCAGCGGGCACCACCAGACTGACAATCATCAACAGTCACAGCCCTCTGTGGAGCCCCAGCTATGGAAAGAGGCTACAGACAAGAGCAAGTCAAAATCACATTCCACTCCAGTAGTGAGCCTAAAGTCATTGAGACCCTCTAACCCCGATTGGCTGGTCTTAGACAGGGGAAGGTCGGATTTGGGGGAAAATGGTGTATGGCATCCCCAGGGAGGGAAGTGGGATAGGACTTCAGGTTAGCAAGTAATCGCTCTCTCATTCTCTCTCTCTCTCTCTCTCTCTCTCTCTCTCTCTCTCTCTCTGTCTCTGTCAGCCAATAGGTAACAACCAGTCAGTGTAACATATCAAGTCTTGGCTGCAAGGCTTAACTGCAGGTCAAATTAAAATTATGAGTCGGATCTCAATCAGTGATAGCCAGGTTTGATATTCACTTTATAGCTTTCCCATGATATATTAAATTTGCTTGTTTTTCAATTAATCAGAGTTTTCTTCGCCTCTGAAGCATCTGTCTCATGTGTTTTCCAACTGCTCCACATTCCAAAGTTAAGCCCAGTGCCAGAACTAGGGAACAGGTGACAATAAACCAGGCAGCACTCCCTACAAAATGGAGGATCTGACTTTGTTCGTATACTAGATTTTGCTGTAAATTGTCACGGGCATATTTTTCCCATTTTATTTGTGCATTCTGAAATTCTTCATATTCAGCAAGTTTGAGCATATTAATATACCACCAAATATCCATTTGTTCAGCCTTTCAGGTTTTCTAGAATTTATGTCATGCTTGCCAGACAATCCTCCTTCAGATGGCATGGAAAATGAATCCTGCACTTTTTTAGACCCTGAATGATATCAGCAATGGCAAGTCAATTGTCAGAATAAGGCATGATCTGAAAAATGATACTCAACATTACAAAAACATGTTTAATTTTCCACCTAAAGTTTGATCAACAAGGCTAAAATCTTGCCATTAAGTGGGGAGTGAGCCATTTGGATGCAATTACATCTCATTAGTACCTTATCTTAATTAACTTATAACTTGCTATACTGCCGCATACCATTGAGAAACTAGATGATGACGACTTCCAACACAAAAGTCAGAGCAGGTATCTGCTGGCTCCGGCTCACTGCTTGCTCCTCCTGCCACCATCTTGGCCAGATGTCCCCAGCATCTCAGGGCACACTCACTGGGCATCGACTACCTGCGCTTCTCTGCCCTTGGAGGTTGACTTTGGAACAGCACCAGCTGCACCATGTCATCATGGCACATCTCAGAATCCAGTTCATTGCTGCACTTTGGAACATACAAACATGTTACATTACACTGCTGTTGCAAAGCTGCTTCACCCACAGGGACAGGTACTACATCAAAGATGGACATATTTCAGGACTCTTTGCTTGACTTTAAATGCTCACGCACTTTGCGCCGATTTGGATGTTCACAGCATCACTGCCTTGCTTTGCCTTTCGGCAATTTTCCCCATTAGCCACACCTAAAGGCTTACAATGCTTATGTCTTGATTTGGCATGTAACACTGACACAAAGCCAGGCAGCCTGTCATGGTGAGTGATAATGGGAACTGCAGATGCTGGAGAATCCAAGATAATAAAATGTGAAGCTGGATGAACACAGCAGGCCCAGCAGCATCTCAGGAGCACAAAAGCTGACGTTTCGGGCCTAGACCCTTCATCAGAGAGGGGGATGGGGTGAGGGTTCTGGAATAAATAGGGAGAGAGGGGGAGGCGGACCGAAGATGGAGAGAAAAGAAGATAGGTGGAGAGGAGAGTATAGGTGGGGAGGTAGGGAGGGGATAGGTCAGTCCAGGGAAGACGGACAGGTCAAGGAGGTGGGATGAGGTTAGTAGGTAGGAGATGGAGGTGCGGCTTGGAGTGGGAGGAAGGGATGGGTGAGAGGAAGAACAGGTTAGGGAGGCAGAGACAGGTTGGACTGGTTTTGGGATGCAGTGGGTGGAGGGGAAGAGCTGGGCTGGTTGTGTGGTGCAGTGGGGGGAGGGGACGAACTGGGCTGGTTTTGGGATGCGGTGGGGGAATGGGAGATTTTGAAGCTGGTGAAGTCCACATTGATACCATTGGGCTGCAGGGTTCCCAAGCGGAATATGAGTTGCTGTTCCTGCAACCTTCTGGTGGCATCATTGTGGCACTGCAGAAGGCCCATGATGGACATGTCATCTAAAGAATGGGAGGAGGAGTGGAAATGGTTTGCGACTGGGAGGTGCAGTTGTTTATTGCGAACCAAGCGGAGGTGTTCTGCAAAGCGGTCCCCAAGCCTCCGCTTGGTTTCCACAATGTAGAGGAAGCCACACCGGGTACAGTGGATGCAGTATACCACATTGGCAGATGTGCAGGTGAACCTCTGCTTAATGTGGAAAGTCATCTTGGGGCCTGGGATAGGGGTGAGGGAGTAGGTGTGGGGGCAAGTGTAGCACTTCCTGCGGTTGCAGGGGAAGGTGCCAGGTGTGGTGGGGTTGGAGGGCAGTGTGGAGCAAACAAGGGAGTCACGGAGAGAGTGGTCTCTCCAGAAAGCAGACAGGGGTGGGGATGGGAAAATGTCTTGGGTGGTGGAGTCGGATTGTAGATGGCGGAAGTGTCGGAGGATGATGCGTTGTATCTGGAGGTTGGTGGGGTGGTGTGTGAGAACGAGGGGGATCGTCTTGGGGCGGTTGTGGCGGGGGCGGGGTGTGAGGGATGTGTTGCGGGAAATGTGGGAGACGTGGTCAAGGGCATTCTCGACCATTGTGGGGGGAAAGTTGCGGTCCTTGAAGAACTTGGACATCTGGGATGTGCGGGAGTGGAATGTCTCATCGTGGGAGCAGATGCGGCGGAGGCGGAGGAATTGGGAATAGGGGATGGAATTTTTGCAGGAGGGTGGGTGGGAGGAGGTGTATTCTAGGTAGCTGTGGGAGTCGGTGGGCTTGAAATGGACATCAGTAACAAGCTGGTTGCCTGAGATGGAGACTGAGAGATCCAGGAAGGTGAGGGATGTGCTGGAGATGGCCCAGGTGAACTGAAGGTTGGGGTGGAAGGTGTTGGTGAAGTGGATGAACTGTTCAAGCTCCTCTGGGGAGCAAGAGGCGGCGCCGATACAGTCATCAATGTAACGGAGGAAGAGGTGGGGTTTGGGGCCTGTGTAGGTGCGGAAGAGGGACTGTTCCACGTAACCTACAAAGGGGCAGGCATAGCTTGGGCCCATGCGGGTGCCCATGGCCACCCCCTTAGTCCGTAGGAAGTGGGAGGAATCGAAAGAGAAGTTGTTGCTGGTGAGGACGAGTTCGGCTAGGCGGATGAGGGTGTCGGTGGAGGGGGACTGGTTGGGCCTGCGGGACAGGAAGAAGCGGAGGGCCTTGAGGCCATCTGCATGCGGAATGCAGGTGTATAGGGACTGGACGTCCATGGTGAAAATGAGGTATTGGGGGCCAGGGAATTGGAAGTCCTGGAGGAGGTGGAGGGCATGGGTGGTGTCACGGACGTAGGTGGGGAGTTCCTGGACCAGAGGGGAGAAAATGGAGTCCAGATAGGTGGAGATGAGTTCGGTGGGGCAGGAGCAGGCTGAGACGATGGGTCGACCAGGGCAGGCAGGTTTGTGGATTTTGGTAAGGAGATAGAAACGGGCCGTGCAGGGTTGGGGAACAATGAGGTTGGAGGCTGTGGGTGGGAGGTCCCCTGAGGTGATGAGGTCATGAATGGTGTTGGAGATGATGGTTTGGTGCTCGGGTGTGGGGTCATGATCGAGGGGGCGGTAGGAGGTTGTGTCGGAGAGTTGGCGTCTGGCCTCGGCGATGTAGAGGTCAGTGTGCCATACTACCACTGCGCCACCCTTGTCTGCGGGTTTGATGGTGAGGTTGGGGTTGGAGCGGAGGGAGCAGAGGGCTGCCCGTTCTGTGGGGGTGAGGTTGGAGTGGGTAAGAGGGGTAGAGAGGTTGAGGCGGTTAATGTCTCGACGGCAGTTAGAGATGAAGAGGTCGAGGGAGGGTAGGAGGCCTGGGGGTGGTGTCCAGGAGGAGCACTTGTGTTGGAAGCGGGTGAGGGGGTCAGTGGAGGGAGGGTTGGGTTCCCGGTTGAAGAAGTAGGCGTGGAGGCGAAGGCGGCGGAAAAACTGTTCTATTTCCAATCGTGACTGGTATTCGTTGATGTGTGGTTGTAGGGGGACAAAGGTGAGCCCCTTGCTTAGGACTGACCGTTCGTCCTCAGTTAGTGGGAGGTCTGGGGGGATGGTGAAGATGCGGCAGGGTTCAGTGTGGCTGTCTTCACTGGGGTTGCTGGCTGTGGAGGTTGTGGGCGGAGCGATGAGGTTGTCGGCCGTGGGCGGGGTTCCGTCAGCGGTTGGAGGGTCGGGGTGGGCAGCAGCAGCTGCAGTGAGGGTGGTCTGGTTTTCGGTCAAGGGGCTGGACATGTTGCTGATGGCACCCTATTATATCAAATTCACACCTACAGCATGTGCCAGCAGCCAGCATGGCAAGTACACTGCATATGCTTCAGCCAGAAGGCCTTAAGTCTAAAGGCAATAATGTTCAATCAAGTCCAGTCAGGGGTGTCATCACAGTCAGTCAAGGGCAGCATCCAATTTCAGCCCAGGGGCTTGGGCACAGTCAGCCTTGTGGGGTGGTAAGGGTTAAGGATTCTTTCTGATTACAATCAATCCTGGAGGTCAGCTCAGAGAAAACCAAGCTGGGCTATCCGGATCTTCAGCTGTGATTGGGAATTGGAGAAAATTGTGGGGATTAGAGGTGACGTACTGATCTGCATATGGAGCACTACATGTGACGGGGCAACTCCAACCTCTTAGCGAGGTATTAGTACATTGGAGGATATGGATTACCTTGAGATGGGTAATTGCTGGTCAACACCATCCTGTGGGGTGAACAGTGTATCAGGATAGTTGTCATGGTAAAACTGTAGGATTGGAGCTCAGGGGTAATGTTAAGAAATGAAGATGTGAGTGAAAGAGTTGGATGGGAATGTGTGGAAGCTCAGAACTGATGGGGCCAATGGAGGGTTCAAGGTGGAAAGGAATGTGGAGGTTTGTGGGGTGATTTAGATTACCAGGCTGAGCCTCTGACTGATGCTGCAAAGTCTGACTTGTGCTTCCTTCCATCTCCATCTGACTCCCAAGTACACAATGGAAATGAAGATTGGAAACTGGTCACCACTAAACCCAGCCTGGGTGGATAATTTTTTTTCCCATCTGAAGACGCGAGTTTTACATGTGAGTGATGTGAAGCCCTTCAAGCAGCAAATGAATCAACCAATCACTTCACGTTACAGAATCATACTACCCCAAATGCACAAGGGCATGGAGCTGATTACCTCTCACCTTGAATTGTAAATATTTGCCAACATAAATGCAATTCTGCTTTGCTTGGGTGATGTCAAAGAGTGGGGGGGCAGGGTTTCAGTAATCATTAAACACAACCTCCAAATTTACTTGGGTGGCGTGGCTTGTGCTGATTCATCAGAATTCTTTTTACTTCTTTATTTATTCATGGGATGAGGGTGTCACAGCATTTATTGCCCATCTCTAATTGCCCAGAGATAATAAGTCAGCCACATTGCTGTGGGTCCAGAGTCTCACATAGGCCAGACCAGGTAAAAATGGCAATTTCCTTTACTAAAGTACATTAGTGAACCAGGTGGGTTTTTCCTGACAATCGACAATGGATTCATGGTCAACATTAGACTCTTAATTACAGGTATTTAGACTCCAGGTGACATGATGGAATTTGAACCCAGGTCCCCAGGACATTACCTGGGTCTCTAGATTAGCAGTCCAGCGATAATACCACTAAGCCATAGCCTCCCCGAAGAAGAGCTATTATGATGAAGGTCTATACTTAGACTTTCCGTAGCCCTCCTAGTCAGAGTCCTCCATGTCCCACTGCATCGAAGACTAGGCCAAGCTGTCATTTGTGATTGATGCAAATGCTGATTTCTCACATTGCTGAGGATCTGTCCTATTTCTGATATTATCTGCACAGACTCATTTCAACCATGACTAATGGATAAATCCAGAGCTAGGATTATAATCGCTGTCGCCCAGTAGAAAAAAAGTTCAGGGAAATTGAGGAGGAACAAATGTATCAAATAGTTAAGGGCCTGTACCAACTTCCAGCATCTGCAGAAGAAGCCCCAGCTGAAGAGGCCCTCAGGCTGCAGATGGGTACAGAAGGCCCTAAGTCCATTGCCCTTGATTCCATCTCTTCCAGATGAGTGAGCAACAGTGGCACCATGAAGTGAAGATATTCTGGGATTTGTCACATAACAATGTCGTCTGATGGAGTGGGTCCTGCAACCTGAGGGGGTAAGTGGCCATTCAATCCCAGTGGTCTTTACTTAGTTTTATGCAATTAGATGCTTCTAAGGATCTGTCAATGATCTGAGAGGGATCCCTTCAATCATTAATCTACAAATGTATCAACATGCTTACAAGTGTAACCTGTGCCAGATCACACTGGCTTATCTCATTTCCACACGTCAGTGCAGCATTCTGGGCAGTTGGCTTTCCCAATATAACTATCTTCCCACATAATCAGGACCCTACAGAATGTACACATTTCATGGTGACAGCACCATATCATAAGGCAATTGATTTCATCAACAGGAAAGGGTTCTATTGAACAATTAACAATGACATGATGTTACTCTGCACTGAGCATTAGGAAAATATTAGCATTTCCTTGGAGAGGCTCCTAGCACAGTGTACTGCTAAGGACAGGAAGCCAATGTAGTTTGATTCTTGTAGTTGCAGTTACAATGATAGATGATGATGTAAAATAGCAACATATTTCTGAATGTGAGATTCTATTTGCAATGTAATAGCAGCCATGCCACCTATTTTCCCTCAGGAACTTTCTTTTCATTTCCTGTCATTACAAACACTGTGAAGGTCTGTTCATGGCTAACAGCAGTTGACCTGCTACACAATTGTGTTTTAAACATTGTGCCAGTGGTGCAAATCCCAGAAATTTGTGGCAGCAGTATTTCCACCACTGATCAGCACATGATAGCATAAGTGTAGTGCCATGGAAGCATAGTGCACACATAATAAATGAGCAGCAGAGTATTGTGTGAGATAACTTGCTGAAGCACACATGAAATTCACCAAAATTGACACTTGGCTAATTTTTGTTAAAATTCTGCCCTGTGTTTTGTTCCACCTAACTGAACATCCCATTAAAAAATGCTTTTTTCTTTCCAAACATGAGGAGTGGGCTGAGAAGATTAAATATAGTCTGCCTGCTTTGGGTAGACAATGCTATGGATGCAATAGATACATTTCCAAAAGATGCAAATTTAACAAAGAATTCATTTATGAGTCATTTTTTGTTGGTTATTAAAATGCAGAAAATTACAATGAACAATTAATGATTTCTATCTATGGTATCTGGATAAAATATCCTAAAGCTGTATGATTGAATTGAAATAGAAACCTCCTCTGTATAACTGCAGATAAAAAAAGTATCAAAACATGTACAAATTTAAACTATAGCGGAATTGTTATTAATTCTTTTATTAAATTATGAAACATTTTATTATTAGAATTATTTTGAATTAAATAATTTTTAGAAAGTTTTGTGGCATGTGCAATAGAATTCTAGCCACTGATTTTGCTGTTACAAACCTATCAGATTTCAATAATAGTCTTATCAAACATTGCTCCCAAAGATGCTGTAGTACGTCTCTCAATCAGTGTGATACTATGCCCTCAAACGACATGGTCATGATCCCACCACTGTGTTATAGCATGGAACCTGAGGGTATTCCAACTTGGCTTAAGATCATTTGAAACATGGCACACTGTTAGAAGCATGTTGCTCAATGCTATTCCTTTATAACCTACTAACTTAATATTAGCCCAGATAGTTAGGTGCCTGATGAATGTAATGTTTTATAATAGTTAGCCGTATTAAACATCTGTTGGATTGTTCAATACCATGATATCTACATCTAGTCTCTTATGTTATGGAGGATCATACAAGCATTGCAGGAACAAGTAAAGCATCCTGTTGGAGGCAAACTCACATCAAGTTAAGATCCTCTGATGATTGTAAAACGTTTAAACTGGTCATTCTGTATGGCTGCATGGCTGTTTGTTATTCATATTAACTAGGCTATCATGTAGAAAATTACACTCCATATCATACACTTTTATGTTACTGTGATCTCCAATGAATGTTTTAACTGTTCTTCCTTCTTTTTACTTACTTTGCATCCCCATTGGAAGAGTTCTCTATTTCTCATAGCAGCAGGAGTAAACATTTAATTCCTCAAGGGATAATGGGAACTGCAGATGCTGGAGATTCCAAGATAATAAAATGTGAGGCTGGACGAACACAGCAGGCCAAGCAGCATCTCAGGAGCACAAAAGCTGACGTTTCGGGCCTAGACCCTTCATCAGAGAGGGGGATGGGGGGAGGGAACTGGAATAAATAGGGAGAGAGGGGGAGGCGGACCGAAGATGGAGAGTAAAGAAGATAGGTGGAGAGAGTGTAGGTGGGGAGGTAGGGAGGGGATAGGTCAGTCCAGGGAAGACCGACAGGTCAAGGAGGTGGGATGAGGTTAGTAGGTAGCGGGGGGTGCGGCTTGGGGTGGGAGGAAGGGATGGGTGAGAGGAAGAACCGGTTAGGGAGGCAGAGACAGGTTGGACTGGTTTTGGGATGCAGTGGGTGGGGGGGAAGAGCTGGGCTGGTTGTGTGGTGCAGTGGGGGGAGGGGACGAACTGGGCTGGTTGAGGGATGCAGTAGGGGAAGGGGAGATTTTGAAACTGGTGAAGTCCACATGGATACAACTGCACCTCCCAGTCGCAAACCATTTCCACTCCCCCTCCCATTCTCTTGATGACATGTCCATCATGGGCCTCCTGCACTGCCACAATGATGCCACCCAAAGGTTGCAGGAACAGCAACTCATATTCCGCCTGGGAACCCTGCAGCCATAGAGTTGCTGTTCCTGCAACCTTTGGGTGGCATCATTGTGGCAGTGCAGGAGGCCCATGATGGACATGTCATCAAGAGAATGGGAGGGGGAGTGGAAATGGTTTGCGACTGGGAGGTGCAGTTGTATCCATGTGGACTTCACCAGTTTCAAAATCTCCCCTTCCCCTACTGCATCCCTCAACCAGCCCAGTTCGTCCCCTCCCCCCACTGCACCACACAACCAGCCCAGCTCTTCCCCCCCACCCACTGCATCCCAAAACCAGTCCAACCTGTCTCTGCCTCCCTAACCGGTTCTTCCTCTCACCCATCCCTTCCTCCCACCCCAAGCCGCACCCCCCGCTACCTACTAACCTCATCCCACCTCCTTGACCTGTCCGTCTTCCCTGGACTGACCTATCCCCTCCCTACCTCCCCACCTACACTCTCTCCACCTATCTTCTTTACTCTCCATCTTCGGTCCACCTCCCCCTCTCTCCCTATTTATTCCAGTTCCCTCCCCCCATCCCCCTCTCTGATGAAGGGTCTAGGCCCGAAACGTCAGCTTTTGTGCTCCTGAGATGCTGCTTGGCCTGCTGTGTTCGTCCAGCCTCACATTTTATTATCATTTAATTCCTCAAGTCTGTTCTGCTATTCAAAAAGATTGTGGCCGCTCTGTATCTGTGTGCCTTGTATGTGTTGGCAAGCAAAAGTCTATGATCTCAAGTGATTAATACAGCTCATATCTATTGCTTTTTTTTCTGAGCAAATTAAGCATTTCTACCTTCCTTTGAATATTGAAGTCTTTCTTAACTCTTTTCAAAATGATCAGGTTCTGATTTTAAGATTATGACCCTCTGTTGTTGATTTTACCTAGAACAGAAAAAAACTTTCGTCTCTATTTACACTGTAAGTTCCTTTCTAAATCCTAACATCAGGAATCAAATCACCCTTCAACCATTTGTAATCCAGGGATACAAGCCTAGTTTTAAAATCTCCCCATAATTCAACACCAGTCTGAAAAATCTGCATCACATGTCCAAAGTTAATATATCTTAATTTCAGTGTGTTGCCTAGACTGTCTGCAGTTCTCCCCTGGAAGTTTAACCAGAGGTTCTAAATTTCCTGCAAAGTTTCTTTTCTTTCATATTTCAGTCCGCTGTTATAAAGGCTAACATTGCATTCATCCTTTTGCATTCATCCTTTTGATTTTATTTTGCATCTGACCACAACATCTTAGTGATCTGCAAAAACTCCACCATTGCTGTAGTGGCAAATGGCTGTGGTATTGAGTAGTTTTCAATGCCACTAGTAAGATGGTTACCTGATAGTTTTTAAGAAACAGGGTGGATCTTTTCCCCAGCTTTCCTTTTTGCAAGGAAAATCATATTATCTACATGGTACTCCTGTGATAGATTGAAATTGGAAGATAATAATATAAAAAAAAACAGCCTGAATGGGTCATTCAGCCTCTCAAGCTTGCTCTGCCATTCAATAAGATTGTGCCTGGCCTGATTAGCTCCACGTTCCTGCCTGCCTGCACAACCCTTGATTCCCTTATCGATCAAAAATCTAACTCCAACTTGAATGCACCCTTTTGGATGACCCAAATTTCACTGCAATCTGAGGCAGAGAATTCCAAAGATTAAAGAACTTCTTGAGAGATAAAGTATCTCTTCATCTCTGTTTAGATGGATAATTCCATATTTTGAAACTGTACCACTGGTTTTAGATGCCCCCACAAGACATATCTTTTCAGCACTTACTCTATTAAGCTCCTTCAAAAGCTCCTATTTTTCAATAAGATTATCCTTCTAATTTAATTGGAGACGGTTCAGAGAAAGATTTCTAAATTGATTCTTGGAATTTGCCTTGTTGGAAAATATTTAACTGACTCACACCCATCTCATGCGATGGGGCATCCATTTTGCACACCACAAAACAAGGATTCTAATGTTGCACTGCTCTGTCGTTTGCACTTTGTTCTTATTTGATTTTCTTTTGGCTTGTTTTAGCCTGTTAATTCTTCTTTCTTGTGCCATGCATCCATACATTCCTCTGTTTGGCCAACACACTCTTTCATTTTGGTCTTTGAATGACCATAGTTTAAAATCCAAGGAATTGCACATAATCTTCTCTTCCCTTTGTTTCCATCTATAATGATAAATTATTGTGGAGTGTTAATGGATGTGATCACAGAATAATTAGAATGGCTAATTAGAATGAAGTGGTAATTTTTTTCTATGCTAATTATAATAGTCAATCATAGCACTCCAGGAAATCAGCTGGTGTGAGTGTCATTCTGACCTTGCAACACAAGAAAAGGCCTTTTGGCTCAATGTTCACTTTCTTTTAGATTTGGCCAGTTGCTAGTTGGCCTGTGTTTGCCCAAACTGAAAAATAAAGAAATATACAGACATATCTAACCAAAGATGCAATGCAAGCAAATGCAAATCAAATTGGAGTTCTATTTAAATACCAGCTGCTGCATACTCATCTAATAACAAGCGAGATTCATACTAAGTTGTTTAAATTTGCATTAACATTTAGAACTGGAAAAAAGTTACATTTGCACAATCTGAAGAAATTTCAATATTTAATGCATTTTAAGCTTGATTATTAATATCCTTTCTATTTTATTTTTGTGTTTTTAAAGATAGTGCACTGAAATGAGAAAAAGATTTGTTTAAAAAAATGTTTCAGAGACTGTCTGTAGTTTGAAAACAAGTAACCCAATACCCATGATAATAAAATGTGAGGCTGGATGAACACAGCAGGCCAAGCAGCATCCCAGGAGCACAAAAGCTGACGTTTCGGGCCTAGACCCTTCATCAGAGAGGGGGATGGGGGGAGGGAACTGGAATAAATAGGGAGAGAGGGGGAGGCGGACCGAAGATGGAGAGCAAAGAAGATAGGTGGAGAGGGTGTAGGTGGGGAGGTAGGGAGGGGATAGGTCAGTCCAGGGAAGACGGACAGGTCAAGGAGGTGGGATGAGGTTAGTAGGTAGCTGGGGGTGCGGCTGGGGGTGGGAGGAAGGGATGGGTGAGAGGAAGAACCGGTTAGGGAGGCAGAGACAGGTTGGACTGGTTTTGGGATGCAGTGGGTGGGGGGGAAGAGCTGGGCTGGTTGTGTGGTGCAGTGGGGGGAGGGGATGAACTGGGCTGGTTTAGGGATGCAGTGGAGGAAGGGGAGATTTTGAAACTGGTGAAGTCCACATTGATACCATATGGCTGCAGGGTTCCCAGGCGGAATATGAGTTGCTGTTCCTGCAACCTTCGGGTGGCATCATTGTGGCAGTGCAGGAGGCCCATGATGGACATGTCATCAAGAGAATGGGAGGGGGAGTGGAAATGGTTTGCGACTGGGAGGTGCAGTTGTTTGTTGCGGACTGAGCGGAGGTGTTCTGCAAAGCGGTCCCCAAGCCTCCGCTTGGTTTCCCCAATGTAGAGAAAGCCGCACCGGGTACAGTGGATGCAGTATACCACATTGGCAGATGTGCAGGTGAACCTCTGCTTAATGTGGAATGTCATCTTGGGGCCTGGGATGGGGGTGAGGGAGGAGGTGTGGGGACAAGTGTAGCATTTCCTGCGGTTGCAGGGGAAGGTGCCGGGTGTGGTGGGGTCCGCTTTGCAGAACACCTCCGCTCAGTCCGCAACAAACAACTGCACCTCCCAGTCGCAAACCATTTCCACTCCCCCTCCCATTCTCTTGATGACATGTCCATCATGGGCCTCCTGCACTGCCACAATGATGCCACCCGAAGGTTGCAGGAACAGCAACTCATATTCCGCCTGGGAACCCTGCAGCCATATGGTATCAATGTGGACTTCACCAGTTTCAAAATCTCCCCTTCCTCCACTGCATCCCTAAACCAGCCCAGTTCATCCCCTCCCCCCACTGCACCACACAACCAGCCCAGCTCTTCCCCCCCACCCACTGCATCCCAAAACCAGTCCAACCTGTCTCTGCCTCCCTAACCGGTTCTTCCTCTCACCCATCCCTTCCTCCCACCCCCAGCCGCACCCCCAGCTACCTACTAACCTCATCCCACCTCCTTGACCTGTCCGTCTTCCCTGGACTGACCTATCCCCTCCCTACCTCCCCACCTACACCCTCTCCACCTATCTTCTTTGCTCTCCATCTTCGGTCCGCCTCCCCCTCTCTCCCTATTTATTCCAGTTCCCTCCCCCCATCCCCCTCTCTGATGAAGGGTCTAGGCCCGAAACGTCAGCTTTTGTGCTCCTGGGATGCTGCTTGGCCTGCTGTGTTCATCCAGCCTCACATTTTATTATCTTGGAGTCTCCAGCATCTGCAGTTCCCATTATCTCTGAACCCAATACCCATGGCAGGAATTGTAAACAACTGTTTAAACAAGTGGTATTTGAGGTGCAGATTGCAGAGAATCTTGAGCCAAAGCAATGTTGTCAAAAGAAGTTGATAGGACTGTGGTCTAATGATGGCTATCAATGACAGAGACCTTTGCTTGCCAACAATTGAGTAGTTGGTTCGCAGGTGGCTGAGGATTTGGAACTGGAGACAAGTTAGACAGGCACTGAGAGAAAGAGAGAGGTGTGCAGAACTTCTCCCAGCCCAGAAACTGTCCATTCTCTACAGTCAAAAACTCAAAGCTGTGGCTTCTTAATTGAAAAAAAAGGGCATTGTTCAAGCGAATCTGTTAACCTATACTTTTTACTAACCAGTGAGAACTTCTCAGAAAGACAACTGAACACCAATGGCCTGACTAGAAAAGAATAGAAATTTATTGTCACGTGTACTTTTACATGAAAATTACAGTGAGAAGTTTTGTATGTCGTTCTACCACAGCACTTATATCAATAACAGAAGTCATACAAAATTTTAAAAAACATAAAATTAAGACAAAGTTCAGTGGACAGATCCTATGGGAAAGCTGATGAAGGAATGATGGGAAAACCCTGAGTCAGCCCAAAATTGGAATCTGGAAGCAAAGGCCACTGAACTGACTTAGCAGTTTTTCTTTCTGCAATGAAAACTGTTTTCCTTGTTTGTCTGCCACTACAAATGTGTAAGGGAGAGTTTATAAGGCATTAAGAGTTTCAGTTAATAGTTTATAAGAGTTTACCTTTAGCTATTGTCTGATTATGTGTAATAAAGCATAATTTATATTTAGTACATTTATAGTTATGGATGTGAGTTTGCTCACTGATCTGGAAGGTTCATTTTCAGACATTGCCACTTGTTTTTATTTGAAAACATATACTTAATTCATAAGATGTACAAAAAAATAAAACATTTATACACCTACCCAGTCATGCAAGCCGCTCCGGGTTACCCGGGGGGTAAAGACACCAAATAAAGGAAGAAAAACAAACAAAGAAGAAAAGAAAACAAAACAAAGAAAATACCCCGGCAGTCATCACCCCGCACAGTCCCCGTTGGCCCCCTGACCAGTTGGGGAAGGCGCCAGCTGGGCCCAGTTACCAGATAGGGCCCTTTTATCTATTCTGGATGAGGGGTTTCAGACCGTGGTCTTTCCCCACCGCGCCTTGGCGGCGGCTGCCCCAAGCTTTAGCGCGTCCCTCAGCACGTAGTCCTGGACCTTGGAGTGCGCCAGTCTGCAACACTCGGTCAGTGTCAGTTTTCTCAGCTGGCAGACCAGCAAGTTGCGGGCAGACCAAAGAGTCTCTTTCACCGCATTGATGGTCCTCCAGGCACAGTTGATGTTGGTCTCGGTGCGCGTCCCGGGAAAAAGCCCGCAGAGCACGGAGTCCCGCGTCACGGAGCTGCTCGGGACGAACCTAGACAAATACCACTGCATCCCCCTCCAGACCTCCCGCACATAGGCACTTTCCAGAAGGAGGTGATCGACAGTCTCGTCCCCCCCGCAGCCACCTCGAGGGCAGCGTGCGGTGGCGCAGAGATTCCGGGCATGCATAAAGGATCTCACTGGCAGAGCCCCTCTCACCGCCAGCCAAGCAATGTCCTTGTGCTTGTTTGAAAGTTCTGGCCATGAGGCATTCTGCCAAATGACTTTGGCAGACTGCATGGGGAACCACACGACGGGATCCACCCTCTCCTTTTCCCGAAGGGTCTCGAGGATACTACGTGCTGACCACTGCCTGACGGCCTTGTGGTCAAAGGTGTTTCCTCAAAAATTTCTCCACGAAGGACAGGTGGTACGGAACGGTCCAACTACTCGGAGCGTTCCGCGGCAACGAGGCCAGGCCCATCCTTCGCAACACCGGGGACAGGTAGAACCTCAGTAAGTAGTGACACTTGGTGTTTGCATACTGAGGATCTACGCACAGCTTGATGCAGCCGCACACAAAGGTAGCCATCAGGGCAAGGGTGGCGTTCGGTACGCCCTTTCCCACATTTTCCAGGTCTTTGTACATGGTGTCCCTGCGGACCCGGTCCATCCTCGACCCCCAAATGAAGTGGAAGATGGCCCATGTGTCCACAGCGGCGCAGGTCCAGGGAATAGGCCAGGCCTGCGCCACATACAACAGTACTGAAAGCCCCTCGTACCTGACAACCAGGTTCTTACCCGCGATGGAGGGGGACTGGAGCGTCCACCTGCCCAGCTTCTGCTTCAATTTGGTGATTGGCTCCTCCCAAGTCTCAGTGCACACCCCAGCTCCACCAGACCAAACACCCAGCACCTTCAGGTAGTCTGTCCTGACAGTGAAGGGGATGAAGGAGCGATCATCCCAGTTCCCGAAGAACATGACCTCGCTCTTACCCCTATTGACTTTGGCACCCGAGGCCAGTTCAAACTGGCCGCAGATGTCCAACAGTCTACTCACCGACCGATGATCGGAGCAGAAGACGGCGACATCGTCCATGTACAGGGAGGTCTTGACCAGAAGGCCTCGGCTGCCTGGGATAGTCACGCCCTTCAGGCTCACGTCCTTCCTGATGGATGCGGAGAGGGGCTCCACACAGCACACGAACAAGACAGGAGAGAGCGGGCAGCCCTGCCTGACTCCAGATCTGACGGGAAAACTGTCCGATTCCCACCCGTTGATCGAGACTGCGCTAACGATGTTGGCGTAGAGCAGCCGGATCCAATTGCGGATGCCCTCCCCGAACCCCAATTTGGAGAGAACGTCCCTCATGTAAGCATGAGAGACCCTGTCGAAGGCCTTCTCCTGGTCCAGGCTGACGAGGCAGGTATCCACCCGCCTGTCCTGTATGTAGGCGATCGTATCCCTGATGAGCGTGAGGCTCTCAGCGATCTTCCTGCCCGGCACAGCACAGGTTTGGTCAAGGTGAATCACTGACTCCAGGACAGATCTGACCCCGTTGGCTATGACCTTGGCCAGGATTTTGTAGTCCACGTTCAAAAGTGAAATGGGACGCCAATTCTTAATTTCTTCCCTCTCCCCCTTCCTCTTGTAAATGAGGGTGATGATGCCCTTCCTCATGGACTTGCACATTTCCCCTGCCCGAAGCGCACTATCGTACACCTCCAGCAGGTCCTGGCCGACCAGGTCCCACAGAGCGGAATACAGCTCGACCGGTAAGCCGTCGCTCCCTGGAGTCTTATTCCTCTCCAAGGACTTGAGGGCTCTGGTCAGCTCGTCCAGGGATATCGGCCGGTCCAGCCACTCCCTCGTGCCGTCGTCTAAGACCTCCGTGATAGACGACTCGGAGGCCGTGCTGTCCGTGGGCTTTGTGTCGTAAAGTCCGGCATAGAAGGATCTGCTGATCCTCAAAATGTCGGGCCGAGACGACGTCACCAAGCCGTCATCCTCCTTCAGCCGGCTAAGCAGAGAGATCTCTTTATGCACCTTCTGAAAGAAGAAACGCGAACACGTCTCGTCCTGCTCCACGGAGCGGACCCTGGACTGGAAGATTATCCGGGAGGCCTCCGCGGCAAAGAGCGAGGCTTGCTGGCCCCTCACCTCACGGAGGTCCTCCGTGACATCGACCCCCATCAACTGCAGAAGGAGCAGGTTCTGCACCCTTTTCTGGAGTCGCGACAGCTTTCCCCGCCTCTCTCTTGCCTTCTGAACACCCTTGAGGACAAAGAACCTCTTGATGTTCTCGTTCACCGTCTCCCACCAGTGACCTGGAGACTCAAAGAGGCGTTTCACGGTTCTCCAACCGGCGTATTCCCTCTTAAGCTCCTCAACGTTCTCTGGGGTCAACAGAGTCGTGTTGAGCTTCCACGTCCCCTTGCCAGCCGGCTGGTCGTCCTGTAAGTGACAGTCGGCCAGCAGGAGGCAGTGGTCAGAGAAGAACACCAGCTCGATGCCGGTGGACCTGACCGAGAACGCCCGTGACACAAACAGGAAGTCTATCCTTGAGCGGATAGACCCGTCTGGCCGCGACCAGGTGTACCTCCGCTGCGCTCCGTCTGCAGGGGTGCTGAAGACGTCGAGCAGCTTGGCGTCCTTCACCGTGCCCATCAGGAATCTGGACGTGACGTCCAGTTGACTCCCCGCACCCGCTGTCTCAACGCCGGATCTTCCATCTGCATCGATGATGCAGTTGAAGTCTCCGCCTAGGATGACCGGCCTGGACGTAGCCAGCAGGGGTGGAAGCCGCTGCAGGACGGCCAACCGCTCACTCCGTACCGCTGGGACGTACACGTTGATCAGCCTCAGGGGAGCGTTCCTTTTAGTGACGTCAGCCACTAGGAGGTGCCCCCCCACCACCTCCTGAACTTGAGAGATGGTGAAGTTGTGCCCCCGCAACAGAATAGCCAGGCCCGAGGAGCAACAGTCGTTACCCCCCGACCAGATCGAAGGCCCACAGGTCCAGGCGCCGGACCATTTTCCGTACCTGCCGAGGTGCGGTATCCCGCACTCCTGCAGAAACAGGGAGGTCCGCGTTGACGGTGGTCAGGTAGGCTAACGTGGATACACATCTTGCCGTGGTCTTGACACTGCGCACATTAATGCTCGCAACTCGTACCCCCATTGTGGGCAGTGACCGCAGTACCCTCCCCAAGTCCAAGGTCCAGCCCCTCCATCTGTCCCTTCATGCCCATTGCCCGGGCTAACTGCCGGACGCTCTGCGGGCTCAGGAAAACATCCGTGCTGCCTTCCGGGTGGCATCCCTCCATCAGGGGTTCAGAGGCAGGAGGGTCCAGCTCCGGGTCAGGCTGGGGACACGCTGTTTCCTCCTTCCCGCCTGGAAGTTCCGGGGGACCCTCCAGTGCCCCAGCGGCACTTGACTGGGTGTCAGAGGGAGCCTCAGGACGCCTCCCGTCACCTGGAAGCATGGTGCTGCTTTCCTTCTCCCTCGAGATCTTTAACTTCTGCTTCGGGTGGGCCCTCTCCGAATTCCCCTCGTCAGAGGAGCTCTTATAGCCCCCCTGTAGCTGCCTCTTCCCGCCTGATGGTTGCGGCTCCTTGGCCCGTCGACGCACCTTCCTCCTCGCTTTCCGGACTGTTGTCCACTCCCCTGGGTCGCCTGTCGCCGCCTCCATCGACTCTGGGTTGTCGGGGGAGGAGCAGAGCCTGCAGGAGTGCTTTGCTGGCCTCGGGCCCATCCTGCGGGGCTGGGCCCTCCTGCGCGGCCTGGCCCTCCTGCTCATTAGTGGGGTCCTTGCTGGGCCCTGGTGCCTTCCTCTCCTCCCAGGGGGCTGGCCCCGCATTGCCCCTGCCAGCGACCTGGGCGTAGGTGGTCCCCCGCTGCGGGCATGCCCTATAGAGGTGGCCCGCTTCCCCGCAAAGGTTGCAGCTTCTCTCTCGTGGGCAATCCTTTGCAAGGTGTCCCTCCTCCCTGCAGTTCCTGCAGATGGTGGCTTTGCAGTCGGCCGCCATGTGACCTGACCTACCACAGGCATGGCAGACTTTAGGTTGCCCTGCATAGGTCAGGTAGCCCTTGCTCCCGCCAATCGCGAAGCTGGACGGTGGGTGTACGACATTCCTGTCCACACCCATCCTCAGTGTCACCTTGACCTGCCTCTTATTCGTCCAGATGCCAAAGGGGTCCATGATGTCAGTTAGGTCCCGTTCCACCTTCACGTACCTTCCGAGGAAGGTCAGGACATCAACTGCTGGCACATGTGGGTTGTACATGTGTACAGTCACCATACGGCTCCTCTGTGTTGGCATCACAAACAGCGGGACAGCGGTCAATACAGAGAGGGGACCCTCACCTCCTTTCTCCTTGAAAACCTCCAGGAAGCGCTCGCAAAGCTTAGCACTCCTGAAGGTCACATCGTAAAAACCTCCTCCAGGGAAATCCTGTAGGCAGTAAATGTCCGCAGCAGCGAACCCACAACACTCCAACAGGACCCTCTTCACGAAGAAGGTGCGGTCCACAGGTGCACCTTCATCCACCTTCTTTACGGAAACACGGATGGTTTTCCGGACCCCCTGACCTGGGGCACGAGCACTTGCCGCAGCCATCGTTGCAGGTTGGCTGCTCCCCTGAACCAGCGTTAGGCCGAAGCCAGCATTAAGATCCACTGGTCGCAAGGGTGCACAGCCAACCCGACGTCCTCCTTTCACCTCCAAGATAGCACTCTCCTCCTCTCAGTCCACAAGAGAGTGGGTCTTTATTTTGTTCCAGATGTAAGCTGGTTCACTGAGCTTGAAGGTTTGTTCCCAGATGTTTTGTCACCATCCTAGGTAACACCAACAGTGAGCCTCCAGTGAAGCGCTGGTGTTATGTCCCGCTTTCGATTTATCTGTAGGTTTCCTTGGATTCGTGATGTAATTTCCTGCATTGGTGATGTCATTTCCTGTTCTTTTTGATTGATTTGGAACCAATCTACCATCCTCTGAGAAAAAGAACAGGAAATGACATCACCAACCCAAGGAAAACTAAACAGATAAATAGACAGCGGGACATAACACCAGCACTTCATCGGAGGCTCATTGATGATGTTACCTAGAATGGTGATGAAACATCTTGGAACAAACCTTACAGCTCAGTGAACCAGCTCACATCTCGAACACAATAAAGACCCACTCTCTTGTGGACCGAGAGGACGAGAGTGCAGTCTTGGAGGTGAAAGGAGGACGTCGGGTTGGCTGTGCACCCTTGCGACCAGTGGATCTTAATGCTGGCTTCGGCCTAACGCTGGTTCAGGGGAGCAGCCAACCTGCAACGATGGCTGCGGCAAGTGCTCGTGCCCCAGGACAGGGGGTCCGGAACACCATCCGTGTTTCTGTAAAGAAGGTGGATGAAGGTGCACCTGTGGACCGCACCTTCTTCGTGAAGAGGGTCCTGTTGGAGTGTTGTGGGTTCGCTGCTGCGGACATTTACTGCCTGCAGGATTTCCCCGGAGGAGGTTTCTACGATGTAATCTTCAGGAGTGCCAAGCTTTGCGAGCGCTTCCTGGAGGTTTTCAAGGAGAAAGGAGGTGAGGGCCCCCTCTCTGTATTGACCGCTGTCCCACTGTTCATGATGCCAGTGCAGAGGAGCCGTATGGTGACTGTACACATGTACAACCCACATGTGCCAGCAGTTGATGTCCTGACCTTCCTCGGAAGGTATGTGAAGGTGGAAGGGGACCTAACTGACATCATGGACCCCTTTGGCATCTGGACGAATAAGAGGCAGGTCAAGGTGACGCTGAGGATGGGCGCAGACGGGAATGTCGCACACCCACCGTCCAGCTTCGCGATCGGCGGGAGCAGGGGCTACCTGACCTATGCAGGGCAACCTACAATCTGCCATGCCTGTGGTAGGTCAGGTCCCATGGCGGCCGACTGCAAAGCCACCATCTGCAGGAACTGCAGGGAGGAGGGACACCTTGCAAAGGATTGCCCACGAGAGAGAAGCTGCAACCTTTGCGGGGAAGCGGGCCACTTCTATAGGGCATGCCCGCGGCGGGGTACCACCTACGCCCAGGTCGCCGGCAGGGGAAATGCGGGGCCAGCCCCCCCGGAGGAGAGGAAGGCACCAGGGCCCAGCAAGGACCCCACTAATGTGCAGGAGGGCCAGGCCGTGCAGGAGGGCCCAGCCCCGCAGGATGGGCCCGAGGCCAGCAAAGCACCTCTGCAGGCTCCAATCCCCCCCGACAACCCGGAGCCAATGGAGGCGGCGACAGGCGACCCAGGGGAGTGGACTACAGTCCGGAAAGCGAGGAGGAAGGTGCGTCGACGGGCCCAGGAACCGCAACAATCAGGAGGGAAGAGACAGCTACAGGGGGGCTATAAGAGCTCCTCTGACGAGGAGGATTCGGAGAGGGCCCACCCGAAGCAGAAGTTAAAGGTCTCGAGGGGGAAGGAAAGCAGCACCCCACTTCCAGGTGACGGGAGGCGTCCTGAGGCTCACTCCGACACCCAGTCAAGTGCCGCTGGAGCACTGGAGGGCCCCCCGGAACTTCCAGGCGGGAAGGAGGAAACAGCACGTCCCCAGCCTGATCCGGAGCCGGGCCCTCCTGCCTCCGCACCCCTGACAGGGGGATGCCACCCGGAAGGCAGCACAGATGGTTTCCTGAGCCCAGAGAGCGTCCAGCAGTTAGCCCGGGCAATGGGCATGAAGGGACAGATGGAGGGGCTGGACCTTGGTCTTGGGGAGGGTACTGCGGTCACTGCCCACAATGGGGGTACGAATTGCGAGCATTAATGTGCGCAGCGTCAAGTCAACCGCGAGATGTGTGTCCACGTTGGCCTACCTGACCACCATCAAGGCGGAACTCCTGTTTCTGCAGGAGTGCGGGATACCGCACCTCGGCAGGTACGGGAAATGGTCCGGCGCCTGGACCTGTGGGCCTTCGATCTGGTCGGGGGGTAACGACTGTCGCTCCTCGGGCCTGGCTATTCTGCTGCGGGGGCACAACTTCACCATCTCTCAAGTTCAGGAGGTGGTGGGGGGGGCGCCTCCTAGTGGCTGACGTCACCTACAGGAACGCTCCCCTGAGGCTGATCAACGTGTACGCCCCAGCGGTACGGAGTGAGCGGTTGGCCGTCCTGCAGCGGCTTCCATCCCTGCTGGCTACGTCCAGGCCGGTCATCCTAGGCGGAGACTTCAACTGCATCATCGATGCAGATGGAAGATCCGGCGTGGGGACAGCGGGTGGGGGGATTCAACTGGACGTCACGTCCAGATTCCTGATAGGCACGGTGAAGGACACCAAGCTGCTTGACGTCTTCAGCACCCCTGCAGACGGAGCGCAACAGAGGTACACCTGGTCGCGGCCAGACGGGTCTATCCGCTCAAGGATAGACTTCCTGTTTGTGTCACGGACGTTCTCGGTCAGGTCCACCGGTGTCGAGCCGGTGTTCTTCTCTGACCACTGCCTCCTGTTGGCCGACTGTCACTTACAGGACGACCAGCCGGCCGGCAAGGGGACGTGGAAGCTCAACACGACTCTGTTGACCCCAGAGAACGTCGAGGAGCTTAAGAGGGAGTACACCGGTTGGAGAACCGTGAAACCCCTCTTTGAGTCTCCAGGCGACTGGTGGGAGACGGTGAAGGAGAACATCAAGAGGTTCTTTGTCCTCAAGGGTGTTCAGAAGGCAAGAGAGAGGCGGGGAAAGCTGTCGCGACTCCAGAAAAGGGTGCAGAACCTGCTCCTTCTGCAGTCGATGGGGGTCGATGTCACGGAGGACCTCCGTGAGGTGAGGGGCCAGCAAGCCTCGCTCTTCGCCGCGGAGGCCTCCAGGATAATCTTCCGGTCCAGGGTCCGCTCCGTGGAGCAGGACGAGACGTGCTCGCGTTTCTTCTTTCAGAAGGTGCACAAAGAGAGCTCTGTGCTTAGCCGGCTGAAGGAGGACGACGGCTCGGTGACGTCGTCTCGGCCCGACGTTTTGAGGATCAGCAGATCCTTCTATGCCGGACTGTACGACACGAAGCCCACGGACAGCACGGCCTCCGAGTCGTTCCTGTCGTCTATCACGGAGGTCTTCGACGACGGCACGAGGGAGTGGCTGGACCGGCCGATATCCCTGGACGAGCTGGCCAGAGCCCTCAAGTCCTTGCAGAGGAATAGGACTCCCGGAAGTGATGGCTTACCGGTCGAGCTGTATTCTGCTCTGTGGGGCCTGGCCGGCCAGGACCTGCTGGAGGTGTACGATAGTGCGCTTCGGGCAGGGGAAATGTGCAAGTCCATGAGGAAGGGCATCATCACCCTCATTTACAAGAGGAAGGGGGAGAGGGAAGAAATTAAGAATTGGCGTCCCATTTCACTTTTGAACGTGGATTACAAAATCCTGGCCAAGGTCATTGCCAACCGGGTCAGGTCTGTCCTGGAGTCGGTGATTCACCCTGACCAAACCTGTGCTGTGCCGGGCAGGAAGATCGCTGAGAGCCTCGCGCTCATCAGGGATACGATCGCCTACGTACAGGACAGGCGGGTGGACACCTGCCTTGTCAGCCTGGACCAGGAGAAGGCCTTCGACAGGGTCTCTCATGCTTACATGAGGGACGTCCTCTCCAAATTGGGGTTCGGGGAGGGCATCCGCAATTGGATCCGGCTGCTCTACGCCAACATCGTTAGCGCAGTCTCGATCAACGGGTGGGAATCAGACAGTTTTCCTGTTAGATCTGGAGTCAGGCAGGGCTGCCCGCTCTCTCCTGCCTTGTTCGTGTGCTGTGTGGAGCCCTTCGCCGCCTCCATCAGGAAGGACGTGAGCCTGAAGGGCGTGACTATCCCAGGCAGCGGAGGCCTTCAGGTCAAGACCTCCCTGTACATGGATGATGTCGCCGTCTTCTGCACCTATCGTCGGTCGGTGAGTAGGCTGTTGGACATCTGCGGCCAGTTTGAACTGGCCTCGGGTGCCAAAGTCAATAGGGGTAACAGCGAGGTCATGTTCTTCGGGAACTGGGACGACCGCTCCTTCATCCCCTTCACCGTCAGGACAGACTACCTGAAGGTGCTGGGTGTTTGGTTTGGTGGAGCTGGGGCATGCACTAAGACTTGGGAGGAGCGTATCTCCAAATTTAAGCAGAAGCTGGGCAGGTGGACGCTCCGGTCCCTCTCCATCGCGGGTAAGAACCTGGTTGTCAGGTGCGAGGGGCTTTCGGTACTGTTGTATGTGGCGCAGGCCTGGCCTATTACCTGGACCTGCGCCGCTGCGGTCACCCGGGCCATCTTCCACTTCATTTGGGGGTCGAGGATGGACCGGGTCCGCAGAGATACCATGTACAAAGACCTGGGAAATGGGGGAAAGGGCGTACCGAACGCCACCCTCGCCCTGACGGCTACCTTTGTGTGTGGCTGCATCAAGCTGTGCGTAGATCCTCAGTACGCAAACACCAAGTGTCACTACTTACTGAGGTTCTACCTGTCCCCGGTGTTGCGAAGGATGGGCCTGGCCTCGTTGCCGCGGAACGCTCCGAGTAGTTGGACCGTTCCGTACCACCTGTCCTTTGTGGAGAAATTTTTGAAAGGAAACACCTTTGACCACAAGGCCGTCAGGCAGTGGTCAGCACGTAGTATCCTCAGGACCCTTCGGGAAAAGGAGAGGGTGGATCCCGTCGTGTGGTTCCCCATGCAGACTGCCAAAGTCGTTTGGCAGAATGCCTCATCGCCAGAACTTTCAAACAAGCACAAGGACGTTGCTTGGCTGGCGGTGAGAGGGGCTCTGCCAGTGAGATCCTTTATGCATGCCCGGAATCTCTGCACCACCGCACGCTGCCCTCGAGGTGGCTGCGGGGGGGACGAGACTGTTGATCACCTCCTTCTGGAGTGTGCCTATGCGCAGGAGGTCTGGAGGGGGATGCAGTGGTATTTGTCTAGGTTCGTCCCGAGCAGCTCCGTGACGCGGGACTCCGTGCTCTACGGGCTGTTTCCGGGGACGCACACCGAGACCAACATCAACTGCGCCTGGAGGACCATCAATGCGGTGAAGGACGCTCTTTGGTCTGCCCGCAACTTGCTGGTCTGCCAGCTGAAAGAACTGACCCCGACCGAGTGTTGCAGACTGGCGCACTCCAAGGTCCAGGGCTACGTGCTGAGGGACGCGCTAAAGCTTGGGGCAGCCGCCGCCAAGGCGCGGTGGGGAAAGACCACCGTATGAGCCCCCTCGTCCAGGAAAGGGAAAAGAATCCTATCTGGTAACTGGGCCCAGCTGGCGCCTTCCCCAACTGGTCAGGGGACCAACTGGGACTGTGCGGGGTGACGACTGCCGGGGCGGTTTCTTTGCTTTGTTTTTTTTTTTCCTTTAGTTGGTGTACGTACCCCTGGGTAACCCGGAGTGGCTTGCATGACTGGGTAGGTGTATAAATGTTTTATTTTTTGTACATTCTATGAATAAAGTATATTTTTTCAAATAAAAAAAAAAGGTGACAAAACATCTGGGAACAAACCTTCAAGCTCAGTGAACCCGCTTACATCTGGAACAAAATAAAGACGCACTCTCTTGTGGACCGAGAGGAGGAGAGTGCTGTGTTGGAGGTGACAGGAGGACGTCGGGTTGGCTGTGCACCCTTGCGACCAGTGGATCTTAATGCTGGCTTCGGCCTACCGCTGGTTCAGGGGAGCAGCCAACCTGCAACGATGGCTGCGGCAAGTGCTCGTGCCCCAGGTCAGGGGGTCCGGAACACCATCCGTGTTTCTGTAAAGAAGGTGGATGAAGGTGCACCTGTGGACCGCACCTTCTTCGTGAAGAGGGTCCTGTTGGACTGTTGTGGGTTCGCTGCTGCGGACATTTACTGCCTGCAGGATTTCCCCGGAGGAGGTTTTTACAATGTGACCTTCAGGAGTGCCAAGCTTTGCGAGCGCTTCCTGGAGGTTTTCAAGGAGAAAGGAGGTGAGGGCCCCCTCTCTGTATTGACCGTTGTCCCGCTGTTTGTGATGCCAGCGCAGAGGAGCCGTATGGTGACTGTACACATGTAGAACCCGCATGTGCCAGCAGTTGATGCCCTGACCTTCCTTGGAAGGTACGTGAAGGTGGAAGGGGACCTAACCGATATCATGGACCCCTTTGGCATCTGGACCAGTACGAGGCAGGTCGAGGTGACGCTGAGGATAGGCGCGGACGGGAACGTCGTACACCCACCATCCAGCTTCGTGATCGGCGGGAGCAGGGGCTACCTGACCTATGCAGGGCAACCTAAAGTCTGCCATGCCTGTGTTAGGTCAGGTCACGTGGCGGCCGACTACAAAGCCACCATCTGCAGGAACTGCAGGGAGGAGGGACACCTTGCAAAGGATTGCCCACAAGAGAGAAGCTGCAACCTTTGCGGGGAAGCGGACCACCTCTATAGGGCATGCCCGCAGCGGGGGACCACCTACGCCCAGGTCGCCGGCAGGGGCAATGCGGGGCCAGCCCCCCCGGAGGAGAGGAAGGCACCAGGGCCCTGAAAGGACCCCACTAATGTGCAGGAGGGCCAGGTCGTGCAGGAGAGCCGAGCCCCGCAGGATGGACCCGAGGCCAGCAAAGCGCACCTGCAGGCTCTGCTCCCACACGCTCCCCCCCCTCTCCCCCCAACAACCGCCGACAACCCGGAGTCGATGGAGGCGGCAACAGGCAACCCAGGGGAGTGGACGACGGTCCGGAAAGCGAGGAGGCAGGTGCGTCAGCGGGCCCAGGAACCGCAACCATCAGGCGGGAAGAGGCAGCTACAGGGGGGCAATTAGAGCTCCTCTGACGAGGGGGAATCGGAGAAGGCCCGCCCGAAGCACAAGTTAAAAATCTCAAGGAGAAGGAAAGCAGCAACATGCTTCCAGGTAATGGGAGGCGTCCTGAGGCTCACTCCGACACCCAGCATGCCGCTGGGGCACTGGAGGGCGCCCCGGAACTTCCAGACGGGAAGGAGGAAACAGCGCGTCCCGAGCATGACCCAGAGCCGGACTCTTCTGCCTCCGTACCCTCGACAGGGGGATGCCACCCAGAAGGCAGCACGGACGGTTTCCTGAGCCCGGAGAGCGTCCAGCAGTTAGCCCGAGCAATGGGCATGAAGGGACAGATGGAGGGGCTGGACCTTGGACTTGGGGAGGGTACTGCGGTCACTGCTCACAATGGGGGTACGAGTTGCGAGCATTAATGTCCACAGTGTCAAGTCCACCGCAAGATGTGTGTCCACATTGGCCTACCTGACAACCGTCAAGGCGGACCTTCTGTTTCTGCAGGAGTGCAGGATACCGCACCTCGGCAGGTACGGGAAATGGTCCGGCACCTGGAGCTGTGGGCCTTCGATCTGGTCGGGGGGTAACGACTGTTGCTCCTCGGGCCTGGCTATTCTGCTGCAGGGGCGCGACTTCACCATCTCTCAAGTTCAGGAGGTGGTGGGGGGGGCGCCTCCTAGTGGCTGACGTCACCTACAGGAACGCTCCCCTGAGGCTGATCAATGTGTACGCCCCAGCGGTACGGAGTGAGCGGTTGGCCGTCCTGCAGCGGCTTCCACCCCTGCTGGCTACGTCCAGGCCGGACATCCTAGGTGGAGACTTCAACTGCATCATCGATGCAGATGGAAGATCCGGCGTGGGGACAGCGGGTGGGGGGAGTCAACTGGACGTCACATCCAGATTCCTGATGGGCACGGTGAAGGACACCAAGCTGCTCGACGTCTTCAGCACCCCTGCAGACGGAGCGCAGCGGAGGTACACCTGGTCACGGCCAGACGGGTCTATTCGCTCAAGGATAGACTTCCTGTTTGTTTCATGGGCGTTCTCAGTCAGGTCCACTGGGGTCAAGCCGGTGTTCTTCTCTGACCACTGCCTCCTGCTGGCCAAGTGTCACTTTCAGGGCGACCGGCTGGCCGGCAAAGGGACGTGGAAGCTCAACACGGCTCTGTTGGCCTCAGAGGACGTCGAGGAGCTTAAGAGGGAGTATGCCCGTTGGAGAACCGTGAAACCCCTCTTTGAGTCTCCGGGCGACTGGTGGGAGACGGTGAACGAGAACATCAAGAGGTTCTTTGTCCTCAAGGGTGTTCGGAAGGCGAGAGAGAGGTGGGGAAAGCTGTCGTGACTCCAGAAAAGGGTGCAAAACCTGCTCCTTCTGCAGTTGATGGGGGTAGATGTCACGGAGGACCTCCGTGAGGTGAGGGGCCAGCAAGCCTCGCTCTTCACCGTGGAGGCCTCGTGGATAATCTTCCGGTCCAGGGTCCGCTCCGTGGAGCAGGACGAGACGTGCTCGTGTGTCTTCTTTCAGAAGGTGCAGAAAGAGAGCTCTGTGCTTAGCCGGCTGAAGGAGGACGACGGCTCGGTGACGTCGTCTCGGCCCGACATTTTGAGGATCAGCAGATCCTTCTATGCCGGACTGTACAACACGAAGCCCACGGACAGCATGGCCTCCAAGTCGTTCCTGTCATCTATCACAGAGGTCTTAGACCACGGCACGAGGGTGTGGCTGGACTGGCTGATATCCCTGGACGAGCTGACCAGAGCCCTCAAGTCCTTGGAGAGGAACAAGACTCCCAGGAGCGACGGCTTACCGGTCGAGCTGTATTCCGCTCTTTGGGACCTGGTCGGCCAGGACCTGATGGATGTGTATGATAGTGCGCTTCGGGCAGGGGAAATGTGCAAGCCCATGAGGAAGGGCATCATCACCCTCATTTACAAGAGGAAGGGGGAGAGGGAAGAAATTAAGAATTGGCGTCCCATTTCACTTTTGAACGTGGACTACAAAATCCTGGCCAGGGTCATAGCCAACCGGGTCAGGTCTGTCCTGGAGTCGGTGATTCACCCTGACCAAACCTGTGCTGTGCTGGGCAGGAAGATCGCTGAGAGCCTCGCGCTCATCAGGGATACGATCGCCTACGTACAGGACAGGCGGGTGGACACTTGCCTCGTCCGCCTGGACCAGGAGAAGGCCTTCGACAGGGACTCTCATGCTTACATGAGGGACGTCCTCTCCAAATTGGGGTTCGGGGAGGGCATCCGCAATTGGATCTGGCTGCTCTACACCAACATCATTAGCGCAGTCTCGATCAATGGGTGGGAATCGGACAGTTTTCCCGTCAGATCTGGAGTCAGGCAGGGCTGCCCGCTCTCTCCTGCCTTGTTCGTGTGCTGTGTGGAGCCCTTCTCCGCATCCATCAGGAAGGACGTGAGCCTGAAGGGCGTGACCATCCCAGGCAGCGGAGGCCTTCTGGTCAAGACCTCCCTGTACATGGACGACGTCACCGTCTTCTGCACTGATCGTCAGTCGGTGAGTAGGCTGTTGGACATCTGCGGCCAGTTTGAACTGGCCTCGGGTGCCGAAGTCAATAGGGGTAAGAGCGAGGTCATGTTCTTCGGGAATGGGGAAGACCGCTCCTTCATCCCCTTCACCGTCAGGACAGACTACCTGAAGGCGTTGGGCATTTGGTTCAGTGGAGCTGGGGTGTGCACTAAGACTTGGGAGGAGCGTATCACCAAACTGAAGCAGAAGCTGTGCAGGTGGATGCTCCGGTTCCTCTCCATCGCGGGTAAGAACCTGGTTGTCAGGTGCGAGGGGCTTTCGGTACTGTTGTATGTGGCGCAGGCCTGGCCTATTCCCTGGACCTGCGCCGCTGTGGACACATGGGCCATCTTCCACTTCATTTGGGGGTCGAGGATGGACCGGATCCGCAGGGACACCATGTACAAAGACCTGGAAAATGGGGGAAAGGGCGTACCCTCGCCCTGATGGCTACCTTTGTGTGCGGCTGCATCAAGCTGTGCGTAGATCCTCAGTACGCAAACACCAAGTGTCACTACTTACTGAGGTTCTACCTGCCCCAGTGTTGCGAAGGATGGGCCTGGCCTCGTTGCCACGGAATGCTCCGAGTCGTTGGACCATCCCGTACCACCTGTCCTTCGTGGAGAAATTTTTGAAAGGAAACACTTTTGACCACAAGGCCGTCAGGCAGTGGTCAGCACGTAATATCCTCGAGACCCTTCGGGGAAAGGAGAGGGTGGATCCCGTCGTGCGGTTCCCCATGCAGACTGCCAAAGTCATTTGGCAGAATGCCTCATCGCCAGAACTTTCAAACAAGCACAAGGACATTGCTTGGCTGGCAGTGAGAGGGGCTCTGCAAGTGAGATCTTTTATGCATGCCCGGAATCTCTGCACCACCGCACGCTGCCCTCGAGGTGGCTGCGGGGGGGGGAAACGAGACTGTCGATCACCTCCTTCTGGAGTGTGCCTATGTGCAGGAGGTCTGCAGGGGGATGCAGTGATATTTGTCTAGGTTCGTCCCGAGCAGCTCCGTGACATGGGACTCCGTGCTCTACGGGCTGTTTCCCGGGACGCACACCGAGACCAACATCAACTGCGCCTGGAAGACCATCAATGCGGTGAAAGACGCTCTTTGGTCTGCCCGCACCTTGCCAGTCTGCCAGCTGAAAGAACTGACCTCGACCGAGTGTTGCAGACTGGCGCACTCCAAGGTCCAGGACTACGTGCTGAGGGACGCGCTAAAGCTTGGGGCAGCCGCCGCCAAGGCGCAGTGGGGAAAGACCACCGTATGAAACCCCTCATCCAGAATAGGAAAAAGGGCCCTATCTGGTAACTGGGCCCAGCTGGCGCCTTCCCCAACTGTTCAGGGGGCCAACTGGGACTGTGCGGGGTGACGACTGCCGGGGTATTTTCTTTGCTTTGTTTTTTTTCTTCTTTGTTTGTTATTTTTCCTTTAGTTGGTGTCTTTACCCCCTGGGTAACCCGGAGTGGCTTGCATGACTGGGTAGGTGTATAAATATGTGTTTTTTTTTGTACATCTTATGAATAAAGTATATTTTTTCAAAAAAAAGTGACGAAACGTCTGAAAACGAACCTTCCAGCTCAGCGAGCAAACTCACATCCAGAACCTCAACCTGAGCTACAAATCTTCTCAAAACGCGCTATTTATATTTATATTTAGTCCATGCTATCAACCATGGTCTGAATGACATGTAAATTGGAGTACTGTGTGTGCTATGACAAAACTTTAACAACTGGCATGGTTCTGGACACAGCAGGGATCAATTTATGGTGCACTATCCCAGTGAATTGTAACATCTTTCACTTTACAATAATGCCAATCAGCTATTACAGTACTCTGTCACAAATCAAAATAATGTTTGTGAAAACATTTCTCGTTGCCAAGTCATGAACTTAAAAATTCATGGCACAATTGTATAGTAGCAAATTTAAGAGAAAGCAAAGCCAGAAGATATTGTAGCAATTCAGATGTAAAGCATGATTTTAAAAATGTGTTGATGTGGGTTAGTTTCACTGAATCAAAATTTGCTGCTTATTTTGCAAAGGTGAGCACACTTGCCCTTAAATGTTCTGTTTACCTTCACTAATCTCCTGACTCCACTTTATGTGCCTCGTCAATGCCAATTATGTTATTAGTCCAACAAAAGCCCAAACCATGTACTTGAAAATAATGTGTATTCAATTCCAAATCAATGAAGATTGAATTGTTGCAATTTTTAACATAAGGGGCAAGCTCAGATGTGATTTTTTTTCAGCATTTTTTCTTACAGTAAATGGATCACGATTCCTTGCAAAGCCACAACAAACTGGTTATCCACTTCAGGTGTAACGGCTTTACATGGTTCTAGTGATTGTAAAAATTAATGTCACACTGTCGGACTCTATTCTGACCCTGAAGCTACCTGTCAAACATTGAAAATTCTCTGGTGGGCTCCCAATGTCAGCAAAAGAACAACAGGTAGGCTGTCTGGTGCACTGTTAAATAATGAAGTCAAAAGAAACAGTTAGCAGCTGTGGGAAATGCTATTTTTCTAGTTCCCATAGCAGAAATTTGCAGCAGAAAAATGCAACTCATGAATAACATTTGAGCTGGTGGATCCTGTGCTGAATCAATAGCACAGAATCTTTGATTGAGTGAGTGCCTTTTTAAAATTAATTCTTATGATGTGTTTGTAACTGATGTCAATGCTACCCTCCCTTGTTGCATGAAGGTGTTGGTAATGTGACTGAGAGGCTTGCTATACCAGACTAGACAGCGGATTAGAGTCACAGAGATATACCGCACAGTAACAGACCCTTCGGTCCAACTCGTCCATGCTGACCATACACCCTAAATTAATCCAGACCCATTTAACAACACTTGACCCATATCCCTCTAAACCATTCTTATTCCCAAATCCATCCGAATGCCTTTTAAACATTATATTTGTATGAGCCTCCACCATTTCCTCCAGCAGCTCATTCCATACACTCACTACCCTCTGCATGAAAATGGTGCCCCTTAGGTTCCTTTTAAATCTTTCCCCTCTCACCTTAAACCTATGCCTACTAGTTTTGGACTCCCCACCCCAGGGAAAAGGCCTTGTCTATTTACCCTATCAAGTCCTTCATGATTTTACAAACCTCTGTAATGTAACGCCGCAGCCTCTGACCCTCCAGGGAATACAGCTCCAGACTATTCAGCCTCGCCCTATAGCTCAAACCCTCAAACTTTGGCAACATTTTTGTAAATCTTTTCTGAACCCTTTCAAGATTCCTTCCTAAAGCAGGGAGACCAGAATTGCATGCAGTATTCCAATAGTGGCCTAGCCAATGTCCTGTACAGCCACAACCTGGCCTCCAAACTCCCATACTCAATGCACTGTCCAAAAAAGGCAAGCATACCAAACACCTTCTTCACTAACCTTCTACCTGTGACTCCACTTTCAAGGAACTATGAAGCTGCACTCCAAGGACACTTTCTTCAGCAACACTCTCCAGGACCTTACCATTAAGTGTATACGTTCTGCCCCAGTTTGACTTTACAAAATGCAATTTATCTAAATTAAACTCCATCTGCCACTCCCCGATCCATTGGCTGATCGGATCAAGATCCTATTGTACTCTGAGGTAACCCTCTTCGCTGTCCACACCACCTCCGATTTTGATGTCACCTGTAAACTTTTTAACCATACCTCCGATGTTCACATCCAAATCATTTACGCAAATGATGAAAAGGAATGGATCCAGCACCAATATTTGTGGCACACCATTGGTTAGAGGCCTCCAGTCTGAAAAGCAACCCTCCACCATCACCCTCTGTCTCTTATCTTCGAGTCAGTTCTGTATACAAATGGACAGTTCTCCCATGGGGAACCTTACTGAAGACCATACAGATCATGTCCACTCCTCTGCCCTCATCAATCCTCTTTGTTATCTCTTCAAAAGTACCATCCCCAATCAGTCCTTGTCTTTCTGAATACAAGTCAATCCTGTCCCTCAGGATTCCGTCCAACAACTTTTTGAACAAATTAAAATTCTCAAACTTCCATGGTGAGATTTGGATTTGTAATCTTGAGATTACTAGCTCAAGGTTCTGGATCCTTAATCCAGTAACGTAATCATTGCAGTACAAAACCCAGACTCATCAAGTCCCAGCAACATCACCAAGGGAAGGAGGTGATTCAGAGTTGTCAAAACCTGACATATTAAAAACAAAATGTGCAGCAATTTATTTGGAAAGTTGCCAAGGTGAGTGAGTGAAATGGAAATTATACACACAAAGGATATGTGGTATAAAGGGAAGGAATTGTAAAATGTGAATCCTGATCACAGAAAATGTGAAAACTAATGAAAGAAAGCATCTTGCATTCTTGTCACCTTAAATTAAGGAAGAAATTGTGGAAAAAAAGCTGTTCATTTCATTGCGGCATTGCTTAATGACAGACAATTAATAGTTACAATGTTGTAATCCGAGGCGTAACTAGCAGAAATGGCTGACGTTGCACTAAATATATCCAAAATGTAATTTACATATTAGAACAAGCTTTATGTGGTCATATCACTATTCTGCTTAGGCTGCTTATACAAAGCCAAGTGGGAGGCAGATAGGAGTTCATTCTAGATTAGATTCCTTACAGTGTGGAAACAGGCCCTTTGGCCCAACAAGTCAGAGCATCCCACCCAGACCCATCCCCCTATAACCCACACACCCCTGAACACTACAGGCAATTTAGCATGGCCAATCCACCTAGCCTGCACATCTTTGGACTGTGGGAAGAAACTGGAGCACCTGGTGAAACCCGCACAGACATGGGGAGAATTGTGCAAACTCCACACAGACAGTTGCTCAGGGCTGGAATTGAACATGGGTCCCTGGTGCTGTGAGGCTGCAGTGCTAACCACTGAGCCACCGTGCCGCCCACAATATTGTCTACAAACTGTTGCCTATGGGAATAGTGGATGATGAAATTTATTAGCAAGGTGGCTTGTTTTGGAGCTGCAAGCTATTTCTCAAGTACTCTAACTACTATTTAATATATACATATGTTACAGTGAGGCCTGCAGAGGATGTTGAATCATATGTGGCTTGCAGAGTTTGAATTGTAATGTCACTACGGCTATGTGTACAGCACAGTTGGTATGTCACAGCTATTTTTTTCCTATGTACTCATGCCACAGGCTAAGACAGTCTACAATCTGCACAGGAAGCCATTGAAGAATCCAGGTCAACTCATTGTAACAGGCAGACTCAACTTCATTTGTACTCAATACTTTGTATAGTTTCAGCGTGGGCACCTCACTTTTTCAGAGCAAGTGGGGATCATTACAAGGTAATTGTTGAGACCAATGAAATTGTTTGTGAAACAATTCCTGTTGCTAGCTGCTGTAGACGCAAGGTGATAGTTCTGAACATTGGGCTTTGAAATCGGCTTCATAAGAAACTGAAATTTTGTTGGAATTCTTGAAACTTGATCAGATTTCTTACAGTCCAAGGAAGATTTAACTTTGGAGAAAGCTATTCAAGTTATACTGGAAGCAGGAATTAGAATGATACATAGATAATAGATACTGAGAGGAAACGATAAGAGGGTAACAGAGGCTGTTAACATTATAAGTTCAGAGAGACATGCATCAAGTCACCACAGAAACAAAACCAAACACATGACACAAGAGGCATAGGCATGAATAATATCCGGCTATAATGAAACATTTTACATTTTCAAAACTATAGCTAATTTTGAAAGACCTACAAAATTAAGACACACCTTCAGGACAGGGGTATTACTGGTGGTCACAGACATAAAGGCTTACACAGTAGGACACCCGCCACCATCAGAAAACATATTGCATTTGACCAAATATCTCCTTTGAAGAATGCTGAAGAGGAATATTCAAGGCACTCATTGAGAATTAATTAATCCAGATGAATCAAGAGACAGAACTGGTCATGGCAGTGGACATCCTATTGATTTTGTACTTGATACAGAGGTTACTGCCCTATCGGAACAGTTACCATGGCTAGTAGAAGCTGCAGCCCACTGCGATAAGATGACATGGTGCAGAAGGAGTATTTGTCAGAAGCATACAAACACTTCAAGTTACACTGCAACATAATGCCTAGTAAGAGAGCTACAATTGTCTATGTTGGTTATAATTAACTACCTTCACTTTTGAGTCCATATACATGTCTTGATTTCATTATTGCTGCCTACATGTAGTAATGAGCATGAAATTCATGAAACTTTCAATCTTACTATCTGTCTATCTATCCCCTGCTTCCATCTCAGGTTCACTGGTGTACTCCAGGCTCTCCCACAAATGCACCCTTGCTACTTCCCACTTTCATCACTCTTCACTGTCAAATCTCTGTTCCCCATCATTGGTGGCTGCATTCTCCATTGCCAATGCTTGTCATTGTCACTGGCCATCTTGCCAAATCCTGGTTTTGACAATTTTACAAAGTTTGCCTACGCTTTTATATGTTTTAATTGTGGTGTTAATTCATTTTTAAGGAAGAGAACATTCTTTCAGTTAATAAAAACAAAATGCTAGACTTTTGAGAGACATGAGACAGGTTAATAATGTTTCTTATGGTAACATTTTGATCATGCTGCTTTTTTTACCTCCTTAATGAGACAGAAGAATGATCAAAATGTTAATATATGCAGCGTTCAGCAGACTAATATGGTTCTTCTGCCCATGTATCAGGATTGCTGGCTTTGAAATGTGCAAAGGGAAAGAACACAACTGTATAATCTATTACCCAATTGTTTGTTAAGGAATGAAGTCTCTTAACATTTTGCTTTCGTGAACTTTAAAGAAGAGAATATCTTCCATCTCAAGAATTTTCTAACATTCAGAACCTCTTGTTTGCCACTGTTATACTTTTGGAGGATATACAGAACACCACTGACATGTTTACCAATACAAGATGTGTCTTTTTAAGATTTTACTGATAGAAAGTTGTTTTTGCAATGTTTACTATTATTAATTTAAAGATTAACAGAATTTTAGCTATGATAGAAGTAAGGTACTATGGATTCTGGAAATCTGAAATTTTTTAAAAATGCAGCATTCAAATTTTTCTATTTTTATTTTACTATTTTGTGCTTTTGCCTTCTGAATCATATTATTTGTACATAATCTGGATCATAGTATAGTCTGTACAAAATCATCTGCCTTTTAGAGTGTATTCTGCCTTCTAATTGACAGAAGATGTAGTGGGCATCCTTAGTGTTCTCCAGGGTGCTGTTTATCCTGACTCAGTTCAATAGTCAGTTTGAAGGGATCCCAAATCAGTGCAAGACAAAAACAAATTTGATAGTTTTAGTTCACAGGAGATGTGTTTAGCTTGTTTAAAAGTTCTTATTTTCCTTATGTAAACAGTTTTCTATGTAATAATTCCTCTACTGCTGCACTCCTAATTACTTGTCAGCCCTGCTACTATTCTAAAAGTTCTTCCCCTGTCCTGCTTGCACTACAACTAATCAGTGGGTAGTTATCACACATTTCCAGTAATCCGTTGGTCTTTGACGCTGTCTGTATCTGAGCTTGGTTTGTTTTCCTGGAAGCTTGGAACTTTTAACCATATCTTCAGTTATGTTTACTTGAACATTGTGAGCCAGTGGATAGGAAAAAACAGCTGTTGCCAACATGGTGGGAAAGGAATTGTCTTTGACTGGGCAACATTCTTTAATCAGAGATTAAAAATTTCAACTCAGTAGTGCAGCACTGTAGTTTTGAAGTCCTGCAGAAGAATAAACAGAGCTTGTAGTTCAGATATTACTAGCAGCATGGGGTTCAAACCACCCAGCCTCATTTATCACGGATGATACATTGCATGATGATTCCTCAAACAGATTAAATAGCATCACAGCAAAGGCAGTTGAAATGGTTAGACCCTTGGAAACAAATGAAGGATAAAGACAAGAATATAATTTCCACATGAATCATGCTTTAGTTTCTTGTATTAAAAAATTGGGCCAATCATACAAGGGATTGTTTCTAGAGAAATAAAGGCAAATGCCAACATTGTTTCCCAGATTTTCAAATTAAGCAAAACCTCAGGTGAAGATTCCTGACTGCGTATTAGTGCTAACCTTGCTCATTACTAAAGTTCATAGAAAATACGGTGCAGTACAGAGCTGCATAAAAATAAGGCTATTTGAGCCAACCAATACATATTGATATTGATACTCCAATCAATCCTCCTCCCCAACTTCCTTATCTAGTTTATCAGCAAAATCTTCTATTTTCTTCTCCCTCATATATTCATTTAGCTTCCCCTTAAATGCTACATACTAATCACTAAATAAAAAGCGAAAGAACTGTGGATGTTGTAAATCAGAAACAAAAACAGTTGTAGAAATTGCTGGAAAAGCTCAGCTGGTCTGGTAGCATCTGTAAAGAGAAATCAGAGTTAACGTTTTGGGTCCAGTGACCCTTTCTCAGAACTGCAAACGCAAAACGTTAACCCTGATTTCTTTTCACAGACCCTGCCAAACCTGCTGAGCTTTTCCAGCAATTTTGTACATACTATTTATAACCATTACTCTCACATTCTTACCTATCACTGAATAAAAAATGTTTCTTCAAAATCTCCATTTGAAATATTTGGTGGCAATCTTCAGATTGACTGCCTCTGTACTTGCGGAGGAGGGCAAAACCAATGTATCTGTTTCTCAAAACCTTTCATAATTCAAGTTACCCCTTAGGCTTCTCTTTTCAGGGAAGAAACCCAGCCTGTAATTCCTTGATGATTGGTACAATCGCACATTTCTGGTATCATCCTTGTAAATCTTGATTGCACCCTCTCCAGTGCCTCTACATTCTTTTTATAATTTGTTGACTAGGACTGCCACAGTACTGCAAATCCAACTTATCCCATGTTTAATACATGTTTAGCATAACTTCTTCATGTTTCAATTCCATCCCTCGAGAAATAAATCCCAATGCTTGATTTAAGAAAACAGAACAAAGTTAGAAAAGCAGGTCAGGCAACCTCGTTTGAGAGAAATAATGTAAATGTTTCATTTCAATGACCCTTTGTTGGTTTACTTTTGTAACAGCCTTATTGGCCAGTCTTGCAACTTGTTGTTGCCTGTCTATTTTTGGTCACAGATCCCTTCCTTCCCAGCCTCCACTTAGATTTGTTCCATTTCGGTAATGGCCAGATCTTCCAATGGGAAGATGGACATTGCAGCAGCACAGACCAGAGTTGCCTGTTTAATTCCAGACGTAGCTAATTCCCTGGGAACTGCCCTGCAAGCTGAAACTGCTGATAGACAAATGCCTGGCATCTGAAATCATCTAACAAAGTCTCAATTTCTGAGTTGGGGTTGGAACCTTTAGGAGTGTTTCAACTGGCTTAACTAAATAGTTTTTGGGGAAAAAAACTGCAACTCCCGGATAACTATTAACTCACCCCATGCCCCTTGGCTTATCCCCCCCCAAATTCATCCGAATATAGACCCAAACATCTCCCCCACCCAACCCCATCTATGGCTCACCCACCTCAATGCCTTACAGGGAAGGTCATGGCCTAGTGGTATTATCACTGGATTCTTAATCCAGCGACTGAGGTAACGTTCTGGGGACCTGGGTTCAAACCTTGCTACAGCAGATGGTGGAATTTGAATTTTAAAGAAATCTGGCATTAAAAGACTTGTAATGACCTTGAATCCATCAACAATTGTCAGGAAGACCAATCAGGTACACAAACGCCTCTTAGGGAAGGAAACTGCCATCCTTCCCTGGTCTGGCTTACAGGTGACCCCAGACCCACAGCAACGTTGTTGACTTTTAATCACCCTCTGGCCAGTTAGGGATGAGCCATATATGCTGGCCTAGCCAGTTGTGCCCACATCCTGTGAGTGATTAATACCCTCGTATCCCTCCAACTCTTGGATATGAGACCATGTTCAAGCTGAACCGCTGCTCCTCCCAGACCCAATAAGGGCATCAACCCCACTTCAGGACCAACATGTGCCTGTTGGATTTGCCCTGATTTATGGAGCCCATGTTGCAGGTCCTGATACCTCACAGATACCCAATGGACACCTGACATTCCCCTCCTCAGATTTGACTCTGCTTGCAGACACAATCTTCTCAATTCTTCATGGACCTGATGCCCCGGTCCTGATCTGACTCCACATGTACCATCCTGTATCATCAAGACCACACTTTTAGCCAGACAACTTCAACCAGACACACCTGACAGCCTGTAATGTTTCCCTCACTTTCTGTAAATTAGCTTTAGATGATGTGGAAATCTAGGGCTTTTGTGTTCTTAATGCTGATGCCACTCTTTAAGATCAAAGAATGCCATCAAAGAAAGTATGCTATCACAGATCTTGCAGATTGGCTTGGAATGGAGCAGGACCATTTAAAAAATGGCCTTGACATCATAGTCATAAGTCACCCCTGCATTTTGGGCCTTCCCAGTCTTCTCAAAGGCAGATCCCACACAAATTAGGAGACCAATTAAACTCACTGTGGACTGAATAAAAGTCTATCTCTTACATCTTTTTGAATTTTCTGCAGGGGGGCTGGAGGTTAGCGGCTGTGTGTTCTGTTTTGGACAAGCTACATTTGGTGAAGACATGTCCAAGGCAAGTCACGGAAATGGGAAGAGTTTTAAAAGGTCAGTAAAAATGCTTTAGAAAGCTAAGTTTGAGAAGGAAGCTTCCAAAGTTTAAAGGTCTTATTCTTTTGAAGTTAAAGTTGAAGTAAATCCATAATAGGCCAATCGGGGAAGAGTCTGCATTAAGACCTTTGTCAGTGAAGAGGGTCATCAACCTGTTGGCACTGCATACCTATCACAGGAGCGGGAAAAGCTGTCTGGACTTCACTCAAACACCAAGAAATGTGATGTTGTAAATGGGTGCTGAGCCAATAGAAATTGAGGCTATTGGAGATGAGCAGCAGCAACCTGCACAGAAAGGGTTAAGTATTGGGCAGTAGCAGACCAGGGAAGAGAGACGGAGGGAGGAAGAATGCAAAGGAGAAGGAGACACTGCCACAGCATCCACAGACACAGGTGAAAGGTGAAGATATGTTGGTGACTGAGAAATGGTGATAAAGGAAGCTTTGATTCCCTAAGCATCTGTTCTTCAGCATCTATGTGGCATCTTGCAGGTTGCTGCACACTGGTACAATACCGAAACGACATGTCTTCTTTATCAATGCCATACGGCAGATCAGGATCTCAACTGATGGGCTGTGTGGTTCTGGGCCTAATGCCTGGTGAGGTCAGGTGGTTCCCCGGATTACCTTCTAGCAGGGGTCTCAGTCACTGTGGAAGGTTTGCTGCACTCTCTTTAACATGGTAATCCTGAGTGATGTAAATCTTGAGAATGATTACACCTTGAAAGGTGGGAAGAGCAGAAGTGTAACGTATGAAGAGGAGGAGGACTTGGAGGCAGAGTGAGATGATGCTGAATACAAAAGTTCAATATGTCGAGGTGATCTCCTCCTGCCACCTCTGAGAAGAGGATCACTCTCTTCTCCCTTATAGATTTCAAGCATCTAGCTCCCCATGTCATCTGGATTTCTGTGGTACAGTGGCAGGCCTTGGTACAAACCATCTCTCTTAGTGCAATGATCAACTTAGTCATGGCTACCTTGGTTATCTGAAATCCACCTCTAACCATCCCTCAACTAGCTATAGGAATGCATTGCTTTTGTAGAGTAATAAAGGTATGGTTTGGAATGTTCCCATAATAAATATACCAGAATGTTTTGTGAAGATGGTCTAGCTATCATGCGTTTTCTCCACAACTTCAGATAGTTATTTTAGGTCTACTAACATTCTTCAAAGAGCAGGATTGCTTAGTCTGACCAACCCTCTTCCAATAAACAAAGTGTAGAATTCCACTGACATCCTCAGTCACAAAAACTGTGATGTAAGGTGATGGCATGCAAGGTCAGACAGAAGGTTCACTGCAGGGCCAGGATTAAGTCTATCTAAGTCTTAATGGTCTGGGCTTTCCTGCTCCCTTGGCTGAGGTTATAGTAGGAGATCCAGATAGATATTATGATTTGGGACTATTGTGCCAAGGCTTCAAAACGTCATAAATACAATATTTAAAACAATATCTAACTTCCCTCTGCTTAAGAAAAACACATAAGCAAATACAGTGTAAATGTATCTTGGGTGCACTGTAATCCATTTCCAAAATTGTAGTAACTGTGTATTATCTTCCAATATGCTACATCATGTCAAAGATCAGAGAGCTCCACAAGAACAGAATAGATTGACGTGGAATGACTAAGGGTTTAATGATTATGCTTTTGGAAACATAAAACAGACTTGAGGGTAGAAAAGCAAGAGTGATTGCATTAAAATAGCACTGAAGGTCACCTCCCAAAGGCTCAATTTCCGAGGTCTATAGTGATTCATAAATTTTCTGGCTATTTTATTGATTTCAGAAAGGGTTACAGATATTGACTCATTCTCTTTCTAATGACTAGCATAAATTGTGGTATTTCCATTTTATGCAACGTATGGGCTGACAATTTCTAAACTAATCCCTGTGTTCAACCGGTTTTCATTTTGTTTTGTTACACTTTGTTATTTTGCATTGATCATGTTTCAATTATTTTTCTCATGGGTTGTGTCAGTGAAATGTTTTGTTTAAGAATTTGAACACCTATAAAGGGGAAAAAAACAACTTTCAGCTTTTCATTTTCAATTTACACTATTTACATCTTCCTGCTTCTAGGCCTTTACTTTCTAATAGTCTTTAGTACTAAAACTGTGTTGTATATGATTCCTGAATTATGGTTCAAACTGTCTGACAGAATCAGATTCCAATGTCTGATCTTGGGGTATGAACACAAAATGATCTACTGTTGTGAATAGCATCACTTAACTGTGAACAAACTAATCACTAAGAGATGCAGCAGAATCATGTTTTTGAAATTAATTGGAATCAATTCCAGCTACAACTGAGGAAAATGTGTTATAAATAAGCTTATACTGTACAAGAGATGCGGATGGAGGCGAGTCGAGGGAAAGACAACAAGCAAGAGTTTCTGATTGGAGTCAACCAAAGCAAAATTTCAGTATTAGGTAATCATGATCATGAAGCTTGTTAAGCCAAATAGCAAGATGCAAACGTAGAGAGGTTTAGTTTCAGAATTCCAGTATAGTAAACAAGGTTGAAGCAGAGGAAGAAAGCTATTCAAATTCAACCAGTTTCCAATGAGCAGAAGGTTCAAACTGAAACGTAGGTTCAAAGCAGTTTGCAGAGTACAATGTAAACGAGATTATGGAAGAAATCTACAGAGCCTTTTGGCAAAATGCAGTTCGTTTAATGGTTAGCTTGCAAAGGGTTGTATGAACGATCTGGGAGGAAACTGGGAAAAATGCAGTCTAGCTATGTGCAAAGCCACAACACGAAGCTAAAGAATCCACAGTTTCGAGGTTTTGGAAGTAAAATTGAGAGTTGCTTCGCTTAAAGCTAATGGAATAAACACTATAAATCATGCAACTTACAGAAGGTTGAACTATTGAAGACATAAAACAATTGCTGGAGCATTGTGACATACCTTTTGGATTGGTCCCAGGAAAATAAAGGAACATCCAATATTTTATATGGCAATGGATCTCTTTGGTTAGGGGGAAGGGGGAAGGGGGAGGAGTTGTGGGGGTGGGGGGGTGGAATAAGCAGCATATCTGACTGCATAAATGTCCTTATCAGCTATATTGTCAACTTAATTGTACTTGTTTAGTTTCTCATTAAGTACAGTAAAATTTGTTTCAACGCATGGATTTACATGGCATTGTTCAGTGGTTAATTGTTGAGTATTCCAACTTCATTATATGTTAACGTCTCCTAACAGGATTGGAACACTCTATGCTACCAACTCTCTCAGTTGACCCTGAAAGAAATTTCTTGGTTCTGGTTGTGTTTTGGACAACTGGCCATCTATCCCTGACATTTGATCATATTCTAGAAAATCGAGAAAATTTAGTTTTAGTTTGGAAGTTTATTCACACAACTTTGGTAAACTAATTTCACATCTCAAGCACCATCAATTCTATATGATTACTGTTAATCTGCTTCTTGAAGTGGGTATAGAAACATTGTAGTTGTCCTGAATTCTAGTCCTGGGTTGTGGCAACAATCTAAGGAGTTTTCTAACGGTGAAGTAGGAGTAGCAGAGTAGTATTGGAGCATGAGAACATTAAGATGGTGCCAATGAGATTAGCTGCAGTGTAAAGGGATTTCTGATAACTGGCAATAGCACAATGGTGCATAGCAGTAATGTAAAAATAATTACAGTTGTGGCAGTGGTGCTAGATGAGATAACACAAACTGTGAACAGGTGGAAGAAGGCCAAAATTGTTGGAATATTGGAAGAGTTTGAAAGAACTGCAACAGGGTTTACACAATCTTAAAAACATGGCTTTTATTTTCCACCGCCAAACAGGATATGAAATCGAGCCGCGAAAGGAGGAGGAACAGGGTTCATAGTGTGTGACTACAATAAGTGCAGATGGTTTGAGTTTTCATAAATGGAGGAGTGGTATTGACTCATACATATACCAGAATTATAGTGGTACAATTAAATCTTATTACATGTGACCTGTTCAGGTGTACCATTACAGGAAGAAGTGTCCAGAAGGTTTGAAAGGAGATTTACCACTAAGGAAAATACAGCATGATGTTACTTGTTGTGTTATATGGGGAGTTGAGAGAAAGGCATTGTTATTTAGCATAAGGGAGATGACTGGAAGGAACCTCTAACATTCAAAATACAGCTATGCTTAAGTAGTACATATGATTTTGTTGCTATGTAATTCAGAAATCCAGAAACTTCTTGGGTCCTACTCTACAGAGTCCCACAACTAGAGTGAATCTTCAATCTGTGCAAGCTGGTAGTCATAAGCATTTCTTCACATTATGAACACAACACGATTTATATTGCCAAGGTGTCCACAAAAAGATGAAACTTATAAATGTAAAATTAAATATACAAGTCTGCACTGCATTCTTTGCATACTGAGCCATAATAATTACAACACCAAACAGCAGTAACCCAAAAAGTGGCTTACACCGCTCAAAAGGAAAAACAATGTTTTGTTCTTTCTTATTAATTTGATACGTTCGCCATCCATCCAAATAACCTTTTGTTAAGCACAATGATTCTGGATTTCCTTTAGTTTTAGAAAGATGCAGTGAATTTCATAAGTTCTCAAAAGGATTCATACCATCAAGCAACTAAAATTCCAGCAAAAATATAAAGGATACAATTCCCTCAAAAAGCCACAGGGAGGACTGGTTGAAATCCAAGCTATGTATCATTTTTCTGAGAAATACATATCTGAAAAAACAGAGTTTAATCCAAGCAATAGTTTCTGAAACAATTTCCTTTCAACTGAGTAAGCAAAGGTTTGATGATTATTATATGTAGTTGAGAGTTCCAAGAATTGTCCCTGCATGCTTTTAAGAAAATAATTTAAATATATTTGTGTATCTGATACCAGTATAGTTCAATGAATGACAATCGTGAAGCATGGCTTACGGGTGCACTTGCTAACTTGACATATTATTCTAAGAATGTGCACAATTTAAAGTGTAAATGCTTTGTTTAATCTGTTTGAGATAATATTGTTGCTGTAGTGATTGTAATGAGGTCAGCTAGATGGACCTCATAGAATATGAGTTCTCTGCTTAGGGCTGATAATCGGGTCCAATCAGGAATCCCTGGCTTTCAGATAAAAACAGGACTGTCAGACATCCTGACACTTGGAGAGCTTGATTTGAGGGATCTGGATCAGTGTCAAGGATTTTCCATGTGTAAATAAAAGGTGACTTGGTGACAGGATACCAGCCTCTATATAGTTATTGCCATATAGGCATTTTCACATCAGAGGTATTTAATAATTAATTTGTTCATATTGCTATGGTCAAAATAAATGGGAATGCAACAGGAATAACAAAATGACTCAATTTGAAACGTATTGCACATTGAACCATAATAATTGTAACACAAACCGCGTACAAGTATACAAACAAGGAACAAGAGTGGGCCACTTAGCTCTTTGAGCCTCCTCAGCCTTTCAATAAGATCATGGCTGACTTGATTTTAACCTCAAACTACATTCCTGAATATTCCCAATCGTGCCTTTGATAGTTAAGAATCTAGCTACCTCTGCCTTAAAAATATTTAACATTTCTTCTTCCTCTGACTTTTGAGGAAGGGAATTCCAAAGACTCTCAATCCTCTGAGAGAACGAAATGCCTCATCTCTGGTTTAAATGGGTGACACCTTCTTATTAACCTATGGCTCCCAGTTCTATATTCAACCGCACAAGGAAACATCCAACAAACAAGACCCCTCAGGAACTTATATGTCTCCATTAAATCACCTCTAACCCTTCTAAACTCCAGAGGATACAGCCCTAACCTTGTTTATCCTTTCCTCATAAGGCAGTCTGCTCATTTCAATTATCAGTCCAGTAAGCCTTTTCTGAGCTGCTTCCAGTATATTAACATTCTTCCCTAAGTATGGTGACCAGTACTCTATGCAGTATTCCAGATGGTCTTACCTGTGCCCTACATAACTGAAGCATTAACTCTCTACTCTTGCATTCAACTCCACTCAAAATAAATCATAACATTCTATAGCTTTCCTGATTATTTGCTGTACCTGCACACTAACCTTCCGTGATTACTGTATTTAGATATTCAGATCTTTTCACATCTCAGAGCTCTGCAGCCTCTTAGCATTGATATAGTACATTTCTCTTTTATTGTTTGTGCAAATAATGGACAATTTCACACTTCCCCACATTGTACCCTATTTACCATATTTTCACCCGCTCATTTAACTATCCATTATTCCTTTGTTGCTTCCTTATATCCTCTTCACAACTAACTTTCTCACCTATTTTTGTGTCATCAGCAAATTTAGCTATCATGTGTTTGATCTCTCCATCCAAATTAATTATATAAATTGCAAAGAATTGCAGTCTCAGCACCAACCCCTGTGGCACACCCCTCATGTCACCCTGCCAGCCCAAAATTCCAGCCATGTTAGCCTTTCCATGCCCCATTATGTTAACCCTATGCCGTGAGCTTTTGTTTTCAAAACTAACCTTTGATATGGCACTTTACAAATGCATTCTAGAAATCTAAATACATCTACTGTTTCCCCTTTTATCTGCAGCATGATTTACTTCTTCAAAGGACTCCAATAACTAATAAAGCATAATTTCTCTTTGGCAAAACCATATTAACTCTACATGGATTACCGTTAACTTATCCAAGTGCCTTTTTATAATGTCTGCACCATAGGTAGAGAGAGTGGTAAAGAAGGCTTTGGACACACTTGCCTTCATTGCTTAGATCATTGAGTTTAGAAGTTAGGACATCATGTTGAAGTTGTATGGGACGTTGGTGAGACCGCTTTTGAGTACTGTGTACAGATCTGCTCACCCTGCTACAGGAAGCATATTGTTAAATTGGACAGGGTACAGAAAAAAATGTACAAGGATGTTAACAGGACCGGAGGGTCTGTGTTACATGGAGAGGCTGGATAAGCCAGGATTTTTCTCACTAGGGCATAGGAGGGTAACGGTGACCTTATGGAAGTTGAAAAATCATGAAGGGTACAGATAAGTTGAATAGCAAAGGTCTTTTCCTGAGGGTTGGGGAGTTCAAAACCAAAGATCATTATTTAAAGATGAGATGAGAAAGAATTAAAAGGGACTCGAGGAGCAACTTTTTCACACAGAGGGTGGTTCATACATGGAATGAACTGCCAGAGGAAGTTGTAGATGCAGATACAGTTACAGCATTTAAAATTGACTCCACCTGATGAACGGACAGCACTCCGAAAGCTTGTGATTTCAAATAAACCTACTGGACTATAACCTGGTGTCATGTGACTTCTGACAGCACTTAAAAGATATTTGGATAGGTACATGTATAGTAAGGTTTAGAAGGATATGGCAAAGTGGAGGCAAAAGGGACCAATTTAGTTTGGGAAACTTAGCTGGCTTGGATGAGTTGGAGCAAAGGGTCTGTTTCCAGGTTGAATGACTCTATTTTCCCTATGACAGATGTTAAGAGAACAGGTCTGTAGTTTCTTGCTTTCCACCTCACTCCCTCCCCGCCATCCTTTTTGAATAAAGAAGTTACATTGGTTATTTTCTAAGCTAAAGTAACCCTCCCTGAATCTGATGAGTTTTGGAAAATTAAAACCAATACATCAACACTTCCACTGACTTCTTTGAAGGACCCTGGGATGAAATCCATCAGGACCAGGGGATTTGTCAACCTGTACTTTTAACAATTTATTCAGTAAAAACTTCTCTGGTAATTGTAATTTTCTTGACTTGGTCCTTCCCTTTCAATTCTGATGTACGGCTATTTCTGGGATGCTACTTGTATCCTCTCTGGTAAAGTCACATGTAAAATATCTTCAATTCATTTGTCACTTCTTTATTCTCCATTATTAATTCACCGACTCATTTTTTATAGGACCACTAACTACTCTGTAAACTCTTTTCTTCTTTAAATAGCTGAAAAAAAATTCTGTCTGTTGTATTCTTTTTTTTCTGTCCTTTCTAATCTTTTAGTAATTCTTTGCTGTTCTTTTATATTCTGACAAATCTTCTGACCTGGCACCTATCTTTGTACATTATATGCCTTTTAGTTTGATGTGATTTTTGAGTTTTTTAGTTAACCATAGACGGCAGGCCCATCTCTTTAAAATTTCCTTATTTGTTGGGATGTATCTATTCTGCTCTTTCTCAAATATCCCCTTAATATCTTTGCCACTGCATCTCTTATGACCTATCCCATAACCTAAATTGCCAGTTCACTTCTGCCAGTTCTGATTTCATGCGCTCATAATTGCCCTTGTTTAAATTCAAAATAGTAGTCTGTGGTAACTCAATAGCCACAAAGATATCTTGCGCAACACGAAACAAAAAAAGATGTTATGTTCTTTGACAACAAAATGTGAGGCTGGATGAACACAGCAGGCCAAGCAGCATCTCAGGAGCACAAAAGCTTTATAAGCTTATGTTCTTTTCCTGTTTACATTGTACATGAGAAATGCAGTATAACACAATGTAGATGCACATTACACTGATAAAGATTTCTGTCCTTACTGTGCAGTACATCACCAATATGTATCATTTTTTTCCTACTCCTGGGGGGGATATATTTTTCCTCTCCACCAATCTGCAACTTAAAAACATGCTTAAGTGCATATTTTTCTAAGCATTTAATGGTCAGATTGGATTAGTCCCACATTTTTGTAGTTAAGACACACTAGGGCAATTTTCCAATTTTACAGGTAGATGGCAGTGATTATAGTTTAGGGGAACATCAGGGATAGTGGCACAATTGGTTCTGGAACATCAGTGTGCAGCACATTTGCTGCAATGTTGTTGGGGTCCACAGCCTTTGCTCTATCCAGAGTAGTTACTTTCTTGATATCATGTGGAATGAAACAAATTACTTCAGGTTAGCATTGTGATGGTGGGGAACTCAGGTGGGGGCCAAAATTGATTGTCACATGTCACTTCCAATGCCTCAAACTTGTCTAATGGCATCTAGTATCAAGTTCCCCATTGTTAGGGATGGTGATGTTCATTAATCAATTTCTGAATGTTTGCTGTTCAATTATCCACCACTAATTCATTCTTAGATGTGGATGGACTATCGAACTTTGATCATTTGAATTGGTTTGGAATGGCTTGGCTCTGCCTTTGGTTGGTCAGAATGCATGTTCTTTTGTGCTGTAACTTTATGCAGGTTAATACCTTAATTGCAGGTATGTCTATTGCTGCTTCTAGCATACTCCTCACTTCACTGTACAAAGATTGCCCCCTTCACTTGATGGCAATGGTAGAGTGAGAGATTTGTCAGGCTTAAAGGTTATGAATTGTAGTGGAATACAATTTTGCAGCTGATGATGGTGCACTGCATCTCATAAATTTTGAGCAGCTACATTTTTTCTGAAGTTATCCAATTTGGCATGGTGGTACATTCACACAGCACATGTAATGAAACACCTTTGTGGAACACCTCCATTCACATCAGTGGGTCTGACATATAGGACCATTACTGCAAGACGTCAATTTTGAAATGGCCCAGAGTTGTTTTACTTTCCTTGGTTTAGAATGTTAATTTCAGTGATGATTCTAGCTTTATCAGCAATAATCATCACAATTGTCTCTGCCATCATTAAAAGACCAGGATTAACTGTTAGACTTTTTTAGCTGGAAGACACTGTATTCAATACCTGATGGGTAGTTGTTTGTTTATAAGGCAATAAAGCATGGATAGTAGTAACAGGTTTTTTTTGTGTGTGTGCTACTGTGTAGCGCAAATTATACTGGCACGAATGACTTTCCATGAAAATAACGGGTTATTCATGCCTCTGTTTTTGGTCTACATGGGGAAAATTTACTTGTTATCAGTTTTTTTGTCCACAAATCAGATTACAAACAGATAATCAGCTTTAGATGAAAATATTAAAACATTCTTAAAGACTCGGGAGTAAAACAGTTTGGCATTATTTGACTCATCAGCCACAACAGGGCACAGACATGTCCATTAACTGCTCAATTGAGCAAAATCAGTTGAATGTCAGAATTACACATGAATATATTCATTACTAAGAAAAAGAGTCATAGTTTTTACACTTCATTAAGCACTAATCATATCGGATTTTAAGAGAGTAGATAAAATTGGAAGCTGTGCATAAAAAAGGAAATTATTATCCGATTCTCACTGATAACTCTTGACATCAAAGTGGTATTTCTAGAACAATGACAATTCACCAATCAACAGGGAGAATGCACATATGACTCTGTTCAAACATGACATAAGTCTGAAACTTGTATTTAACTATTTTATCAGAGAAGCTGGAGCACTTTCAAGATAAGCTGAAAAGTTTAGAAAGCTGTTTCATTTATAAAGTATGATTTCTATTTGGACAGAGAGCTCAGGAAACTTCACTTCACTATTTTAATGCTAGTTTAGAATTTTCCACTCTTGCATGTATATGTGCAGAAAGCTATTGAAGGTGAGGCATTAAAAATGCATAGGGCTAATTTTTTTCAGAAATTGGCTGAGGATCATTTTTGATGAGTTTCATGGAAGACTTCTCTCTGTGAGGCCTCACGTTTTTTTCTCATGCTACTGGCCCAAACCCACCGCATTAACTATGTATCAAGTCCCCGTGGCGTCAAACTTTTGTGATGCTAGCACAAGAAGCTTAATCACTGAGGGCGGCAATATTTACAATTGCCAGGACATCCTGTGATTTCTGATGCTACTGCCATACTTAAAAAATTGTTGTGCACCCATCAGAACTGCTCTGCACATCACATGACATTCACATTGGACATGGCTCATAAGGGGAAATTGGTGCCCTGCTTTGAGGATGGGAACCTAGGAGTCTTGGTGGATGAGATGGTGTTAGGAAAGGATATCCTCTTTCCCCAGGACAAGCAAAGGTAGCCATTGCATCCCACCTTGCCAGCCTGGTCCACGGCTGCCACCAGGCTCAGTGTGGTCTCAATCACCTCAAAGAGCATTCATCAGACTAAGTGCCTTAATCTGCTCTCTGCTGCCTCACATTCCCTCTATCTCTGTTACAACTATGACTCACACTTTACTACTGTCACAATGTGGCATGCGATATCTTCCCTCGCTCACTGTCAACCACTCAATCCCAACCACACCCCACCTCCCCTGCCAAGGCTAATAACCCTGCAAAACATATTCGTCTCAACTCATTCACTCAGAATACCTCACCACCCTGACCTATACCAGCACTAACATCGGCCACTTATCCTCACTGAATGTTTCCTTTTATCTTGATCCAGGAGAAAGCCACTTACTCGCAGAATCCCTACACTGCAGTAAGGGGCCAATCAGCCCCTCCAAAGCGTTCAACCCCCCTATTCCTTCCTGCCTAGGGATTTTATCACGATTAACCCATTTAACGTGTGCATCTTTGGACTATGGGAGGAAACCAGACCATGGAGGGAAACACATGCAGGCATAAGGAAATCATGCAAACTCCAAACAGACATTCATCCAAGGTTGGAATTGAGCGGTGGTGCTGTGAGGCAGCAGAGTTAACCAATGTGCCACCATGCTGCCCTAGTAAGAGCAGAAGCCATGATAAGTGACAGGATGCCCGACATTCAGTTCTTTGTACCTTACTAGGAAAGAATCCTAACTCTGACTGCCCTGAGTGGTCATCTACTCATGCCCAAGCCCCTGGTTCTGGTATTGGACATGGTCTTTGAGTTACTGTGTTGTGCTCTCCTGCGAAAGCTGTCTCCCTAACCTGGCTGATGGCTATTGCCTGTTGGCTGATGCGTATGGAATGTTTTTGATCTGTATGTAGCTGGCATATGGTGCAGGTGTGACATTAATGGTGTATGATACCATTCAGCAATATGTTCACCCCCTCGACAGATAACCATGAAAAACTGCCTGGCTTTCTGACTGTGTTGACGGAGAAAGCAAAATAAGCATAAATTCTGGCTGCAGGGCGAAAATTCAAGGCAAGGCAAAGATGCAGTGAATATCTAGGTAGGTTCAAATTGAGTGAATTTTAGATTAGATTAGATTCCCTACAGTGTGGAAACAGGCCCTTTGGCCCAACAAGTCCACACCGCCCCTTGAAGGATCCCACCCAGACCCATCCCCGTATAACCCACTCTACCCTGAGCACTACGGGCAACTTAGCATGGCCAATCCACCTAGCATGCACATCTTTGGACTGTGGGAGGAAATCGGAGCACCTGGAGGAAACCCACGCAGACATGGGAGAATGTGCAAACTCCACACAGACAGTTGCCCGAGGCTGGAATTGAACCCGGGTCCCTGGCGCTGTGAGGCTGCAGTGCTAACCACTGAACCACTGTGCCGCCCTAAATTCTAAGAAAGCAATCCCCGATCCTGGTCCAATCCATGAGCTGTGGTGTCCATCCTTGTGTGCAAAGTGTCCTCATAGCAGTATTCCAATGAGAGGTGTTTATGAGCTTGATACTGAATCACTGAGGTGGATCAGAGATGTGCCACAATGAAACAGTGTAGTTGATATGTGTCAGGTACCAAAGTCAAGGATGTAGGGTTCTTGCAGTTGCTGCCTATGGATTGCACCCTAAGTTAGTGCATTCTGTCCAAGTTAGAGCACTAGAGCAGCAAGCTGCAGTCACTGGTAACTGGACTTACCCTCACACTGGGATCTCTTAGCATTTAGTTTCTCTCCAGCAGATGAGAAAATAGGAAACTACGTATTAATGAGGTGGGATTATGTACGACTGAGGGTGACAATGAGCAATAATCTATGCAAACAGGAATCTCGCGATTCACTAGCGAGAATTTCATCTTGCTATCCAAAGCCTGGTTTGAAATGGGTCTCTTCAGCTCTTGATTTTGAAAAGGTCCCCACTGGACATCTCACCTGATTTTCCCACCTTTCTTGCCATGGCCCATATTGTTCGGGGGCTGGGAAGATTCCAACCACAGATTCCTCATGCAATTTAGGGTAGGTGATGGCCCAGTGGTACTATTGCTAGACAATTAAATGAAAACCTAAGTAATGTCTTGAGGACCTAGGTTTGAATTCCACTGCGGCAGATAGTGGAACATGAATTCAATAAAAATCTGGAATTAAGAGTCTAGTAATGACCATGAATCCATTATTGACTTTTAGAAAAATCCATCTTGTCCACTAATGTCGTTTAAGGAAGAAGGTCCGTCAACCTTCCCTGGTCTGGCCTTCGTGTGATTCCAGACTTACAGCAATGTGGTTGACTCCCAAATGCCCTCTGGCCTATTATGGATGGACAATAAATTCTGGCCCAGTCAACAACGCCTTCATCCCACGAATGAATAAAACAAATGTACATATGACTGCTGTTTATATTAGTGGGTGAACTGTTAACATATGACAACTATATCTGTCATTTTAATGTAGCATAATTCGCAGTCATAGAGTCACACAGCACGGAAACAAACCCTTCGGTCCAATCAGTCCACGCTGACCATAATCCCAAACTCACCTAGTCCCACCTGCCTGTGCTTGGCCCATATCCCTTATACCTTTACTTTTAGAATGGATTGGCACTTCCATGAAAATAGTTGACTTGTACATTCATCTTTATCACCAGCAACAATTTCTGGATTACAATCTTTGCAAACTGTTCTCTTTCTATGCATTACAAAGACAAAGAAAAGAAAATTTTGAATAATTTTGTCTTCCTGCAAAAAGTATTATTTTGTTGTTTATTGTAATTGTTGTGAATCGACTTCTTGGCTGTATCTCGCGCAACAGCAATGTATAAACCTCATGCAATCTTTTCAACAAGATTTTTTGAAGAGTTTCTACATGCGGATCATATTTCAAAATGACAAGTACATCACTGAAAATGTGACAGAATGACGTTCTGCCACCATGTTGCATCATGTTATTAATATGAAAATAAGGCTATTGTAAACTATTACTATAATTTCCTAGTCTTTAGTTTCTTCGGCAGGAAAAGGATGTTCCTTTGGAATCTAATATCTCAATATATCCCAAGCTAGACAATGGTACACACTTTTCCCTATTTGGTTTCAATTTTCTCAACATTCCTGCATTCCTTAACTATGCTTTATTAATTTACAGCTAATATATTTGTAGTAAAATGTCAGGCTCCTGTCCATAGCACTAACCTCTATTCAACAGCTAAACTGAATATCCACTCTCTAAGCAGTAGTGATATTTGTCTTCTACTCATCCTGGACTTTCACTTCCTCTCAAATTTTGATCACCTGTCACTATCCAACTCTGACGTTTGTGTCTTGCTGGGTTCAGGTCTCCAGGCTCTTGTTATCTTCCCTGCAACTTCCGCCATATGTGACCTGCATCTCCTTCCCATCTTGCTTCAACCTCCAAGATAAGTCACATTACTCCTTTTCTTCATATTCCCTTTCCATGCATTTTTAATTCCAGTGTTGAATTAGCTGAAAACTAATTGTGGATAACTCATATTTTACAACGATGACTGAAGTAACCTTTGCTTTTTCATACTGTGAATGAAAGCGAAGACTGAAAAATGCTCTCCAATTTAGCAGTGTCATATCTCCACTTAATGAGTCTTCTGAAACAAAAAAGTAACTACATTCATACTTACTAACATGTCTTGAGTGCATGTAGGTGACAATCATTAATATTCATGAATAGACCTTAAGTTTGAAACAAAGAAAAGAATTTTGTGAAAACTAGACACAATCGGGTCACAGCAGCTGCTCGGAATACACTTCTGGCACACGGATTTGCAGAGCAGTAGGACATCCCAGTTGAGATTGCAGAAATCTGTAGCACATGACAGAAAAGAGCAATGAAAGAAGTTTAAACTACCATTTAGGGCAAGAAACCTTTTGAATTTTTCACGGAAATAGGCCAATTAACTTTATTTACATGAAATACAAATGCCAGCAAAATAAATCCCAAACTCTGTTTTTTCCCCAATCCTTTCAGTAGTGAATATCTTCCATAGATATTAAGATGTGAATTATCTAACATATGGACATATGTATATAATTTCTATGAATTTCGGATAAAAGAACCAGAACAATTGTATAAGTAATATCAATGAAGAGTTAGATTATCCAAAATATATTATTATTTTGTGATGCAGTCCTCCTCAGTTATTCCAAAATTAACTTCTACCATCTGTCATGCACAATATAGTGGGTTAAGAAAGACAATATTTTTAGAAGACAAATGCCTACTGTCCTCACTATCTTGAAACCTTTTCAACTGGTTTCCAGGCCACAATGACTCTACTTTTCCCTGTAACCAGTGCAAAGTTTGTATCCTGTCTGATGTGAAATGCTATATCTAATTAACAACATTTGAGCACAGTACAGTTCAAAACAATGCTTGTTTGTCGCTTTGGTAAGGATATCAGTTCATCACAGTGTGCACTTCTGAAGAAATCTAAGTTCTCCACAATATGCCTACACTAGAAGAGTTGCCATGCAAGCGTGTCAAAGAAGAAATCAAAATCTGGTCCTTGCTGTTATTTTCTCTCTCTGTTGCCATGTTGTAGCATATCCTTGGCAGTTTCGTCAACTCAATTTAGCATTCATTCTAGAGCTGTTTTACTACATTTATGTGTTTTAGTTGAAAGAATAAAGAGCTGTGTATCCAAATTTACTGCTAAGAAGATTCTGGGTGGTACAGAGTTGATGGGAGCAGGGTGGTACAAAAGCACAGTGACAGATTGAGAGAGTGGGCAACTGAATTCAATATGTGAAGGTATGAGATCATTAACTTTAGGATTATGAAAGATAAGTCAAAAAATGTTACTGAAAAACTTGGAATTGTGGAAAAAGAGAATGGGTGTCTAACTACAAAAGTCACTAAAAGCTATGGATACATAAAATATTTATTAAAATGTTAATACAATGTTGGTGCTTACCTCAAACAAACTGGATTAGAAAGGAGTAGATTTAGGGCCTTGCACCACGGGTTGTAAAAGATAAACTGGTCTGGGAGGGGGTACAATGCAAATTCAGCAGAATAAAGATGGAATTAAAGGATTAAATTGTAAAGTCAAACTGCATGGACCATGCTTGTATAACTTAGATAATAGAAAATTAAGAAGTGATCACAGTTCTTAAGATCTAAGTTCTTAAGGGAATTGAGAGGGTTGTTGGAGGGAAAGAAACTATTTCCTCTGGAAGTCCAGAATAAGAAGCTGTTACACCTTAAATAAATCCAAGCAATTTGGGGAAATGTAATGGAATTTTTGACACAAAAGATATCGGAATCTGGAATTATTTCTGCCAAAAAGCTGTTGAAGTTAGCCAGAACAAAAATTTCAAAAGTCAGACTGAAAGACTTTTGTTAGTTAAGGATATTAAGGGTAATGCAAAAAAAAAAGACAGGTTCATGGAGATGATAGAGGGAACAGCTTTAATCTAATTGAAGAGATTGATGTTCTCCATTGTTCCCAAAAATAAGTTAGATTCATAGTCATAAAGGTCTACAGCATGAAAGCAGGCCCTTCAGCCCAACTAATCCATGTCAAGCAGTTTTCACAATTAAACTAGTCCCACTTGCCAGCATAACCATCCATATCCATCCATACCTATCTGATCTATATACCTGTCTAAATATTTCTTAAATGACAAAATTATACTCACTTCCACCACTACCTCTGGTAGCCCAGTTCAGACACTCGCCATCCTCTGTGTGAAAAAAATTGCTCCATTGGACCTTTTTGTGTCTCTCCCCTCTCACCTTAAACCTATGCCCTCTAGTTTTAGACTCCCCTACCACAGGGAAAAGCTGTTTGTTATCTACCTTATCAATGCCTCTCAAGATTGTATCGACTTCAATAAGGTAATCCATCAGTCTACTCTGTCCCATGCTACCCAACTTCTCCTTATAATTCAAACCATGCAGTTCAGGTAGCATCCTACTAAATGTCGTCTGCACTCTTTCTAGTTTAGTAGTATCCTTTCTATAGTAGGGTGACCAGACCCACATGCAGTACTCCAAATGTGGCCTCACCAACACTTTCCAGCTACAACAAGATGTCCCATCTCTTATATTCAGTGCTCTGACTGATGAATTTCTGCCAAACGCCTTCTTCAACACTCCGCCCACCTGTGTCTTTCAAGGACATTGTTCTCTGTGCCTTAGCATATATTGGAAAGTTTTAAGCAGTTGAAGTAAATATTGATAACATTAGTAAAGGAATATAAGTGAGAATCACAAAAGTATTTGATATTGTAAAAGAGAAAGTTGACAGAGGAAATCAAACAACCATTAAATATAAAGAAGCTATGACAGAAGGAATCGAAGGTTACAGACATGGAAATGAGAATACAGCCAAATTCACGGAATGGAATGAGTAGCTGACACAAAATGAATCAGAAAGTGAAAAAGAAGCAGAAAGACTTTTCTTTTTCTTAACTGCCAACAGTGTCAGGAGCGATCACCATGTGATGGAAATGTATTTTCTACAACTTTCCATGAAAAACATTACAGAAGATTTCCTCTTTGAAAATTATTGAATGCAAAATTTAATAATTAAATATAATGCTGACAGAGTGCTGAAAAGAAGTCAACTAGCTGACCTTTCGGTGTGAAAATTGATCACCATATAAAACTTCATGTAAGTAAATAATATGATTGCTGCTAGACCATTAATTTTGTTACAAGTGGAATTTGTAGGTTCCCAAAGTTTCTGTGTTCTAAGGATTTGCCCAACATGTTGAATTCAGACAATTTATTTGTAGTTCTAAGTTATATATGAATTTTCTAGAATTTATTTTAACTCATCACATTTTCCCCATGATGCTGCTTGTTATGTTATGCCAACCTCCCACCTGGTGGACCTACACTCATCAAAGGGCCACACATACTATAATCACTCGGGTCAAACAGTTTGATAGACGTTTACAGCTATTTTGTAAGATTAGTATTTGTGATTCAGATTTTTGTCACGGATTGACTATTAAAGGTTGAATATGAGAAATTAAGCTGGTATAAATATTATATGCTTGAGAGAACCCCTTAGTCTTCATTTTCTTTAATTTAGAGCATCTTATTACTCATTAGTATACAGCAGTTTGGGGCTTACAGTGCAATCACTAGATAGAGTCAAAGAGTCACAGAGTCCTACAGCATGAAAACCAGCCTTTCATCCCAAAATGGTCCATGCCAACCAGAATGTCCATCCACGCTAACTCCATTTCCCTGCACTTGGCCTTTATCCTTCCAAACCTTTCCTTTCGTTGTTTTCATCAAAATGCCTTTTAAATGTTGTTAGCGCGCCTGGCTCAACTACTTCTACTGCAGCTCATTCCATTTGCACACCATCCTCTGTGTAAAAAACATTGCCCCTCAGGTTCCCATTTATCCTGTCCCCTCTTACCTTAAACTGATGCCCCCTAGTCCTCAATTTCCAAACCCTATGAAAAAGACTGAGGCCATTCAGCTGATCCATGCTTCTCTTGATGTTATACACGTCCATAAGATCCCCCCTCAGTATCCTAAGCTCTAAAGGAAAAATATGTGCTCCCTTCCAGTCTTCTGCGACTTCATCCATGGCTAATGATGATGCAAACGTATTAGCCTAGGCCCCCGTAATTTCTTCTCTGGCCTCTTGCAGGGTTCTTGGATAAATCCGGTCAGGGCCAGGAGATTTATTCATCTTCAGACATTCTAATATGTCCAACACCTCCTCTACTGCGATTTGGACTGTCCACTAGATATCACCGCTAACTTCCCCAAGGTCCCATGTCTTCACATCTTTCTCCATCGTAAACACAGAGGAGAGATACTTATTGAAAACCTCGCCTATCTCCTGTGGTTCTACACATACTCGTCCACTTTGGTCCTTGAGAGGTCCTATTGTCTCTTGAGTTATTCCTTTTCCTTTAATATACTTACAGAATCTCTTTGGGTTCACCATAATCTTCTCAGCCAAAACTGATTCATGCACCCTTTTTGCTCTCCTGATTTCCTTCTTCAATAAACTCCTGTATCCCCTATATACCTCCAGGGATTCCCTTGATCCCAGCTGCCTGTGCCTGAGCCATGCCTCCTTCTTTTCTTCTGGTCAAAGCTTTAGTATTTTTGTCATCTAGGGTTCCTTACTCCTGCCACCCTAGCCCTTCGCCCTCACAGGAATGGATAGACCTTTAACTCTAGCTATAACGCTTTTAAAGGCCTCCCACTTGCCAGAGTCCCTTTGCCTGCACACAAACTACTTCTACCAACCCCTGCAAGCTCCTGTCTAATTCCATCAAAATTTGCCTTGCCCCAATTTAGTACTTGAACCTGTGGACAACTTTTGTCTCTCCACAAATATTTTAAAATTAATAGAACTATGGTCACTGGTCCCAAAGTGCTCCCCCACTGTCACCTCAGTCACCTGTCCTGCCCTTTTTCCCAAGGGTAGGTTAAGTTTTGCCCCTCCCCAAGTAGGACCTTCTATATACTGCTTAAGAAAACTTTCCTGAACACATTTAACAAATTCCACTCTATCTAAGCCCTTAACACTATGGCAGTCCCAGTTTGTGTTCGGAAAAGTAAAATCCCCTACTATGACAAGCTCCTGCCAGTCTCCCCGGTCTCCCTGCATATTTGTTCCTCTAATTCCCGTTGACTACTTGGGGGCCTGTAGTATAACCCCAACAATGTCACCAACACTTTCGTATTTCTTAGCTCTACCCATGAAGCTTCACTGAATGATTCCTCAGTTATTTGATCTCTGACTACTACTGTGATACTCCCCTTACTCAAAAGTGCAACTCACCTTCCCCTCTTTCGTCTCTGTCCCACCTAAAGCACCTGTACCTTAAGCTCCCAGTCCTGTCCTTCCCTTAGCCATGTTTCTGTATCCCAGCCCAATGTACCGATCCATGCCCAGAGTTCATCTGCCTTACCTGTCAGCCCTCTTGCATTGAAAAAGATCCAATTTAATCCAACAAACATTTCTTGCTCCCTGTCGTGTTCCAGCCTGACCTGTCTCTTTAGCTTGCTGTTTCTGTTTACTGTATCTCCTTTCAGCTTCATGCTTGCCTCCTCGCTGTTGAGGATCTCCCGACGCCCAACAATCTAGTTTAAACTTTTCCTTGCAGCACGAGCAAATCTGCCTGCCAGGATATTGGTCTCCCTCCAGTTTGGATACAACCTGTCCCACTTGAACAGGTCACCTCTTCCCCAGGAAAATTCCCAATGACCTAAGAATCTGAATCCTGCTCCCTGCACCAATTCTTTAGCCACACATTCATCTGCCATATCCTCCAGTTCTTACCCTCATTAATACATGGCGCTGGAAGTAATCCAGACCTTACCACTATCAAGGTCCTGGTTTTTAACTCTTTTTCCTAGCTCTCTGTAATCACTCCACAGGACATCATCCCTATTTCTACCTACGATTTGTGTCAACATGCAAAGAACTTCAGTGCCAAGACTCTTGGTTGGATGATAACTTCAGCTCTACCAGGACAGAAATGAATTCTTAAGTATGCTTGATACGCATTCCACGGTGCACATTCACCCCTGACTTACTCCAGAAATTATATTCTAATGGTGAAAAGCCCCCTGGTATTTTGGCATCAAAATTATGCCAGCTGTCCTTACTTGGAAGATCTCCATCTTTATTTCATGTAAGTTACAGATCAAGTATATTTCAAAAATATTTATAATTAGCAAATGGAAGTTTCAACAATTTCACGATAAAGTTTATTACCAAGTGCAAGACATTTCTGCTGTTTTAAGTGTGTAAGTTTATTGAAATGTATACAGTGAATTTTACTGAATATTAGAATGGCACTTAGATGCTTTTGGCATTTATGATATTTGTGAAATCAACTAAAGTATATAACATGCATGGGGAACAAGCTTTAAGTATCATCAATTTTCACACATTCTTGTAGATTTCAAACTGGGTACTCACTGACCAAGATATCACGATTGTGTAGGAGAGATGAAATCCTAGCTAAACTTACTTGAGAAGCCCAGGCAGCTCCTGTTGGAGCTCCCACTCAGGTTCACCATTCATTTTCAAGTGTTATATTCCCAAATGAGGTAATATTGGGCATGTTAAATCCCACATAAAACCCGGCTTGATAATAGCACGTTTAAGATTGTATGTTTAATTTTTGCAGTTGGTTACCATGGTGGTTAGTCATTGAAACAGGTGCATTCAAGGCTTCAGATTTTATTTAACAACAAAACGTAAGTTTATTAAGCGAGCAAAAAAAAATCAAATGAAGCTATATGTTTATACTTGACATTTCGAAAGATCTTAATTTAATTGTCTGTTCCCTAATGCTAACCTTTTATGCATACTCAATTCCAGATAAATTTTATCTCTATCTCAACTCTTTCAGTTTTAACTTACCTGACAACATGCAGTTTCATTTCCTTGGACTGCAGAGGCAATTTTACAATGTCTTTCCAAGTCTGCTAGCATAAAACTTCCATAATTCTGATGGCCTAGACTTTTTCGGTTCTAACAACCTGAAGATTTCTATCCAAACTCTCCTAGCTTAGAAGCTCACAAACTAAAACACTTTAACCATAGTGCCTGGCTCCCTTGAACTAAAGCTTGATTCTTCTGCTCAGAAATTACATTGCAGCAGTTCTCATTTTCACTTGAATGCATGCTTTCTTACAATTGATGCACACTTCAAATGACTTTCTGATCTGATTTTAAAGAAGGCCTCACGAGGTTGAGAAACATTCGTCTGCCTTTATTTTAAATCGCCATCCTAAAATACTATATATAGTATTCACCTGGTATCAAACAAGTCAATCTAATCATCTGTTCAATGTACCCTCAGAATGTTCCCGAAAGGGGTTAATGTTATTACCTCAACTCAAAGGAAGATGGTTGTGGTTGGTGGAGGTCAGTCATCTTAGCATCAGAATAACTTTGCCAAGGCTCCTGATTTTACTGTTAGCTGCTTTATGAATATCCTTCCCTCCATCATATGGTCATAATTGAAGATATTCACTGAGGATGTCACAATTTCTGGCACTATTCATGAGTGCTCAGATAGTAAAGCAGTCTATATTCAAATTAAGCAAGACCTGGACAATAACTCACTCAGAGATAGTAAAAACTGTCGATGCTGGAGTCAGAGATAACACAGTGTGGACCTGAAGGAACAATACAGGCCAGGCAGCATCCTGGCCTGCTGTATTGCTCCAGCTCCACACTGTAAGACCTGGGCAATATCCACTGTTGAGCTGACAAAAGGCATGTAGTATTCATGTCACACAAGTGCCAGGAAATTACTATTCGCAACAAGACAGAATCTAACCATTTTGTGTTAGAATGTATCCATTACCTCATGATATCTACCGGCATTACCATTGCTGAACTTCCATATTTGTAACATCCTGGGGGTTACAATTGATCAGAAACTCCACAGAGCCAACCTAGAAATACCTGTACTGCAACTACAAGAACCAACCCTATAAATATTGCAACTACAAGAACAGATCAGAGGCGAGGAATCCTGCAGTAGCTCACCTTCTGACTGCCCTGTTCCTGTCCAACAACTACAAGATTTATGTCAGGAGTGTGATGGAATTCTCCCCATTTGTCTGGATGAGTGCAATCCCAACAACACTCAAGAAACTTGACATCATCCAGGACAACTAGCCCACTTGATTATTGTCACATCCACAAGCATTCACATGTCCACCCATTAATGCACTGTAGCAGCAAGGATACCTTCTAAAAATGTACTGCAGAAATTCTCCAAGGTTCTCTCAACAGTATCTTGCAATCCCACGACCACGACCATGTGGAAGGATAAGCGCAGAAAATGTTTAGGAACACTATCACTTGAAAGTTCCTTCCAAGCCACCGCTTTGGAAAGATTTCACCAATTATTGTTGTCACTGGATCAAAATCCTGTAACTTCCTCACTAAAATCATTGTGGGTGTACAAAATCAAGTAGACTACAGTGGTTCAAGAAACCAACTCACCACCACTTTCTCAAGGGTTTCAAGAGATGGGCAATAAACCCTGGCCTAGCCAGTGTGACCCACATCCCATGGATGAATTCCAAAAGGAAAGATTGATCATAGCAGATGCACTTGTAATTCAAATAGATAGCTAGGAAAACAGAGAGACATAAAGTCATACAGCACAGAAACAGACTCTTTGGTTCAACCAGTCCATGCTGACCAAAATTCCAAATTAAACTGGTCCCACGTCCCTGCGCCTGGCCTATATCCCACCAAATATTTTTTATTCATGGACTTATCTCAATGTCTTTTAAACATTATAATTGTATCTGTATCCACGACTTTGTCTGGAATTTCACTCCACACCCTAACCGTTTACTGTGTAAAAAATTTGCTCTTCACAACTTTTTAAGATCTTTCTCCTCTCACTTTAAAAATATGTCCCCAGTTTGGAAATTCCCTGCACCTTTATCCACATTGAACCCCATCTATTGGCTGGTAGGGGTGACATTTCAATATACTGAAGAGTAAATAAAAACAAATTTGTAATTTCATATCAGAGAAGTATTTCTAAGGTTTTTCTGTTATTGTATGGATCAGCTTGCAAAGAAAGCTGAAGTTTGTAAATTTGCTGAAGGGTCTAGGCCTGAAACGTCAGCTTTTGTGCTCCTGAGATGCTGCTGGGCCTGCTGTGTTCATCCAGCCTCACATTTTATTATCTAGTAAATACTGAGCTGTGGAAATCTGAAAAAAAAGTGTTGGGAATACTCAGCATGTCAAACAGTAACTACATTGAGAGAAAGCTAGAGTTAACCTCTCAGGGTGATAAGATCATCTTATAACTTGAAACATTAGCCTTATCTCCTCGTCTGCATACAAGCTGGCAGCAGAGTCATCGTGCTTGTTGCTCCAGCAGAAATTCCACAAGTCAACTTCAAAAATGGCTATCTTTTTGCTGTTATTTCTGTTGGTTTATTTCACCTTTAGAAAATAGAGGAGTGTGTGTAATTATTGCTTTGCCTCAAGGGCCAGTCATTGTAAATTAACAGCCAAGAATAATTTACATATTGTTTCACTTTTAACATAATGAAACGTTGCTAGAGATTTCATTTCAGTATTACAAAACAAGGTATAGCATCAAGTCTCATAGTGAGACATTTCATTGTTTGAGGTATGTTTTAAGGAGTTGTGTGAAGGGAGGAAGGTGAGTCAGAGAGTCATACGGGTGTAAGGAGAGAATTCCTGAGCTTGGGGCAAGGTAACTGAAGACATTGCAACTAATAATGCAACATTTTATAACAGGGAAGGCACAAGGCACCAGAATTAGTGGAAGTCACATATCTCAGAGCATGTACTGGAGGGAGGCATTCTGCACTCCCATTCTTCACATTCAGATTCTCAATCCCAACACCCAATCTACTCTTGATGGTCCCATTAAATTCCATTTCTTTCTCATACCTCCAATGTTGCCAGGCATGCTGAGAACCTCTTAGGTTCAGTACAGTGCCCCACAACAAATTGGCAGGAAAAATTATGATGCACAGGAATAAAAAAAAACAGAACACTAGCAACATGGATAAAAGAAGTTTGGTAGGGATTGAAAACAAAGATTAATGATCAATGAGTATTTGTCAAGCTGGGGGAGAAGGATTCATATTGGAGGTCCCCAAGGGTCTGTCTCATTTTAGGGTTCCCCAAGGGTCTGTTTTGAAATCCATGCTTTTCCTTAATATATATTTATAATCTAGACCTTGATGTGCGAGGGCCGATTTCCAGGTTCAGATGATACAAAATTTAGAAGCATTGAAGACTGTGAGGAGGACAATGTAAATCCAAAACAAAACATTAACAAGCTGGTGGAGTGGTTAGAAACCATATGAAATTCAATATGGAAAAGTGTGAAGTGTACATTTCGGTAGTGTGGGAAACATTTATGGGTTATGAGAATTGGAACATAGGCATGCATGGGCAGTACTGTGTTGCACAAGATTTATCATGTGACTCAAAAGCTTAAAGGAGACTATGATTTATTTGCTGTTTCCACACGCAAGTGACTTTGAAAGGCACTGTCCAGTCGAGTTTGATACAGCTAAGGTGGAGTTTTATTGCTTTAATTGATAATCAAACTGGCCCTGGATGCCCTAATGGATCTATGCTGCTTCAGCTTAACAACAGCCTCCAGACTAAGGTAATTGGTCTGTTTTTTTTTTCAGTTCACACCTGGAAGCTTTGGGCATTTGCTGGAGAAGTTTGCAAGGCTGAAGTACTCTCTCTTAAACTATGGATCAGACGTTTGAACTGAAAGCAGCACACTATCTCTCTCAGTGATCTAGTTCTCCCCGACAGCATCCCAGCTCATCCCCACCTCCATAACTTGTCTTCCTCCCTCCTATCCCCTCCTCCAACCTCAAGCCCCACCCCCATCTCTACCTCCTAACCTCATCCCGCCACGCCTCCCCCCGACCTGTCCGTCCTCCCTGGACTGACCCATCTCCTCCCAAACTCCCCACCTACACATCTTTACTGGCTCTATCCTAACCTCTTGGACCTGTCTGCCTCTTCTCCAACTATCTTCTCCTCTGTCCATCTTCTTTCCGCCTCCCCCTCTCTCCCTATTTATTTCAGATCCCCCTTCCCTTCCGCCATTTCTGAAGGAGGGTCTCGGCCCGAAACGTCAGCTTTCCTGCTCCTCTGATGCTGCTTGACCTGCTGTGTTCATCCAGCTCTATACCTCGTTACCTCAGGACTCCAACCTGTTTCTCATCCGAATTTGAAATTTGGTCTGAAGACTTCCCACCTTCCTGCGACCTACAACTATGTGAACGAATCAGCAAGAAATCAAAGGAACTGCAACAGTCACCTCTTTCTATCCGGTTAGTTAGCATCCAGCATCATTGGCTTTATGAGAAGTGGCATAGAGTACAGGAACAAGGAGGTGATGCTAAATTTGTATAAGAGACTATTTCTGGGTACTGCTCTTTAGGAAGAATGTGAATGCATTGGAGAGACTTTAGAAAAGGTTTACGATACTAGCTCCATGGATGAGAAAGTTCAGTTATAAAGACAGATTGTGTAAGTTGGGACAGTTTTTCTTGGAGAGGCGAAAGCTAGGAAGGAATTTGAAAGAAGTTTTCAAAATTATTAAACGGCTGAATAGAGCAGATGGGGAAGAGCTCTCACTATGAGATTGAGAACAAGCGGGCTTTGACACCAGAACATTTGCAAAAGAAACAAATATGATATCAAACAAATGATTTACAGCATCTCCAGTTCTTTTGGTTTTTATATGACATCCAACAAAACTTCTTCACGCAATGAGTAATAATGTTCTAGCATGCATTGCCTGGAAGTGTAATTAGTGGAGGCTGGTTCAATTGAGGCATTCGTGAACCTATTGAACGATTATTTAAGAAGAAACAATATTCAGGGTTGTGACGAAATGTAAAGGGGAATGGCACTGAACCATAATGCTCACTTTGAGATTCTGTGTCGACATGATGGGTTCAATAGCCTACTTATGCATCACAGCAATTCTGTGATTATTTGTTTTTATTTCTGATTTGCAACACAAACATTTCGCCCCTAAAATCGTGTGCACTACCAGCTTACTAGCAATGTCCATCATTTTCACCCTGTTCACCTTCGTTTCTTTTCCTCTCTCATCCGTTTCTGCCCAGCGGGACGAGCACAACCCCTAAATATTCGCACGCCGTTCCAATGGACGGAAAATGGGTGGGCACGGGAGAATTTATGGCGCAATTGCAGATCTTCGCCGTTGGTACTGAAAGATTACCGCAGAGGGAATAGTGTTGCAAGCTCCGAGCTCACTCGCAAAATTGGGGTTTTATTTGTTTGGGCTGGCGGGGGGAGGGACGTTTTGCAAACGAACGGGCAGGTGCTAAGCAGTGGAAGCAAATTCAACGCCAGGGGCTCCTACCCCGGCAGCACCCGACTCTCGCGCTCTGGGGTAGCCGACACTTCCCCGCGCCGCACCCAGGTGGCGCTGCAGGCAGCGAGAACAGAAAAGGGGGGCGGAGGGAAAGACAGGGCGCGCGCAAAGTGCGGGCGTGCGGTGTTTGGCGGGTGCTGGGTTGGGGTGAGAAGTGGGGAGGAGGCGCGCTCGCTTTGCCTCACGGGAGCGCGCTGCAGGGAGGAGGAGAAGAATGGTGGGGGCGGAGTCTAGGGCTGGTGATTGACAGGAGCCCGGGCTATCGGCAGTAGCTGGAGCAGCGGCGGTGGCGGCCAGACGGTCTGACCGGCTCCTGGTGAGGAGCAAGCAGGAGGAGGAAGAGGAGGAGGAGGACAGCAGCAGCGATCACCCTGCAAACCCAACACCAATCACCCCTGCGTGGCAACCTTTTCAGATTTCTCCCCACCCCACCTTGTGACAGGAGGAGGGTTGGGGGTGTGCAGACAGACAGAGAGAGAGAGCTCCCCTTCCCCATCACTTCGAACCAGCCAAACTTTCCCATTTTTGTACCCCCCCCCCATATCTCCCCATCATCACCTCCACCAGACAAGAATTAGCTCTTTGGATGGAGAGATTGCAAGTTGTTCGCCGCTACAGCAAAAAAAGTTTTTATATTAAAGAAAAACGCGATCAAACTACAACGAGTCTGGAGCAACTTGAGATTTGACAGAAGCAAATCCCCATCATTGCCACACACGGATTAAAGGTGGAGCGGGGGAGTTGGACTGTGTACAACTTTAAAAGCCCTCATATTTCAATAAGTGCCTGGGAAGTTTGAGCAAGTTTGACGTCCGGTCTGAAGCATGTGAAAGGTTTCATTCCGGGAGAGGCGGAGGGCTCAGCCGGGTTCAGGAGGTTGCCGGGATTTGGCTTGACCCTGTCCTCTGGTGCACCGGGGGCTGAGATCCCCGTTATCCTCGCAGTCACCCGCCGTCACCCGCCGCCTCCCCTGGTCTGGGGACTGAAGGGGCTTTCGCCGCCACCTACCACCCAAACACCTCGCCCTCCACCAAGAGCAGAGGCTTTGTGGATGCAGACGGGATCTACCTGGGAGAAAGGGAAGGCTTTTCTTTCCGACCTGCAGTTTGACAATGTGGTGGAAGCCGGTGCCGGAGACCTGCCTTCTGGTGGCTTTTTTACTTCTGAACAGGGCAGCGACGCGAGCACAAGGTAGGGAAGACGGTTCATTCATTTGACAGCATCCGCGGGCTGGGCTGAATTTAGGAGTCCCTTTGAGGCCAGGTCACTGCTTATTGTTTGTTGTTGTCGTGGGACAGAATTTATAGCCGCTGTTTGTTTTGTGTTTGCACGGAGTAGAGAGGAAAGTAACCTGGTGCATTGCTGATATATGTTCAAATATCAAGGTGGACGCGGCAGTTCCAGAGAATCTTACAGCGTCCATGAGTTTTTTTGACAGTTTTCCAGACGTGGTTGTGAGTTTAAGGTGAGGGAGAATAGTAAGAAAACCGACACCTGTGAATAAACAGAGAAATCTGCTTAGTGCAACCGAGTGGATTTATGTCGTGTGTGTGTTTTTTTTTCAAAAAAATGTATGAAGGTGTCATAAAACAATGATCGAAGTTAGGGGTCGAAAACGTTCGGCGGAGTTGGTGCAAACGTCAGTCTCTCATTTAACGAAGTAGAAAGTCGGCAAAAGACTAACTTGGCGGCCAAGGTATTGAAGGATCGCCGAGGCAGGGAGCGGGCAATGCAGCCGAGGAGAGGAAGCCTTCCAGTTAGCGGATCGGAAATCGGGTGCTTAACCCATTGAATTGGTTACAATGCTAAACGAGTGAGGGATATGGAAATGAGCTGGAACAGAAGTCACTCGGTTATAGTTAATTATGTTTCAGTGTGTGTGTTTGGGTGGGGAGAGGGGGCGACAGTTCGTCTCGATTTCTGTATCGATCTTTCACCTCTTTTAAACACAAACGACTGCTATGAAGGTAGATCAGTTCAGTGGTGTTGGGTGAGATTAGTTCAGGCAGAATGTGGCCGATTTTCTCTTGAGCAAATAATGAGCCCTGCTCTACGCGCTTCTTGTACTGTTTCAAATGGAAATGCAGCACGTTTCTTGCGTCTGCTTTCATCTCACTGTTTGAAATATGAACAAGGGGCGAACTCATTCATTCTTGCAGTGATTTGACCACATCCATTGCCAATCTTATCCTGAACCCAGAGACTTCAATGGTTGGTCGGTTCTAAAATTGATGTGATATTTTCTGAAGTGCGAATGCTACCCTTTTAAAGCTGACCATTATAAATTGGAACACTACCGGTGCAGTGAGATTTTCTCGTTTTTTTTCTGACAGCGGATGGCTGAGTTGTAAACAGTTGACTGTCAGGTTTAGGGGGAGAGCCTGTGCTTGGGCGGCTATTGGTGAAATATTGACTCCATCAGTCTGGCCTGCACTTTCATGTCAGGTCATGGTTGCGAATTTGTTTTGTTCGAACACGCCTTAGGTAAAATGGATTGAGAATTAGTATTTCTTTTAAAAAAATACGGAATCCACACGTTCAATTTTGAAAAAAAAGGTCAGTGGTCAGAGAAATCTTTCACGTACTAGATTCGAATTGGTCGAATTTAGGATTCCTTATATTTTAAAGAAACTAGCCATCAGGGTGTTTGGAGAGCCACAGTGCGCCTCAGATCAGAGTCAAGTTTGGACTTGGCTATTATGGTAAAAAGCTAAGATTAAAATCTTCCAGCCCCAGATAGAGGCGACGGTGCAAACTTTTCCGGCGCAACCAGGAAGCTAGTGATGCTTTCCGTCCGGGCGAGTATCAGAACAGCACCGGCTCAAAGACTCCACAATGTGGCAACAATGGTTTTCCAACATGAAATGAACCGATGGCCAAGCGTGTTAGCAGATTGCGTGATGATATCTACAAGGGCAATATTTGCAAGGCACATGTTCCCCATGACAAACATGGGAGGTATCTGTTTGTCGGGGGGTTGCGTTGGCCGCTACCTCCCGCAGACATCTAAAAGACAAGAGTTGAGCGTTAGCAAAATGTGTAAAATTTTAAACGAAACAATGACGGAGGAAGCGAACCAGAGAGAAGGCTGCGCCCCAAACACATCTGAAACTGTGCTAAGGTTGGGCGTTCACCGTGAAGCTGAGGAATACCATTTTAAAGGCCGTTTTAAATCGCTACAGAGCTGGACAGCATGGTCTTGGTCATTGATTTTTAAGGACGGAGCCTCCAGTGGTACAGCACTGTGTGACCTACTCTTCAGAATCCATCAGGCAGAGGTTTCAACTTCAGCTGACTTACTGCTGTGCCCCGTAGAGTGAGCGCCCATGCCTTTGGCTTTGAAGTTTGAAAACTATAATGGGAGCAATTGGTCTTTTTAGCTGCTTTACTTATGGAAATGCATAGGTTTCATTTTAAATTTTCTCAAGGGAATAATTCTGTGGCGTTTACTCCAAAAGTCACAGAAGCACAGAATAAAGATATTGATTTTAGTGGCTGCCAATTAAAGTCTGTGTAGATTAATAACGATTTGATTACTCTGTATAAACCTTGACGTTGATCATTGTAGGCTTTGGTAAGGGTTGGAAGAAGAAGTTTGTGAACATGAATCACTGATTCTACAGGATAACAGTTCGGCGGTCGTTTTGATATTTATCATAGTCTGATTTGTGATATTGTTCGATTTTTTACTTATTTATGTCCTTTCTCCTGTAATCTATTTGCTTGAAATATTAATTTATACCAATTGTGCTGATCTCCCTGTCAAGTGTTTGTAGGAGAGGACTTTTGCTTTGAAAACAAAAGTACCCGACTATTTTAACAAAGGTTATTTGGACTGATTTATTTATTTCGATAGATTTAATTACTTTCAACCATTCTAATTTTTTTTTGTGTGGAAGTTCAGACCACTTCTATTCTTTTTCGAGTATAAATGGTACATGTTTTCTGTTACTGGGAAATTGAAAACAAAAGATCTTTCTGATCACTGTTGTAAAGTGAGAGACTTTGCACAAAATTAGAAATCATAGAAGATAAGGAAACCTGACTATTCAGTCTGCTGGCATATAGTTTTCAGAAGGCAGTGTGTCCTCTGAAGTATATTATTGAAAAAGAAATACATCTGGTCTGAATCTATTAGAATAGGGAAGACATGTGCCACTCATTGCCCCGAGAAGTATCGTAATTTTGCATCTGCTTTATCGCCCGTTGTTCCCATCTCTCAAAAAGCCTCACGTTGGGATGCAGTGTCACGCACTCCTGCCAGTATTTAACTGAAATGTCATTCTTTACCCTTGAGCACAGATAGTGAGCATAGACAGTCAGTTTGACAATTCAAGGACAAGAGGCTCGGGTTCTGCACTGGTAATGACAGGGAAGCTGTCAATGGCCGTTGTCATCAATCCACTGAAATGCTGAATTTCGGACGTCTGCTCATGCGCAGAATAATGCACACTCAAAAATTTCCGAAGGCGCTGTCAGCGCCCTAGATTTTGTGGTCGTTAGCGAAATTACCACTGATCTCAAAGAAAGCTGCATGGAGAGATATAGTTATTTCTATGGTAAGACCTTTAAATTTCTAGATGGGCAATTGGTTGTAGCTTAGTTAAACCAGGTTTCAGGGCATCAAGCTAGAATCATTTCATGGAGCTGTTTACACAGCCAATGGCATGAATGGATCCCCACCGGCAGCTAGTTATGATTAAATATGCCAATGCCAGCTTTGATATTAAATATCCGATAAAACACATAAAAATGAACAGTGTAAGTGAAGGATAAGACCATTAACAAAAATGTTAAGGAAGAAACTGAAATACAAGAAGAAACTTTATTTTTAATTATTTGTTATTGTTATTTCCATTGTCTTGTTTAAAAATAAATTTGTAACCAGTTATGTTGAAAAAATTAGCAACAATCTGCAAACATAATATTCTTTTCAGAGAAAACTTGATGTTCAGCAATAGTGATTATTCAGACCACCATTAAAATTTCAGTTGTACCTCATCAAATAATGCTTAAAATTGCTATCTAAAATATGAATGGAAACTGAAAGTGATCGGTGTTTTGTACACTCTGGTTTGCTGTCAATGAAAATACTTCAGTGCAATTGGCTGCTTATGCTGAGGGCTATTGTCATTACTGCTGTTGCCTGGGGATCCTGTTGATTTGCACCAAAGGCAAAAATGGGAAATGCACATTACCGAGATTGCTGGACCTTTGTGAATAGCTTTGTTTGAGATCAGAAGTGACCATCATAGCTTTGCTGCTGGTGGCAATTCTCACTGAAGTAGTATTCTGAGAAAATGTTCACAGATACATTTTTTTAGCGGATTCCTTAATCAGCTAGCTTAGCTGAGACAGTATTGAGTATCTTACTATGGTCTCTATGCTACTTCTTGAATTGGGTGATGTATTTCCCAGATGCACCCATTGTTTGTTGAGTTGTCAGTGGCCTTATGATCTGCACATCGACAAGAGAATAATAGTTTGTTTCACAAACCGGATGAACTAAAATAGCACCTTGTGGATGTTACATTGGATAGCAGGAACATAGATCTCGGCATGAATTATTGGCATGGCTGGGGAGGCCTTCAAATGCATTTGCGCTTTTATATCCGTAAACAAAAAATATTTGCGTATAAATTAATTCAGATTGCCAACAAAACATCCTTTTATGCAGGAGGGTGTTGTTTATCTTAAATTTTATATGTTGCCACATTTTGGCATCAATGCCTTTCTCAATTTTTCATGTTTGACCTTCCAATTTCAAAGTGCCTCAGGACATGTATAGCCATGATGTGATGACAGTCACAATTTAGGGGGGAAGCTGTAAGTCACAAGAAATGCAGTTCTCATATTGTACAACATTGTTCTAGACATTCCAAAAGCAATGAGAAAGCTAGAGAATTAGCCCACAGTTCTTGGACCTTAACTTTATTTTATGCTTCTGTATTTGAAGACTTGTGGTTTAAAAGAAACAGTTTTAAAAGAAAAGTGAAAATTAAGATGATTCTGAGAATGACTGATCCTCCAATTTTCCTGTACCTTACTTTACTTTTCACTTCTGCCTCTGGGGCAACACCAGGGTATCTACCAGGCTGCCATGTAGCATGTTAAAAAATAAAAAGAAGACTTACATGGAGAGTACACAGAGGAGTAGTGAGCATCTGCAAAACAAACAAAAAATTGGCAATGTAATTTTTAACATCAAAGATTCATGTTTAAAAAGGCTGTTTCAAAGAATATACATTTTGGTGTTTATAACTGGAGAAGGAAAGCATATCACTGCATTATAAATATGTTATCACTTTTTTTTGCATCCAGTACAGTTAAAAATAACATAGAAATGTCTTTGTGTTTGACAAGATGTTTTTTTCTTTAACTGTAATGAATAACTCAGCAACCTCAGAGCCAATTGAGTATTTTTGAAGTATAGTTGCTGTTATAGTGTAGGAAATGTGGCAGCTAATTGTTGCACAAGAAACCCTCACAAACAGCAATGTGATGATCTCACATAATCTGCCTTTGTTTGTTGCTTTAGAGATAATTCCCCTTCTCTGTTTTGAAAGGGTCCCATGAGATCTTCTCCTTCCACCCAAGAAGATAGATCAGGTTTCGGTTTAATGTGCCCTGTGAAAGTCAGCACCTCCGATGGTGCATAATTCTCACGGTACTGCATAGGCCAGCCTTAGTATTTCTACTCAAGTTGCAGAATGGGACTTGAACCTGAAGGCTTGTGATTCTGAAGCAAAGGGCACTACCATCTGATCCATGGCTGGCATTCATAAGCATCATAATTTTAAAAATGCAAAATCATACCACATTAACATCACATTTTGTACATGTATAGATTTCTTCTTAGAGGAACTCCACAGCTTGGCACCTATAATTCTATAAAACTAAAAGTGAAATCCATTTCATGACTAATTGTATTGGACATCTCCAGTTTACAAAGAAACCCAAGGTTCCAAGAAAGCTCCTGCAGAATTGTTAAACAAATTCAAATTTAAACTTGGAAGCCAAGAGAAAAAGCTTTTAGATGTTGGTTTGTCCCATTCAATACTCTAAACATGTTTAAGATGAAGCATTTATGGTCATTGATACCTGACATGTAAAGATTCCATTTATCAACAGCTGCAGTTTTTCTAAATGTGTTCTTATGATGCAAATACAACTGATGGAGAAGTATGTATTGCCAAACTGCGTAGTCCTATTGGATCATAGGACTGCTGTCTCATTCAACAGAGACAGGTCGCGCTGGTTTACCTAGGCTCAGCAAGCCTTTGGTGATGGGATGGGTTAAGGAAGAGAGTTCTTCATGGTAACCTCGGCCTTACTGCACAACTGCACTGAGTCAACTAAAAAGGACTTAAGTGACAACTACATTGAGTAGGTGTGACACTTTCCCTTCTCTCAAGAACATCTATGACAGCCAAATTGCAACAGTTGAGCATCATTCATGGAATTTTTTCTCAAACCTATAAATTATTATAGTTATTGAATGCAGTTTCACTAGTTGCAACAATGGATTTAAACTACAGTCCTCTCAGTTTCAAGCCCAGTCTCATGTATTCTAAGCTTGAGGAAAGGTGACAAGATATAACTTCTCCTGGACACCACCCCCAGGCCTCCTACCCTCCCTCGACCTCTTCATCTCTAACTGCCGTTGAGACATTAACCGCCTCAACCTCTCCACCCCTCTCACCCACTCCAACCTCTCCCCCGCAGAACGGGCAGCCCTCCGCTCCAACCCCAACCTCACCATCAAACCCGCAGACAAGGGGGGGGGGGGCGCAGTGGTAGTATGGCGCACTGACCTCTACATCGCCGAGGCCAGACGCCAACTCTCCGACACCATCTCCTACCGCCCCCTCGAACATGACCCCACACCCGAGCACCAAACCATCATCTCCAACACCATTCATGACCTCATCACCTCAGGGGACCTCCCACCCACAGCCTCCAACCTCATTGTTCCCCAACCCCGCACGGCCCGTTTCTATCTCCTTCCCAAAATCCACAAACCTGCCTGCCCTGGTCGACCCATCGTCTCAGCCTGCTCCTGCCCCACCGAACTCATAACCACCTATCTGGACTCCATTTTCTTCCCTTTGGTCCAGGAACTCCCTACCTACGTCCGTGACACCACCCACACCCTCCACCTCCTCCAGGACTTCCAATTCCCTGGCCCCCAACACCTCATTTTCACCATGGACGTCCAGTCCCTATACACCTGCATTCCGCATGCAGATGGCCTCAAGGCCCTCCGCTTCTTCCTGTCCCGCAGGCCCAACCAGTCCCCCTCCACTGACACCCTCATCCGCCTAGCCGAACTCATCCTCACCCTCAACAACTTCTCTTTCGACTCCTCCCACTGCCTACAGACTAAGGGGGTGGCCATGGGCACCCGCATGGGCCCCAGCTATGCCTGCCTCTTCGTAAGTTACGTGGAACAGTCCCTCTTCCACACCTACACAGGCCCCAAACCCCACCTCTTCCTCCGTTACATTGATGACTATATCGGCGCCGCCTCTTGCTGCCCAGAGGAGCTCGAACAGTTCACCCGCTTCACCAACACCTTCCACCCCAACCTTCAGTTCACCTGGGCCATCTCCAGCACATCCCTCACCTTCCTGGATCTCTCAGTCTCCATCTCAGGCAACCAGCTTGTAACTGATGTCCATTTCAAGCCCACCAACTCCGACAGCTACCTAGAATACGCCTCCTCCCACCCACCGTCCTGCAAAAATTCCATCCCCTATTCCCATTTCCTCCAGCTCCACCGCATCTGCTCCCACGATGAGGCATTCCACTCCCGCACATCCCAGATGTCCAAGTTCTTCAAGGACCGCAACTTCCCCCCACAGTGGTCGAGAACGCCCTTGACCACGTCTCCTGCATTTCCCGCAACACATCCCTCACACCCCGCCCCCGCCACAACCGCCCAAAGAGGATCCCCCTCGTTCTCGCACACCACCCCACCAACCTCTGGATACAACGCATCATCCTCCGACACTTCCGCCATCCACAATCCGACCCCACCACCCAAGACATTTTTCCATTCCCACCCCTGTCTGCTTTCCGGAGAGACCACTCTCTCCGTGACTCCCTTGTTCGCTCCACGCTGCCCTCCAACCCCACCACACCCAGCACCTTCCCCTGCAACCACAGGAAATGCTACACTTGCCCCCATACCTCCTCCCTCACCCCTATCCCAGGCCCCAAGATGACATTCCACATTAAGCAGAGGTTCACCTGCACATCTGCCAATGTGGTATACCGCATCTACTGTACCCAATGTGGCTACCTCTACATTGAGGAAACCAAGCAGAGGCTTGGGGACCGCTTTGCAGAACACCTCCGCTCGGTTCGCAATAAACAACTGCACCTCCCAGTTGCAAACCATTTCCACTCCCCCTCCCATTCTTTAGATGACATGTCCATCAAGGGCCTCCTGCAGTGCCACAATGATGCCACCCGAAGGTTGCAGGAACAGCAACTCATATTCCGCTTGGGAACCCTGCAGCCCAATGGTATCAATGTGGACTTCACCAGCTTCAAAATCTCCCCTTCCCCCACCGCATTGCAAAACCAGCCCAGTTCGTCCCCTCCCCCCACTGCACCACACAACCAGCCCAGCTCTTCCCCTGCACCCACTGCATCCCAAAACCAGTCCAACCTGTCTCTGCCTCCCTAACCTGTTCTTCCTCTCACCCATCCCTTCCTCCTACCCCAAGCCGCACTTCCATCTCCTACCTATTAACCTCATCCCACCTCCTTGACCTGTCCATCTTCCCTGGACTGACCTATCCCCTCCCTACCTCCCCATCTATACTCTCTCCACCTATCTTCTTTTCTCTCCATCTTCGGTCCGCCTCCCCCTCTCTCCCTATTTATTCCAGAACCCTCACCCCATCCCCCTCTCTGATGAAGGGTCTATGCCCGAAACGTCAGCTTTTGTGCTCCTGAGATGCTGCTGGGCCTGCTGTGTTCATCCAGCCTCACATTTTGTTATCTTGGATTCTCCAGCATCTGCAGTTCCCATTATCAAAGATATAAAATGGAGCAATTTTCTACTACTGTAAATTCATCAGGCAACATTTCTCGACATTCCCATTTATAGGGAGTGATATGGTATGTAGTTTGGATCATGTTCATAAAACACAGTCTGCTATTGACTTCAACCTGAAGTTTGAGATTAAAATAGAAATTGCTGGAAAAGCTCAGCAGGTCAAACAGCATCTGTGGAGAAAATCAGAGTTAACGTTTTGGGTCCAGTGATCCTGAGGAAGGGTCACTCAACCTGGAATATTAACTCTGTTTCTCTATACAGATGCTGCCAAACCTGCTGAGCTTTTCCAGCAATTTCTATTTTTGCTCAGCAGGTTTGGCAGCATCTGTATAGAGAAACAGAGTTAATATTCCAGGTTGAGTGACCCTTCCTCAGGATCACTGGACCCAAAACGTTAACTCTGATTTTCTCCACAGATGCTGTTTGACCTGCTGAGCTTTTCCAGCAATTTCTATTTTTGTGTCTGATTTACAGCATCTGCACTTTTTTTGATTTTCAACCTGAAGTTTGTTCAGTGTGGCATCTGTGTGTTATTGCTTGGTACAGAGTGCAGATATAGTCAGAATTATTGTCGATTAGTTCAACAATTGATGGAATATTCTACTTCCAAAGTAACTGCCTGACACTTAATTGAGCTGGTTTAAAAGGTAAAATTAGCATGTTGTCAGCATTGTTTTGTATAATCTTTTATTCTGTAGGTACGTCTGCAATTAGCTCCACAGTCTGTCTGCGTCCAACATATGTAGTGTATTCATTTGAATGATCTTACTTATTTTGATGATAAACCACTGGGGAGTCTCTAACTTAGTTTCTGTACTATTAGTGTACTTATTGGCCCCTAAAGCATGAAATATTTCTGAAGAAAATGCAGAAGTGGAAAATAAACAAGAAAGGGACAGCAGACTTGAAGAATTTTCAGTTGTGTGTAGGCAAATATAATGGGAGGTAGGTAACGGATCTTAAATCACTTGTTGAAAATATATCTGTGATGGAAAATAAGTTTGCAGCACAATAGAGTTTCTGTGTTACTTGTTGGGAATCATTTTTCTAGGGGTGTAAATGTGTGGAATTTCTCAACACCGAAAATTTAAAATAACCTGAGCATCTGCAAAACAAAAAAAATGGCAATACAGCTTTTAACACCAAAGATTCATAAGTAAAGAATAATCTGTTTAAAGAGGTAGTTCCATTTTTTTGGCATTAGAAATCAAGGAAGAACTTTAGAGGGTTGGTTAGTTCAGTCGATCAGAAGGCTAGTTTTCATTGAAGCATGACACCCACAGTGTGTTCAGTTCTTGTAATGGCTGAGTCACCCTAAAGGCCCTGCCCTCTCCACCTCACCACTTATCTGCAGCATGGTTACCCTCAAGTTATCAAGTTAATGTCATCACAAATTGCCCGTCTCCCATGGGAGAGCTGACTGTAGGACTATGGTAACCAAGAAATAACAAGTTCTTGAAATAGAAGCAGCTTCAAGAAATGGGGATAACTGTATTGCTTAAAGTTGTTGCAAGAATGTTTGTTTCCACAAGTTGATCTTTTGTGATGTCAAACACAAGAATAGAGACAGAATATCGTTCTTTGAGTCAACTGAATTAGAGAATGGATGATAATTTGGATCAAGATAATAAGATATAGTTATGCTGTCTTGATCAGCAAAATGTACAGATATTTTAAAAGGACAAACATTATTCAAGCTGGCTAGCTGCAAGATGCTACACTGAGAAGTAATAGCAAAACCACAGGTGGGAGGACAAAGTTACTGCATGACAAGCTTACTTGAGTAGTTTGCATTATATCAAGGGGAAGTTAACACAAAAGTTTTGGATCTGAAGTGTGCTTAGGTCTAAGACTTTCAATGCAATAAAGATCGTGAACATGGCCTTCACTTTTGGCTGTATCACACACACTTGCAGTTTGTAAATTATTTTGAATATTTGTGCATTAGTTGTATATATTCAGGTCCACGGAGAATGGCCTGCACTCATCCCTGGAACATCAGAACAACAAAGACACCTACATTGGACTCCTGCTTGTTGACTACAGCCGCACCTTCAACACCATTATCCCCTTCAGACTGATCTCAAAATTCTGTTACCATGTTCTTGGCTTCCCCCTCTGCAACTGGATGCTGAACTTTCTGACCCATAGGCTGCAATCAGTGAGGGTAGGTAACTGTACATCCTCCACAATAGCACTCAACACTAGACGCCCCCCAAGGATGCGTCTTCAACCCCCGACTGTACTCTCTGTACACCTATGACTGTGCTGCCAAATTCTGAATGAATACCATCTACAGGTTCACTGACAGCACCACCTTTGGGACGGATATCTAACAATGATGAGTCAAAGTGCAGAAGGGAAATAAAGGGCTTGGTGACATGGTACAATGTAAACAATCTGTCTCTCAACGTCGGCAAAACTAAATAACTGATCATCGACTTCAGAAAGAAAGGAGGAGAGCACGCCCCCATCTGTATCAACGGAACCGAGGTTGACAGAGTGAAGAGCATCAAACTCCTCGAAGTGACAATAACCGACATCCTGTCCTGGACTTCCCACATAGAAATGACAGTCAAGAAGGCACAATAATGCCTCTTCTTCCGCAGGCAACACAGGAAATTTGGCCTGTCCATAAGATCCCTCACCAACTTCTACAGATTCACCATTGAAAGTATACTCTGTGGGTGCGTGTCAGCCTGGTATGGCAACTGCTCTGGCCAGGACTGTCAGAAACTACAGAAGGTGGTGTGCTCAGCCCAGAATATCTTCCATCCATAGACTCCATTTACATGGCTCACTGCTGCAGAAAGGCTGCCAACATCATCAAAGACCCATTGCACCCTGGTAATGACCTTCCACAACCTTTTCCATCAAGCTGAAGAAATCAAAGCCTGTACACATGCGCGAGCAGGTTCAGGAACAGCTTCGTTCTGGCCATTATCAGAATGTAGAATGGACTCTAACCTCAAATAATGTAACCTGTAATGTAATCTGTATGCCTTTAAGTCTTGTTGATCTGTACATCCTTTGCTTGTTGTGATCTGCTTTTACCACTTGTTAGTAAAGTTTTTCACCGTATTTTGGTAAACGCGGCAATGAAAATCAATCAATCAATCATGTTTTCAATACACCTTTTAGAAGAAATAACTGAAGTGATTGGCATAATAATTGGAAATGAATAGCCAAATTATTATGTAAGATGCATTGTCACAATTTATTATTCTTTAACTTTGCCAGGAAAATAGTTCCATTTGATAAGCACTGAAAGATCTCTTGCTACTGTACAATTTTTTTTCTGTTTAATACCTTCATTAAGCAGTTAGAGCTTTTGATGTAATTTTATTCTCATGCTTTTGTAAAGTTAAAGACGCTTATGTGAAAGCAAGTGATGAAAGGTTTATAAATCATGAAGTAAATTTATTGTGGCAAACCTCAGTAAGTGAAACAGATTTTGGAATACGAAGCAAATGAATAGTAAACTAAGGAACAGATGTTTATTTGAACGCAAACTCCATAACAACAGAAGGAATAACTAAAGTTAACATACCTTAATTTCTTTCACTTTTAACCATCACTCCATCTGCATCTATAAAAACCAAAGATTTATCCACAACACCATTTAACAAACACACATCTCCATCTTTTGCTTTTAAACAACAATATGTTATTCATAAGGAAGTTGGTGTTTAAACTCTGACTTTATCTTAATTTCAAACTTTTTATTTAACTTATCAGGCCCATATTATGTTTTTCTTCATTATCTAGATTTTCTTGAGTTTTCTTATCTGCAGTGTCATCATTGGAAATTATTTGAATAATGAGGATACTCCATTGCATGCCTACACTTTTTTTTTCCTCCAGTATCATATAAGTAATTTCTCTGGCATGTACTGTTCCTGAGATCTCACATTCAATTCTCAATTTAATTACTGAGAAGAGAGAAATCTAGATGGTATTGTCGTACCAACTACCAGCACACAGATATTGTGTCTATTAAGGCTGAGACTGGGCGAGTGTGCCATCACTCTCGTTCCACTGCCCCAATAATCAGAGCATAAAATGAAAATACATTTCACAGTTACCAAATGACAAATTAATTTCATTTCTGTATATGTTTTAAACAAAAAGGTCTCGCAATCTAGTTTCTTAATAAATACAACAAAATTTATTTCGCAAAGATGCAATAATTGGTTAATGTATGCAGCCAGTTACATCAAAGCATAAATACTTATCACCCTATATACCCCTAAAACAAACATGAACACCACATTGACACTCTTCAGAAAAAAGAGAACAAACAGATTTCTGTGCAGACATTGGTTTTCTGAAGAATAATATTTCAGCAAGGTGGGTATTTTTGAAAGCCAAAAGGGTAAATTGTATATTGTTCCAAAGTCTGTCGCTGTGATGTTCTGGTGCCTGTGATCAAGTTATTAATCATGTGCAGTTGTTTCCGAAATCTGGCAGAAACAGCTTGCTCAGGAACTGTAACATTAAGATTTTCTGGCTTTCAAAGCCAAAACAGATAGGTTTCACCCAGAACTCAACTAGAGGGTTGTCTTTTCAGAGATGAGAGAGATCAGTTTGGCAGCTTATTCTTAGCATGCTTTCCTCTTACACAGCTCAGTGAAGCAAGAACCTTGCCAAGCAGGTCACTGAACTTCTTTTTGAAGAAACTATTTCAAGTATACCTATTAAATCTGAACTAAATACCTTTTCCACAATTTTTCAAAACTTAAGTCTTCAAATCAATGTTACATTTAAAACATTATTTTAATGTGGGCAAAAGACTGTTTAAGCAGAGCTTTGATTTCATCTGTACACTGTTCCTGACTGTAGTCACATTGACAGTGGAGTTACTTAACATGATAATAATACCTTCTGCAGGGAAAAGAATAATATCAAATAACAGAGTTACATCTGACCAGCGCAGTGGGCTTGGTAAAATTTTACAGTGTAACTTAAGTTGAGTCTTACTGGAATTTTCTCCTGTCCTGGACTGTGATGAAGGCAACAGGGACTTTGCTTTCTGACTGAAGAATCCCACTGACACACCTAACTGGACAGAAGTAGGCCCTTCCTGGGATGAAGGTCCCAGAGATGGTAGTTCCACTTACCAGTCAGAAGCTGGCTGGCCTATTGAAGAGTTGATTCACTGGGGAAGTGGTGGCTCCCTCAGGCTGAGAATAGTCACGGATCACATGGCACAGGTGAGTGATGATGGCAGCACGGTCACAGGGCGGGGATCATGTGGGATGGGGAGGTTGGCAGTACTGCAGGCATGTTGCTGTCAGTAGTTCCCCTTGCACCTGATGCTGAGGCCTTTGATTAGGTGCAAAGTTCTTTTGAATATATGACCCTGGCCTCCAGGAGCCCAGAAGTAACAACGACAGTGTTTGCTTGTTCGACAAGCTTTGTTGTGCTTCTTGCATGATGAGGCTGCAGCTTGCCAACAGGTTAATAGCAGTGAATGTGAGCAGGCCCCTTTAAATGGGCATTAATTACCCTTTCCGGACTTCAATTGAAAGTAAAGTCGGAGGACCAAACATTACTCTTCCTGATGTGGGCTTATTCATGGTGGAGGTGGCAAGGCTGTGGCATCTCCACTGATTAAATGCCCCTGCACTTCCAGACTCCTCATAAGGAGGTGATTAAAATTCCCTCCATTGATGAGATGTCTCAGATAACATCGCTGTATTAAGCATTTGTGATGTGCCACTCCCTGCACTTACAGCTGTGCTGTGATGTGGTGTCCACTGGGAAACTGGGTCAAGACTGTCTGAATGTATTTGATCTCAGTCATTGGAGGGTTGAAGTCCCAATTCCATCAGCCTCCAAGAAGGATAGGTACTGTCTTCAAACAGCGATCTCGCAACCAGCTGCGTTGAATGATAATGTTGCTAATGCTGGCAGTTTAAGATATTGCATGATTTTTATCAAAATTCTATTCATTTGGCTGGAAATTTCTCTTCCGATCTCCACTGAGTTCTTATATTGAAATCTAATCAAATGATTTAACTTTCTGCTTCAAACGATTATTGATTCATCTACAGTAGCTTGATGTGCATAACTACAAGAGTAAGTCAATTGATTAAAAATGAACAAAACAAGTATCACAGTCATTTACTTAAAAAGTGTATTAAAATTTAATGTCTCTGTGGAGCAGAAATCTAGTGTGATACTTTAATGCATTTGATCTGTTGCACACTGAGGTGTTGGAAGTGCTCTGGATCCATGGAAACACCATTTTGGTTTTGGCTGTAAGGCATAATTAGAACTAAATGTCATTCACATACCTTATCTAATGTTCAGTAGAAATAAGGATAATAAAGTGCCAAAGAATAATTACTCATGATTAAATATTAAACTGCATGTCTTTTTTGAACTACTTTGACTAAATTTTTTTCTTCGGTTTCAAAACTTAATGTTTTAAAGACATTTTCCTCCAGTTGAAAGGAAGATGATTGACTTACTACATATTGTTTCAAAGTATTGACTTGCTGTGTAATGAGGATCTTTGAAAATTCCCATTGTTGCTGTTTCTAAGAAGAGTGGCTGACTTATTTTGCCTTCAGTGAGGAATTTTGAGTTTTCTAAATGAACATCACTTTTAGGTGTGCAGGATTTCTGACCTTACAGCCCTGGCTCCTGATATTTTGTCCCCAAGTCTTTGTACACAAGACTACTGAGATGAAGATGGGATGTCAGCACTGAGAATATGATGGATACATGTCATTTAATCTGACCTTCACTCTAAACATTTGAACATTTTCCCTATTGGCTGTAATAATTCTACTTTGCTTTAAACCCATTTTTGTATTTCACATTAACTTCCAAAGGTATCATCTCTATTTCTTGAGCCACACAAGTTACATGTCTATAAGATTTTTCATTAACAGCACAATTTTATTTTTCATTTAGCATTATTGCTTAGATATGCATTCTAGAAATATTGCTTTGTCTCTCTCTCGAGCTTCACATTAATTGTGTAAGATGTAGAAATTGTTAATAATAGGTAAATCTTTTTTCATCCTTTTAGTGCCCTATCAGAAAAATATGCAATGGTTTTAAATTATTCAAGTTTCAAGCATGCTACAACATGTATCTGTAGAATGATGCACAACTCAAGATGAGGGCGTTTATGGCATTCTGCTTTGGCTAAGTCTGGTAACTTTTTGTCACAAAAAAGAGCTCTGCTGCCAAATTCACTGAGACTTAAGGTGAGCGTTCTATATTTTTCAGCAAACTCTATGCTGTGTACCAACTTCAGCAAACAGAGAGATTTCTAATTGTGGATCTATGATTAAAGTATGACATTTGGCATCATAATTAATTTCAGATACTGTAACTTAATATTACTTGTTTAAACTATGCATTACATGTGGCATAAGTTGAATTGATTGTCATTTCAGCTGCTAACATCATTAGGCAAGAAATAGCTAAGCAAATGCAGCTGTAGAAATGTTCTTTATTTAATTAGTTTCTTGTGTTTAATTTTGTACATTAAAAATCTTTCCTTTCTATGTAATAAGGCAGCCCATTCTATTAGGTTTTGATTAATTTTAAAGACTAGTTGCTGTATTTTTTTTCACCTAATTAAATCACAGGCTGCACAAAGATTTTGTTGCTATGACATTCCAGTGGATTAAAAATTCCCATCAGAGGCTTGCCAGCCCACTAGAAAGAATTGTTTTTAATCAAGGTGACTATTAAAGCTCAGAAGTCTGCAGGACAAATGTTTACCAATTTGATGTTGGGATTACACTCTAGGATTCAGCAAAAACGTAGAATTCATAGCTTGCTGACACAGATTTATACAATGTGATCTTTGTACGACACTGCCTATCTTGGGTCTTCTCATTTGTTCCTTGAACATTGACACCATATTAAAAGCAAAGCAATTAACGTATCCTTCAGGAGGAATTCTAACTGCTTACTTTACCATTACCACTGCTGAGTCCTTCAACATCGAAATTCTGGGGGTCACCGTTGATTAGAAACTTAACTAGACTAGTTTGATAAAGACTGTAGCAATGGGAGTAGGCCAGGGACAGGGAGTTTTGAGACCAAAAAACACTTGACTTGCTAAAGCCTGTCTCACAACTACAGGGCACAAGTTTGAGTATGATAAGATACTTTCAAATTGCATGTGCAGGTGCAAAAACTCAGGAAGTATGACAGCGAGTTGGAAAAAGCAGCGTGCTTGGATGGTGCCCTCCTCGGCATGTACCATGTACAGAGTGTACTGCAAAAACTCAACAGCATCTTGCAAAGTTGCATTTTCCACCACCTTGAAGGACAAGGGCAGACGTTTAGGAACACAACCACCTGCAAGTTGCCCTCTAGGCCACAGACCATCCTCACTTGGAAGTATACCACTGTTCATTTACTCACCTTAGCAGCACTGTGCATGTGCCTTTCTTACATGGATTACAGCTGTACCACTGTCGTCTCAAGGGATGAACTATAATTCTGCCGTTGCTAGTGACACTTACATCCCATGAATTAATAAAAAGACTAATGAGAACTGTAAACACACAGCCATTAGTTGTCTAGATGACACCAGAGTCTTATAAAATAGGTGGGTTTTTTTTATTACTGCAGTCCCACCCTCTAAAAAATGAGCATCAGATTGAAAAGAAAGCATCTCCCTTCAGTACCTTACCATATAGACAAAAAAAATTTAAATTAAACTCTTGTACTGGCCAAATGGTGACCCCCAGAATTTCGATGTTGAAGGATTGAGTATTTTCCAAGCTGGGAAATGACTTTTTTTCATAATTTTAGTATTGAGCTCATGATGTAGCCTCAAAAAGCTAACTTTCCTTAATTGTGCCTTAATCTTTGGCTGTCTAAGAATAGCTCTGCTTACATGACCTGCCTTACATTAAATTTCCACACCAGGAATTCTTGTGGGATAATGAATCAAATTAGGTAATTTGTTGGCAATATTTTGATGGGAACTGACAACCACAAATGCTGGATAAAATTAGTTTGCATTGAACATTTATAAACTTCAGGCTGAATGATCTTTTGTCATGAAACAAAAGAACAGTAAGTGCTGGAAATACTAACAGGACAGACAACATCTGTGGAATGAACAAATTAACTGTTTGGATGCAGGTCCACTGTCAGAACACACGTGCAAGTAGCAAAAAAAAAGCAATTAATACAGAAAGGAAAGAGAGGAGGTAGATGGAAAACACAATACCAAAGCTTGCTGGAGAAATGAGAGTGCCAATGCTACATGTCATTATCAATGCATAAATCACCTAGCAACAATTCCTACCCTGTCAAACACTTTCATAATTGCATAGTCCTCTATCAGACCACCAGCCATGCTTTCTTAAAGAAATCTTTCCAGCTTGTTCACCCCTTCCTTATGAAGCTTCCTGTTTACCTCCAAGACATCTCCATATTTGGCCTCAGATTGTGATGCCAAAGGAGGTGCTGATATTTTTTAGATTAGGCTAGATTCCCTACCGTGTGGAAGCAGGCCCTTTGGCCCAACAAGTCCACACTGCCCCTTGATATATCCCACCCAGACCTATCCCCTTATAACCCACACACCCCTGAATACTACAGGCAATTTAGCATGGCCAATCCACCTAGCCTGCACATTTTTGGACTGTGGGAGGAAACCGGCGCACCCAGAGGAAACCTGTGCAGACACAGGGAGTAAGTGCAAACTCCACACATACAGACATATTGTGATGCCAGTTCTTGACTGGCCCTCTGCTGGACGTCTCAACTGAAGGGCCACATGGCCACAACCAAAGATGGCGGCAATTAGAATTAGTGTTTCAGTACTGTGGGCTGGATGGCAAGGCAGCTTAATATTTACCGCTGCTGTCTCACAGCATCAAGGACGCGGATTCAATTCCAGCTTCAGGTGATTGATTGTTTGTATGGAGTTTACACATTCTCCCTGTGTCTGTGTGGGTTTCCTCCAGGTACTCAGGTTTTCTCCCACAGTCCAACGATGTGCAGGCTAGTTGGATTGGCCATGCTAAATTGTCCTGTAATGCTCAGGGTTGTGCAGATTAGGTGAGTTAACAATGGTATATGTGGGGTTATGAGAACAGGGTGGAATGCAGTTTGGAGGGTTGATGCAGACTTCATGGGTTGAATTGCCTCTATCTGCACAGTAGGGACACTGAGGTACTTTGGGAGCTGTGAATCTCCAGAACCTGCTAGCCACTTTACACCAGTCTGCAGTTTGCTTTGTGTAGAAGCCATCTTGCCTTTAACCTCCCCATGAATAATAACCTGGATTTGCTGCAGAAATAAATTAATCAGAACAACATTTGGTATTGAAACATATGCAGTTCAATGTGGAAGTAGGGAGATTGCAACCTGACTTGCTGAGCACCTCCAGCAACTTGCAGTATCTTAATATTCAACTGAAAAGAATCGTCTGAAGCTGGGTATTTATCCAATGAAGCAAACAAGAAAAGTTCACCCTGAAGTATAACAACATTTTAAAAGCCTGACAAGCATTAGAGACTCAAACAAAAGCAAAATGCTGCAGATGCTAGAAATTTGAAAGCAGTTCTGAAAAAGAGTCATTTCAGACTTTGAAATGTTAACTGTATTTGTCTCCCCACAGATGCTGCCAACCTACTGAATTTTTTGTGCATTTTTTGTTTCCTTTGATTAAGGATTAGCGACTCTCCAGCAACATCTATGCTACTAAAAATGAACATTCTTCAGTATTTTCTTTACCTTTTTCTCAGCTATTGAATACTTGCCCTTTTAGTACCACTTTTTACATCCTCTAGTTACTTTCTTTGCTGGATTTGAACTTAATTTATTCTTCGTTCTTCTGCATTTTTTAAAATCAATCCTTGAATGTCATTGATCAAGGCGATACATTGTTTATCCTGCTATACTCAAGTTCCAGATGCCCAGTTGTCCCTGCTCGTGAAGCTCTTGGCTCACAGTTCCAGCAAGTTGTTGCGACAATATATTTGTGAGCTGAAGAATGCAGAAAGAATTCAAGCAAACAGTTTATACTGCAGGCAGTAGAATGGTTATACTGTATCTGTGCCACCTCTGCAAGCGCAACTTGGCTAGTCCTATCCATCCTCTGTTTCCCTGCAATTTTCTTTCTCTTCAAGTGTTTATACAATTCTCTTCTAAGGGGCCCCTGAAATAACTCCTCAGTGACCAGTATCCAGTCACTGAGTCACCCTTTATTTACACATGCATACTACTTGACACTGGACCGCCTTCCTTAGAGCCGCCTCTCCCACAGTCAACGAAACCTTAAAACACTCCTACTTATGCCAGGGTTTTCTGTTTGGACAGGTTTAACTGCCCCAGTCAGGGAACTCATATCCTGTGAGGTCCACCTGGCTGCCCTCAATACCAACACTACACCCCCATCAAGGAATATTTGACCCACATGTGCTCTTGTGTACAAAGAAATGTACAAAGATCTGTGAAACACTAAAGCATATAACAGGAATAATATTATTATGAGAGTACAGCAGGCAAAACAAGAGAAAACCGCAGGTTTATCTGTCATAAAGAAGTTAATGATATGGGGGATTGGCTGGAGGTAATGTAAAGCTACATGTTTTTCAGGGTGCATGTGGAATTCGACATTATGGACAGAAATTTCATATCCCTATTGTGAGAATAATGCAGAGAAAGGGGATAAAATAAGGTTATAATGGAAAACGTCAAATTCTCCACATTGAGGAATATTTTCCTGATTTTCTCTGAAAGCGCTAAGTGGCAACTTTAGAATCTCACCAATGGAGCAGCAACTACCTTATTTCCACGTGCTTGCTTCTCCGTAAAACCCAAGTCATATTCCTGATAGGCCACATCTAACTGTCCTCTCCCCCACTGAGATATTAGAGGGTGCAGATTCCCGACACATAAGTCAGGTCTGGCAGCTGCAACTCACTGAATGCTTGTATCAGCTGTTCTCCAGAACACGGTCTCTATGTGTTACATGGCCAGGATCCTACTTGACCTTCATCCATGCAGGTTAGTGCTGGCAAACCACCACAGCCTCACGCCTGCTCTTGGACCGGGTCACACAAGTGAAGGGCCAGCAGGGGCATGGGAATTTCCAGAGTCGTGGCCTTTTTGGTTAAAGTGGGGATGCGTTATATAAAAGGGCTCAATGCATGTGAGGGAAGGCCAGAAGAAAATAGGGTTCAGAGGGACAACAGCACAAAAGGGAACATGAAAAAAATGGTGGAAATCTATGCGTCACATGTGAGAGCCTACAATGAAACAAAATTGGAACTTGCCAGGTCTGATCAAAAGTCAACTGTGCAGGAACTAATCAAAATGGCTGCCCCACAAGCACAGATTATGGAGTTAGTTACTGTTTTATCTTTTGCAGATAGAGTAAAATCTTTGGAATTGGAGACCCTGCCAGTGGCATTTGTAGTTATCATGCCTCCATTGTTTCAGTAATGCCACCCATCTTGTACCAGTTTGCACATCATTGGCAGGTCATTCATTGCCTCATTTCCCAACACTGCAGATTAAAATTTCAGGCCTGAAGAAATCATGACTATTACTTTGTGTAAATTACTTGCTTCCTCTTCATGTAGCTAAGTGGTGTACTAAGAAAAAGGTAGTTGAAGGCAGAACCTGAAGCTCAATAATCATTGTAAATTGTTCAGGAAACCCAACTAAAAAAGAAACATCATTTATTGAACACTAGAATAGAGCCACTGCTCATGGTGTCCATAGGCCAGTCCCAACCCGTGCTTTATATGAGACTCAGGGGATGAGTTCCAGCTGGGCACCCCATTGCTTGTTACAAAGGGAATTCATACTCAACGAGCTCCATGAAGAAATTAGCTAGTGATTCCCCGTGGGCCTTGTAAGGGCTATCACAGCCTCATTCCATAGCAACTAGTGGATGGCAACACTTAGTAGGTGCCAGACTCACATGAAAAAAGATAAGTACACAAGGATGTGGTCCGTGATGCAGAAGGCAGACGTTTGTTTGAAGGTAAGGGGAGAACTATCATCATGGCTTGCTATTGAATTTTACTCCCAATATAGCAAAAAAAAGCCTTGGTTATGCAATGTAAAATTGGATGCTATCATATACCTCAGAGCTCCTAATGGGTGTATGACAATGACTTCATTGCCTGTTTGCCACATCATGTGAGGGCATAACGCAAGGCTTCATTGTGGTGGATGTGTGGGCTCAAGAGTTCCATCAATAAAATTGCATTATCTTTCTGACATTCCCTTTGCATTATCTTCTCACAAGAGTTTACAGTGGAAACAATATCGTTAGAGCCATTGTGGCCTTGAGGCTACTTCTAAGACAATGTAGAAGAAAGCAGTGACTGTCTGTACTGCTTTTGTTTTAGAAGTGTCCAACCTGCGGAGATTGTGAACAGAAAAGACTTTCATTCCATGAATGTTCAAATATGTGATCATCAGTGCCAAAGTCTGGAGGTTGGTACGATCTAAACTGGGAGCTTTCATGTCTGTTATGTACTGAGAACACAATATGTTTTTATTAAGGTTGTTGGACTGTACATGAGTGGCTACCTGGATACAAGGGGTAACCCCTTACAAACATGGCTCATGGCACTTCATGAAGCCCTCATACTGACATAGAATGAAGATACAACATTGTTCACAGTTCAGCCAAGATAATGATGAAACAGTCCATAGGCTTCCTTTTTGTTTTTGCCTGGACCTCTCTGATGGAGCCTTGTATATCCCAGAGAGGATGTTCCATATGCTTTAACCTCAATTGGTGTCGACAAAGCAGCATGTTATGGATGCTGAAGTGACGGGTTGTCAGTATTCTATGGCAGAATGAAGATGAAGATGAAGCTCAGGACATTGAGAAGGAGAACTGTGCAAGGCAGCATTACTGAGCAATGCATCATTGAGCCCAAGAGGCCAGTAATAACTGAATTAAAACCTGCTTCTAGGGTTTGAACTTTCTTTAATTGTGCAAGGTACTGTTGGTAATCTAGTAAGGATCTCCTGGTTAGTGCAAGGACATGTGGACGTTGTTATTGTTACAATCCTTGAACTTTTCAGTTGTTAAATAAATGTCTTGTTAACCATGACATTGTACACGCAAAAAGGATGATCCACTTGCAAATATCTACGTTTTACAGAACCTGTTGACTGTTAGGGTAAAAGCAGCAGCTACTGAAACAGTGCACAAACAATGCATGGGTCTAAAGTTAGGTGATTGTTAAGGCATGTGTAACGATTTAATAACCAAGTGAATTCCTTCATGGTAGCTACCAAGTTAACGTGAATCCTGAGGCAGCTCCTTTCAACTCTGCCACTATGAGGTTCAGATTGTGCGCAGACTTTTCAGTTGCCCCAAATTGACTGAACATTCTCTCGGACAGCATTGAATATGCCAGATGCAGCACTTTTTGTTTTGATGGTTTGTGTGTTAGGGGTGAATCTGGTGGGCCAGCATTTTATTGCCAATTTCGTGTTATCCTGCAATGCTGCTTGTTATGATGGGTCATCTCTTTGTACTGCTGTAGTCCATTTGATAATGTGTAATGTTACAACCAGATGAAGAGAGGTAGAATGCATTCCATCTTGCCCTACTCCATGTTTGACTGCAACAGATGTCCTTTTAATGAAGGATATGTTTGTCAATTCAGTGAATGTTTAACTGTTTATGTGCTGTGACAATAAAATACATAAGTAGACAGGTTTCAATAAGCTTTTAAAAAGAGCAAGTAGTATTTCTTGCATTTAACACACATAAAAATTATGCGTTAACTTTTACACACACACTCTTACAATGCACACACACAAATAGACTACAGAGTGTGAGATAGATTAACAGTTTAAGCCCCATAAAGTTAAAGGCTATATGGCTCTTGATGGTTGATTATTTGACTGGTTTTAACCTCATGATAAGTGATTGTATCCATTCATAATCCTTTAATGAAATTTTTCCTGGTGAGGGGTCGCAGACCGACTCTTCCCAAGCTAATAACGACATGGCCAGTGGTGAGCACAAATTTGGGGGAATTGTGTGAGAGATCGAGAAAGGGTTTCTTGACATTGACAAACCGCAGTGTTCGACTGATTTCTGGATGTTGAGATGAAATCCCACTAATGAGCAGCAAGAGGTCAATAACAAGGATAATTAATCATTATCACCTTCTTTATGACTTAATCTTGCCTCCTGAATGTGCATAAAAAGCTAAGCATTTTCAAAACTCAGAGCCAGCTCCAGCTCGCCACTTGCTCCTCTGGAGCTCCATCTTGGATCCATGGCACAGTCCATGCGCAGCAGCCTCACATACCCCTCATCTGTGGTCACTGATATGTCATGTTCCAGCCTGGCACATCTCCAGTCCATTTACAATATTCTTCTGTGCTGCCATGCTGCAATTTGGAGCGTATTGATGCCTTTTATTATAAGGACACTGTGTGCGGAGACATGCACCCAGCTGCTGGTTGGACCTGGGAGCATCTCAGAGCTATTCCCTTGCTGCCTTAATGCTCACTCACTCAGCTCCTAGCTGCATAACCACAGCATCCCTGCCTTGCCTTGCCTTTTAGCATTTTGCTTTTTTGCAGCACTTTGCATGCTTACAATACTTCAGTCTTGTTTAGCAGTGTAGAGCCAGGCAGCTTGTCATGGTTGTCAGCAATGATCAGTCAAAGGGCTGCACATGTTGCTGCACAGCACCATGCATTATCAGTCTCACACCTGTAATGTGCCAACTGGGTACATGCCAAATAGACCACATTAGCAAGTAAATGGCCAAGTCTCAAAGTCTAAGGGGAATGGTTCTCAGTAAAGTCCAGAGAAATATTCTGCAATTGGGGGCCTGGAAAAAATAATTCCAGGGCAGCCTCTGATAATTGTTCAGAGAGAGAGCTGGAGCATCAGCATTGGTGGGAGGTGGCTGCAGTAGCTGAAGTAGAATAAGCGTGAGGTATCAGAGAGAAGAAAATGGCAGTTTAACCTGGTATGGCATGGAAGGTCATTATTGTGCGATGATAGGTGTTTCTCTGGATCGTGGAGATTTTACTGACCTAGCTGGTGATCTTGGTCCAGGCACTGCAGCCTCACAGTGCCATGGACCCGGGTTCGATTCCAGCCTCGGGCAACTGTCTGTGTGGAGTTTGCACATTCTCCCCGTGTCTGTGTGGGTTTCCTCCGGGTGCTCTGGTTTCCTCCTGCAGTCCAAAGATGTGCGGGCTAGGTGGATTGGCCATGCTAAATTGCCTGTAGTTTTCAGGGCTGTGTGGGTTATATGGGGATGGGTCTAGGTGGGATGCTCCATAGGGCGGTGTGGACTTATTGGGCCGAAGGGCCGCTTTCCACATTGTCGGGAATCTAATCTAATCTAATACTGAGAGGCCTGGAAAGAGTGCATGTGGAGAAGATGTTTCCAATAGTAGGAGAGGCTAAGACCTGAGGGCACAGTATCAGAGTGGATGAACGACACTTTAGAACTGAGATGAGGAGAAATGTTTTCAGCCAGGGAGTGGTGACTCAATGGAATGCATTGCTGAAGAGGGATGTAAAGGCAGAGATAGATTCATTCTTGTTAGTAAGATGATCAAGTGGTAAGGACAGAAGGCAGGAAAATGGGGTTGAAAAACATATGCTGAGCAGACTCAATGGGCTGAAAGGCCTAATTCTGGTCCTAGCTTATGATCTTATACATTGCTAAATTTCTTTCCAATTGTTGAAAATTGCATAGAATCAGACCAGCTAAACTAGCCTCTGTTCTTTAACGAGTGGAATTTTCAGCCATATTTTCACAGCTCACTAATGGGTACACATAAATTACCCCATCACCTCAGCTGCCTGGCAACAACTTTTTTTAAAAAAATTGATAACCATCAGAACCACACTGGAGAATGGAACATGAGGCAGCAAGATAAAGTGTTGCTCAATCAGAAGTCCCCCCCCTCACCTTTCTAAACTGCATTGTGTGCAGACCAGAGTCCTCAACTGTTCCTCATATAACAAGCCCTTCATCCCTGGGATCGTTCTTGTAAACCTCCTCCAGAGCCCCTCCAATGCAGCACATCTTTCCTTAGATAAGGGCCCCAAAGCTGCTCACAGTATTCAATATGCAGCCTGACCAGGACCTTATACAGCCTCAGCAGTACATCTCTAATCTTGTATTCTAGCCCTCTAGAAATGAATGCTCATATTCATTTTGCCTTCCTAACTTCCAACTGAACCTCTGTCTTAACCTTAGGAGAATCCTGAACTAGTACTCCTTTTGTGCTTCAGATTTCTGAAGCCGTTCCTCATTTAGGAAATTATCTACCCCTCTATTCTACCTTCAAAAGTTCAAAGACTCGCACTTTCCCACATTGTCTTCCATCTGCCATTTCTGTGCCGAAACTCACAGCCTGTTCAAATCCTTCTGTAATCTTCCCACCTCGTCAACACTACCTGTCCTTCCACCTACCCTTGTGTTATCTGCAAACTTAGCAACAATATCTTCAGTTATTTCATCTAGATTGTTAACAAATAATGTGAATGTTTGTGGTCCCAACACGGACCCCTCCGAACTCCACTAGCCACCAGCTGCAATCCTGAAAAAGACCCTTTTCTCCCCACTCTCTGCCTTTTGCCAGTCAGCCAATCCTCTATCCATGTCAGCATCTTGTCCCTAACACCATAGGATCTTTTTTAGCAGCCTCCCATGAGGCCCCTTGTCACTGGCTTTCTGGAAATACAATAGATCATGTTCACTGGCTCTCCTTTGTCTAACCTGCTCATTACTTCCTCAAATAATTCTCACAGGTTTCTCAGGCATGACCTTCCCTTGACGAAGCCATGCTAACTCTGCCCTATTTTATCATGCTCTTCCAAATATTCAGCAGTCTCATCCTTAATAATGGACCCTAAATTTAATGTTTTTGAAGAGTCAAATTTAACTTGGTGATCATGAATCATTTCCCAATGGATAGAAAGATGCACGGCAAACTTTTCTCTGAAGTGATTTTCAAGCATGCTGTCAATATTTTATTCAGTAAACTGCTTAAATGGACTTGAATGCTGTATTTGAATTTATTGCAGCTGTGATAAGCTGAGTACACACAGAAATATTCAAAAAAGCTATGACGAATATGTCTATAACATTTGTTAGTCCCCTAAAGCTGCATATTTTCCTTGATTCTCCACAGCAATGTGATAATTCACTGATTTCTATAGCAAATTTGACCACATTTTCTCATTTCCCACTTTCTATAAGGGACTTCATTGTTTCCACCATTTTTTTCAGCCTCTGGTGTGTCTGTTCTGATGATGAAACATTTGATACCTTCCTTCCAATGTCTTTTCCTTTGTCATTGTTGACCAAGCTGTTGATTATGTCTGTCCATTTCCTGCACATGCTCTGATTCCTTTAAACACCTTCTAGAACTATAGTAGAACTCTCTTTGTCCTCACCTTCCACCCTATCAATCTTTACATTCAACACATCATTGCCCACCTAGCATGAGACCAGCACCAGACACATCTTCTTGACCTATCCACGACTACTTGGTCTGCTCCTCAGTACACACAATAACCCCGGACCCTCCCCTGGTGCTTGCTCCCTTCCCATTTTTCTAAGGCCCCAGACACATCTTAAAATTGATGCAGTGATTTGCTTGTCCTTTCACTTTGGTGCAGTGAAATTGCTGTTCATGATGTGATCTCCTGTACAATGGGGAGAATAAACACAGATTGGGTGACTGTACTGCAGACCATTGCCATTCAATTCGCAAATAATTACCTTGAGCTTTCAGTCACCTCACAGTTTAATTTTTCACTTCGCTCCCACTCTCATGGCTGATGTCAGACTCCCACACCGTTCCAATGAAGCTGAACATAAACTCAAAGAATAGCATCTCATATTTCTGTAAAGAAAGTTGCAGCCTTCTGACCTCAACTTTGAGTTCAACAATTTCACATCGTAACCTCTACCCTAATTTTGGTTGGCTTTTCTTTTGGACAACTCTCAGTAATAATGCTGCTTTCCCATTATAAAACTCCTCTAGAAATATCTTTTTTTTTCTTTCCTTGCCATTACCACTCCCTTTGGTCGTGCACGATCTTCCATTTTATCATTTAATCCCTCCTGTTTTCCATTTCTCATAGCAAGTGGTTCAGATTGTAAGGTAAAGAGTTACATGATGACATTGGCTTTTAAATAGTCCTTTTCATTCAGTTCTTCCCTTCCCTTTTTACCTGTCTTTATGCTTACTTTAAGTCTGCAACAGCTGAGTATTTCCAAAATTTCAGTCTTACTTTCTCTTTCTGCGTCCTTGATCTAAGTAGAATTGAAATCAAGATGAGCACTCTTTCTTATTTTCTCTTGTTGCTGTAGGACCTGAAGACTATTGAGCTCCTTTCCTGCTTCAGTTTTCTGATTAAACATGTTGACAACTGTGGCGATTTAACAGAAGTTTTAGAAACAGTTTGTCATGGTCAGGAAGGTAGGGTGTCATGTTCTGAAAGTTGGAGTGTTTACAACAACCAGAGCATTATTGATGATTTGTGAGGTCAAAACTAATTAAGACCAGACTAGAGCAACACATAAAAGTACTTCACGTAGAATAGATAGCATTCCTAGTTCTTCACACTGATTTTCATTGTATAAATGTTCTGTGTTGTGCATAAAATAGTGAAGGGTGGCTCTGAAAACCAATGCATGGCAGCATCAACCTAAGACTCATTAAGGTGACCATTACAATGCCTAAACATACTTGTATTCAATTTCATACAAGTTAAAGCATGCGACCACAAGTTCAGTGTGCCTAGTGCATGGTAGCAAATAGGTTTAGCTGTTTTGGTTTTTCCTTTCAATTATTGCTGATTAAGGATTTTGTGTAAGTGCACACCAATAATGTAATCCTATTTGAACAGTCTAGATGGCGTAAATACAATGCCAATTTTAGATTTAGTTTAAAAGATACTGGAATAAAAAAGTTGCTATTATTTTTTGTTAAAAACCAAAGTAATCATGCAACTCATTACCTTTCAATCTAAACCACTTATTAATACCCTTGAGAAAAGAAAACTTACTGTCCTTATTCACTTTGGCACGGGTAGCATTGAGTCCTGTAACACCAGATTCTTAACTGAACTCTCAACTGTTAGAGCAAGATTCTCAGTTACTTCAAGTAACTGCAGCAGTTGGAGCAAGTAGCCCACTATCATCTACTTGACAATTCAGGATGGGGAGTGAATATTGCCCTCATGAGTAATGTCACAATTTGAATATCAATTTTTAAAGAAAGAGACTTATTTTACCTGATTTTCCCCATAGCATGCTCAAACACCCTTGATACAGGTGATGCACAGTTCTGTCTGCTTGACTCAACAATAAGCCCTTGTTTAACTTTGCTGTGATTTGCCATGTGCCACGTTTTGCACCTAACTACATGATCAGAAGACCATTCACCAGCATGATGGTACAATCCATTCACCTTCGAGCATCGCAGCTGTAGTGTGTATTATCTATAAATTGCACAACAGCAACTTGTCAAATGTTTTGTGATAACACCTAGAAGGACAAGGACTGTAGGCACGTTGGAGCACCACCATATTCTTGTTCCTCACAAAGTCACATAGCAACCTGATTTGGGTATGTATCAACATTCTTCCATCATCAATTGGTTAAACTCTAGAATTGACTATCTCACTGCAAATGGGAATACCTTACCCCAAGATCTTCAACCGTTGGTCATCACCAAATTCTTTTGGCCAATTTGGCAATAAACGCTGGCTTTGCTAATGACGCACATAATCTAAGAATGAATTTAAGGTTCTGTTTTTCTCCATTTCAAAAAAAGTGCAAATTTATCGTTCTACATGTTGGAGGATGTGGATTTGGAACTGTGTCAGAAGTCTTAGTGAGTTTCTGCATTATATTTGTGCACAGCACATCCTGTAGCCATAGTGTAATTTGCATGTAAGAAACAGGGCAAAAGAGTGTTCTGGGATGAGCACCAATTTTAGAAGGTAGTCATAAGCCTAACCATCATGAAGAGCTTTGAGATTTGGTAAATTGGAATGTTTTGAACTATCTTCACACAAGTTGCCTTCCCATATTTTGCTTTATCATTATTTAACGCCACATATTAAAATAAACTGTTTCATAGGATCCCAAATAACTATTGCAAAATGAGCTACCCATTGTTTTGGTGATTTGAATGCTGAACTATCTCTGGTTATAAGAAGATATGTAACCAACTGTTAAAAAAAAATTGCTATGTGGTCCTGTACCAGTTGGCTATAAGCTGAGCCTGCAACTGCTGTTTCTTACACTACATACATCACTCCATATATTGGCTACAGTAACTTTTCTGTCATTTGTCATGCTGTCAGTGAAAATTTAAAAATCTCATTTCAGTTAAGATCTGATTCCTTGGTAAAGATTTTGCACAAACAGAAAATTCACAGAGCATAAAATACTTCAACAATAAGAACACAAGTTCATCTCAAGAGAATGGTCATGGTATGTTCTAAGTGCTTATTATCATCTTGTGCATCATTGGGCAAATGATGGTCAGCTGTGAGACAATAATGAAGATGCTGCCATCAAAACTGATGTGATTGCTATAATGAAGAAAACTGAAATTAAGGGGAAGGTTTTTCACAAGCAGACATTTAGCTGGAAGAGCAAGCTATGAATGCATGCAGTGTTAACACAGGCAACGAATCTCAATTGCAGTGACATTGCTGGAAAACTGAAGAGTTTTGTGAAAAACAAGAGAATTTGAAAATATCAGAACAACTGAGGCTTTGATATATTTGTCAAACATATTATATACCTCTAGTTCGAACTGATAAGGATTTGAATTTTTATGTAAAATGCAGCACCGTAATGAGACAAAAACAAAGGCAAAAACATGGGTCAGTATTAATTAATATTAAATGAAGTTATGGTCAGCCAGCCACAGGCTTAGAAACTAATCTGGCTGTTTGCTCCCAGCAAGGTGATGCTGCAAGTGTTATATTTATCATTCAACTTTATATTTGACTTGTGACTAGAGAACGTTTAAGTTAGTTCCCCTACATTATCATGACGCCAAGTCAAAAGTACAGCTCACAAGCATTGCTTTACAGTCCATTAAAATTTCTAAATAATTGTCAACATGTGTAAATTTATAAAGTATGAAAACTAATGACTTTCATTGATGAGTGATTATGTACTGGAGTCCAAAAAACATTCATTGGTAGAATGCCTTGTGATATGAGTGTAATTTACTTTTGGCTGAAAATATAAGTATTTGAGGTGGCACAGTGCCTCAGTGGTTAGCACCGCTGCCTCACATTGCCAGGGACTCAGGTTTGATTCGACTCTTGCATGACTATCTGTGTGGAGTTGGTACATTCTCACCATTATTCATACTTGTGAAACTATAAAATAAAAACCAAAGGAATTGTGGATGCTATAAATCAGGAACAAACACTGAAGTTGCTGGAAAAGCTCAGCAGGTCTGGCAGTGTCTGAAGAAAAAATTCAGAGTTAATGTTTCGGGTCCAGTGACCCTTCCTCAGAACAGGTCTGAGGAAGGGTCACCAGGCCCAAAAATTTAACTCGGATTTTTTTCTTCAGATGCTGCCAGACCTGCTGAGCTTTTCCAGCAACTTCTCTGTTTTTGTCTCTGAAACTGCCAGTTTGTTTAAAGGAAAAATGCCCCCATGAACTACTCAATTTAGTAGTACTCCTTGAATAATGGCTATCATGGAATGTTGTAAACCATACTAAACCAATCAGTATTAGTTTTGAAAATATGTAATATGTATTGTTCATTGCAGCTAATAGATTATTTAATACAACGCAAATTTCAACAAATATACCAATCTTCTAGATTTCTGAATATAGAAATAACAATTGAATGTAAAAGCAAACTGGTAAGGCAAAAACACTCTTCTCTCCTCAGTTATCATTAAATATTTTCAGTCTAATCCTAAAATTTATTGTGCATGCTATTTCATTGGGGTTAGTTCTGTTTGTTTGGGTTATTTCAGCGACCTAAATGGAACCAATGTAAAGGGCCAGGGTATTTTGAGCATAAATGAGTTGTGCTTGAAAGTTGGCTATGCATTTGCTCAGCGATCAGTGAATATCCCCATCAACTCTAATATGCTATTGCACAAAACAGTAAAATTGGCTCTTTTCCAGGTGTTTGCCATACCCAGACAAAAGACTGAACAACTTTTAGCACAAGTTACAACGAATGTCTAGGTAATTTTAAAAAATAAGACCCCGACTAAACTGGTCAAGTCCAGATCAAAATGGTGAACATGATGAGTTTCTGCTGATTTCACACATTCACAACTGTTTGAGAAAGCTATTAAAATTAGGGTTTTTTTGTAAGATGTAAAGCAGTAGATGCCACGTTATATTGAGTGTTAGGTTTTAAACATCAAATAATATTGAACTTAATCAAAAACTTCACTAGTGGACACCAATGGAAATAGCAAATGGTTTAAGTAGATATTTTTCAGTCATTTTTTAGTTATGTAAAATCAATTTGTTCGAGGAGGTGGTTTAGACTTATTAAAAATATTTAAATTTTGGTGTTTGCCTATTTTCAGCTGCATCGATGAAACAGTCTCCCTTTTGAAATATCTTACTGTTTCCTTTTTTATCACAAGTGAAGACAATTAAACAATTACATGCTATTACACCATCCAGTTGCCCTAATTAATTCAAGACTTCACATTAGTAACTGAGTGAATAATTTTGAGCAGAAAGTTGAGTCTGAAAATCAGTGTAATTTTGAACAAAATGTTTACCCATGTTGTGGCCAAAGCTGTGAGAGGTTGGGACCAGACAATAAATGTTGGACACAGAGACACTTAATTTAATCTTATCAGTTTAATTTGCTAAGCCACTTAACAAAAGAAGGCAGTCACCGTGATAACAAGGTGTAGAGCTGGATGAACACAGCAGGCCAAGCAGCATCAGAGGTGCAGGATGGCTGATGTTTTGGGCCTAGACCCTTCCTCAGAAAAAAAAAGCTCTATACCTTGTTATCTCAGATTATCCAGCATCTGCAGTTCCCACTATCTGTAAGGCAGTCACTGTCCTTGTTCAGGTTGTTCATGTTTCCCACTTACTGTGGAGGCTATACTTGATTCATGAATTATTTCCATTTTTATCTCCCTATGTTGTTCTGAAATCTTTGCAGCCAAGCTCTTAAAATTTGTGCACTTTTATCCTCTGTAACCAGGGCCTCTTCCTGTGTTCTGATATTGTCATTTTGCTTTGATCTTGTTATTTGATCTACCAATACTTACACTAAGTGATTAATTGCGGTCATAACCTGAACAGGATATCCTTACCACCAAAAGAAGCATCGGTACCAAATATTTTCCAACTTGATGACCCCTAATTTATTTAATTGTAACCCAAAAGTCCATTGAACAGTGCAATCCAAAACATATCCTTTGATCATAACTAATAACTTAGAGTGGACACCTGTCTTCTACTATTTTCCCATCCACATAACATCATCCATGACATCAACCCTTGTTAAAGTAATTTAGATTTAACTCCATTGACGTAGGCAACTTTTACTAATACAGCTAATATTAACCCTTTAGCCATCAGGAACACACAACAAATAAAATCTGCAAAATGTATGAAAGTTGTAAGTTGTGTTAAGTATAAAAACTTAATACTTCTTGAAAAGCAGACATTCTACCCTGTTGTCAATTGAGATAACACTGGATTAATTAATTTACTTAAAAACAGCACAGTAGATTCCTCCCATCGCTTTTTTAAAAACCAGCATCATGGCCTACATAGAGCGACAAGTAATAATTGCACACTTCATTATGTTCTACAGAGAAATATCACGAATAAATAATCTGCAATAACAATCACTGTTACATACTTTAGAGCTGACTCCAGATTGTAATGATTTCTCAATCCAGTGTGAAGTTGTGAATGTTAGTCAGCATGGACATACCAAGTTGTTTTGAAAAGTACCTTTTGATGGGACTTGGCAATATGAATTATCTGACATATATGCCCTTTGTCTGAAGTTGCCATTAAGACTCTCCATTATTGGATCCTGGTTCCTGACCTGTATGTTCCATTTTATATTATTGGGTAAAGAAGTTTGTAAAATACTGTTTGTTTCTTGTGTTTTATAGAATCTTCACATTGGTACATTAATTTTACTGAAACTGAATGTATTTGGTAAATTAATATAGTAATGCCTTTGAGGCCTGAACATAGTGGGTTTGTTCTGTGTTTAAAAGTGTAATGCAAATGCATCTGAATACCATACCCCTTATTGAAATAAGTGTCTCATCATTGTAATCTGCACATCTACACAAGTAAACTGCAGCTTACAAAAACACTGTTACATATTTATTAAATATAATTTGCTTTTTACAATGACTTCTCCAATCGCCCTCAGCTTTACTGCAGTGCATCTATTATAAGAAGCATATATTTTAACACACAAAGGTATTTGACTGTCAAGGACTCTATAATGAGAATGGTGTAAATATGTTTATTGGAAAATATGTTCCATTGGAGGAGAAGTTACTTGAATCAGAATGGAACAAATGGAAAAGAGCAAGTGTGGAATGCATAATGCATCATGATGTTGTTTCTGCTTGTTTGACTTTTAATCTCTTTAGATGAGAAGATTATTCCCTGTGTGATGTATTTCCTGCTAATCTGTACTGATCAGAAATTGGATAATCACAAAATTGTGTAATCTGTCTCCATTTCATATATTATATGTTATATGTGTCACAGAGCTAATTTGCTACTTTTCTATTAATATTTAGTATTCTTCAGCAAAATCTGAAATCAATCATTCAAATTGTGTCAGCAGTGTTCTTCATATAACCATGTTTAATTATCCAATAATATAAATACAGCAAAACAAAGAACAGAGGAAAGTGAAATTTTAGTATGTGAATGTTGAATTATCAAAATAACTTTGACGAGGAGACATTGAATTAAGGTAGAGTACTCTAAGCAGCGTGGAAAGTCACAATTTAAATGCTGTTACTTCACTTTATGCCTAAAGATTTGGACGAGGGAGCATGGATTCATAATAACAAAAGGTACATTTTGAAATTCTTTCTCAGGAGTTCTTTCACATAAAGAACTGCTTTGAATTATCTCTCATGTGGAGTATTGAGGCAAAAGCTTCAATTATTTAGAACCTAGTTAGATGTTGTAATGGGAAGTTGTATTTTTTAAAATCTGAACAATGAATTATGATGGATAAATCACTCTTCTTGTTCATATGTCTTGTTTGTACCTCCATTCTGCCCCCTCCCATATGCAAATCATGCAGAATGAAATATTGCATTCTGTAGTGAAGAAAAACGCATGCTATTATTATCTGCCTTCTAATTTCATAGTATTACTATTGAGTCAGCAACAATTGATGCAAATGTTCTTGTAACTGGGCACTCAGTCTCTTGGCAAATTTTATAGACTCTGTTTAAAATTAAAATTTTCAGCAGCACAATTTGTCTCTCATGTAATATTATTTCTAGAACATTTAATGACACAATAAAATTCTATTTCGATAACTTTAAAGAAAATATGAAATTTAAAGAAAATACGTTTTTTTGTGCATTGCATCAAGGGTGAAGCTGAGAGAGAATATTATTGTACATACTGTACCTCAGTTATCAGGCCAGTGCAGAAAAGCAATCATTTAAGTTAGCATCTGCAGTTCCCATTATCTCTGATCACATATACATTCCAGTCCTGCTGGATACATTTGAGCACATCATCTGCACCACCAAGGGAGCTCTGTGCTGTCCAAAGAGCTGCAATGTGAGGTAACCTGGTTGAGTTGACGACCTTTTGGGTCGAAAAAAGAGCTGGTGACACCATTCAAGAAAGACCAGTAGAGCTGTCTTCATTCTGGCTAATATTTATTCTGCAGTCGACAGCCCTAAAATAGATCATGTATCGTTACTCATCACATTGCTGTTGCTGAAGCCTTGCTTCGTACAAGTTAGCCATTATCTCTCCTTAAATTATTGATGCTGACAGTGGGGAGAATTTGGTCAGCTCACAGGATGTGACATCATAATTGCGGGAAGGAAGTGTTTATAAAACCAGGGGACACTATTGCAAATCATGCCCAGCCATTGGGAATTTTACCATTGGTGGAACCCTTGAGGAACATGCTGTCTACCGCAGAAGGTGGGAAGGAAATTTTATTATTCAAATGCCCTAATACAGGCCAATGTATCTGGTCACCAACATTTTGATAGTAACAGATTGACCTGCCAGATGGGATGGATGCAATGTGAATGCAAGCAGCTTTACAACTGCAACCCAGGGAGAAGTTTTTTTTTAATCAATGAAGGGGTAGCAGACAGGAAACTAGTCTCAGTGGCCCCAGTAATTATCACAGAGGAGTTTTATTCCATGAATATCATTTTTATGTTTTTCTAATTATCTTTGACCCACCTTTTCCAGGCTTTAGGACCCCTGTTTACCTCAGAGTGAACACTAATTCTGGTGGTCACGCTGAAACTTCCGGACTACTGGGTCATCAAATTGGCCAACAGTTGTCCAGGATAGGACTTTCACCCAAGTGAAGCCCTATCAATTAACGTTCATTGAGCATTTAATAACTGTGGGGACCCCTGACTTTGGGATATGCATTCATAAGCTATAAAGCATTGTGGGTCATTCTGACACTCTGAAAAGTGCTAAGTAATTGCAAATTATTTCTTTCTATGCGCCATCCAGAGTTGCTCTCTCAACCCTCAACCTTTCTCAAGTTGATTCTTATAGATGTAAATAATGGTCATTGAGAGAGAAGATGCTACTTATCTACCTGGTCTCCTGGCTGTTACACAGTTGCTACATAATCAAAACCAACTGAAAAAATGAGTTGAGATATGGTAGGTCTGCAACAAGATTTTCTGCTGCTAAAATAATGCCCATGTCAAACATAAGTATGTTCAGCTTGGCACATTGGAGTAGGATTTAGACCTAATGTTTAATAAATTAAATCGTGAAAATCTGTACAGAGTTTCTTTCACTATTGCCTGAATTGATGTAATGATATTCTGTTGTTGTACTCACTACAAAATCTGTTCTTCACTCATGAATTGATGTCATACACTGAACAGCATCTACTTGTATTCAAATTTGGTGGAAATGATTTCCAAGGAAATCTAATATAGTTGATTAATGAATTCTCTTGCATTCTGGCCCCACATTGGTTAGAATTGTGAATAACTCATACATGAGTACACTAAGCCCTAACATTTGACTTAGTTGTAGGTATGTCGTAACTCTCAGCTTCGCTTTAAATATAGAAAAATTATAGTGAAACTTTTAACTTATTTTTGAAATCTCTTCAACCAGCAGCCTAATTGTAACAGTTACTGCTCAAAAGAAATGATGTTTGATAATTATCAATTGTTAATTTTTTTTGTATGTGGAATTGTGAGGTCACAATACATGTTGTCTGAGAAAGATTAAATGCTATGAACTATACAGAGTTAAATTGTCAATGAGATGTGGTTGTTGCTGGCTAAACCAGCATTTATTGCCCATCCCTAATTTCCCAGAGGGCAGTTAAGAGTCAACTATATTGCTGTGGTCTGGAATCACATGTAGGACCGATCAGATAATGATGGAAGTTTCTTTTTCAAAATGACATTAGTGAACCAGATTTTCCTTTTTGACAATTGCTATCACTTACGCTATATCCACTAGACACAATGTAGATTGAATAGTTTCCCATTCATCCTGCAGAATACCTCCAATCCAGCAGGCACCTTCATGGAGATTGGGTGGAATGTTGCACCAAGGAAGGAGTAGGTTGATTTAGTGACAGACCTTGATCTCAGTTTGTACTTTGTAGTAGGTCAGTGGTGGGTCCATTGGTGAGGATCATACAGCACGGCCCGGATGGTAATGAATTTATTTAGGTAGGCACATTTTGCTCAATAATCTCGCCCAGATGATGGAGTTACAGTTCTTTGTGAGGTGTTATAGAGGTTGCTGCTGTTCACTGCAGTATTGGGAGCTTATCTTCCTGTGAAGATCATGTCCACTGTGAGCCATATTGTCAATCCAGTATGAGCTCCTCAGCCATGGGACAGAGCGATTGAGGAGGATCCTCGCAATGACCCACGCTGTGTTGTACAGAAGGGATACCCTTCTGAAGTCATGATCATTTGTCTCGTCTCCTTTCTTGAAGTTGCGACAGTTACACTGTCTCCAGAATCGTCTGGCATATTCTCCATCACCCAGAAAAGGGAGATGAGTTCATGTATTCATGCTGAGTTGTTTACTGTAGCAAAGGGTGACCACTTGCTAGTCTAACTGGAAAAGAATTGCATAGTTAACAAGATATAGTCAATTGAATGTTAGAAACAAATTAAAGGTTACAGTGATGGGTATTGTTGCAGAGACATTGAGGAGGCATAGGATCTCAATGGAATGATAGCTGAGCTGTTCTGCCCATAAGTCCACATAACATTGTCATAGTTGATGGTGCTTATAGCACTCCTGAATGTTAACTCTTTAAGATCATTACAACCTTGGAAATGCATTGTCTTTCCTTCTTTGTTGCTCGTTCAAAAATTGAGAAATCTCTATCCGACAGCACTCACCAAATGAGTTATAGTTGCTGAAGAAAGTAGCTCAACATCACTACTGACTGAAGGGCAAATGGGGATTTATACATCCTATGGACTGAGAAAAGGAAAGTTATGAAATTCAGGCTCCAGAATATTGAGGATAATCATAGCTCTGCTATGGGACAGAAATAATATGCATTCTGTAATTAAGAGTCCAAATGTCATCCAATAATTCACTTTTATAAAATACGTTACAAATCTTGGATTGACAGATATTGTGATAATGAATGGTCAAGCCACTCAGTAAGAGTGAAAGTTAAATGCCAGTGCACCCAGTCATATGGAACATTGCATGTCATTTAGAAGTGCTGAAAGCTGATTTGGTGTCAAGCTGTGCTATATTTGATCAAAGTCGTATCTTTTGTAAGCATATGTTTTTAAAAATGTTGTATCCCTTTCAAACAGTGATTGGTTTAGTGATCTCGATTTCATGGTTTGCAACTTCAGCTGTTTTTGTTGGATTACTGCTGTCATATACTAGCTAGATTGAATTTTGATACAGCCATGAATAGATATTCCAATTCCAAGTCACTTTTTATCCTCCAATTTTAGTTTTCTGCTTCTTCTTGCAATGGTGTACAGTTCTTAAATGTTGGTTCATACAACATTTAATCACAGCCTTGAGAAGGTGAAAGCAATAGGTAGGGAATACATGATATGGAGAGGTGGAATATTATTCGTTTCCCATGAAGGGGAAATTAAATTTCATTTTTATTCTTAATTAAAAATTACTCATTACTTAGAATGCTGAGGTGAAAAATCTGAAGCGGCAGACAAGGGATTTAGATTAAAGTTGCTTTGGGACCTTTTACACCTCATTGCTCTTGACTTTAACTTGACGCATGATAATTACATTAGCAGATAAAAATTAACTGAGTTCTACTCTTCTGGCACCCCAAAGGAAATTTTTAGTTTGTAACATGATGTAACTAGTAATATTTGACAATACATTGCTAGCTTAAGGGAGTTATTAAGCCCAAATAATTCTTAGGGGTATAGAAGTTCATGCAACTCATCTAAATCCATCCAGACTTTTTGCCTCTGCTTCCCAGTGATCACTTTATGTGAAGAAAAATCTCCCACTAGCAATCCCTAAGATACTTTTTGCTATTTGAGTCTTTGACACTTTGTTCCTTTGAGAGTTTCGTCACTTTTGCTCTTTGCCACACCTCAGAACAGTGACACTCGAGATCAACCTCCTAGTGCTTATCTGCATTTCCTCCAACTTTTGAATGTCCATTCATGTTGATCAGGTTGAAAACAGTTTGACTAAGTGGAAGGAAGATTTATACATCCTAATCCTGCTCAGAAGCAAATCTCAGAATCTTATATAAACCTGGATGCTACTGGCGTGAAGGAAGCCTTTCCCTGCAGTACTTTTCTTCCCAATTTTTTCCCTTTCTTCTGAAGTATTTACAAAAACTACGGCGCTGTCTCAGAGGTGAGAGTTCTGTCATTGTGTGGTTAGTTCTGTATGGCATCACATGCAAGTTTTGTTTTGTCAACACAGGTTTATTATCTTTTGGGGCTTCTTGGTGAACATGTATTTAAGCCAGAGCTGTTTATTTCTCACTGTGGCCATTCAAAGCATGAGCTTTATCTCTGGTCAGAGCACCAGATCAAAATTGCAATTCTCCCCAGTCATCAGAGACACCCTACCCAAGCAATGAAGAATATTGTTGAGTCTGCATGATTAATCCTATACCTGAAAACCTAATGAGCTTTATTACAATTTTTCAAGTGCAGCAGAAATTAATGTGATCCAAATAGGCTACCACATTCTCATTTTTATAGAAAAATGTCCTGAATTTTCCCAGCTGCAGAATAATGAGCCAGTGGGAAAATATGGTGAGATTGGAAAATTTAGATTCTCAACATTGAGAATAAATATTTGATTTTACAACCGTGAGAATCTCACTAGTGGGTGGTGAGAGGCTTATTTATGTGTATTTACTTTTCATGAGTACCAAATCTCACCTCATTTCTTTGTAGATTTCTATTTCCCCACATGGCAAAGAGGAACTAAAGGACTACAATTTTCCACATGAAAGCCAGAGCAGGTGCCTGGTATCTGCAGCTTGCTGCTTGCTCCTTCAGGCATCCATTTTGGACAGCAGTCTCCACCAGGACAGATTACACTCCATGGGCAGGCCGCCTGTGCATAGAGGTTGGCATCAGACACACACCAACTTCACCACGTTCTCATGGAGCATTTCCAACTTATTTGGTATATAATTGTCCTTGTCAATACTGCACTTTGAACAACGTGCACCTTAATGCTTCTTCCAGGCCATTTTGCAAGTAGGGACAGTCACTTGTATTATGCATTGGACAGAGTGTAGCTCATGGCTCCTCATTTGCTTTCTTAGTGGCTTCTTTGGTTTGTACCTACATGAATGCTTTGGTGCTTTGCCACTTCATTCAGAACTTTCTGAATCATTCAAGGGAACATACTCAGAATGAAGGGATGACCCTTTAGAACTGAAATGAGGAGGAATTTCTTCTGCTAGAGTGTGGTGACTGTGGAATTCATTGAGGCAGAGGGCTGTATTTAAGACAAAGGTAGATAGGTCTTTGGTTAGTCAGAGGGTCAAGAGTTAGTGGAGAAAACAGGAACATGTGGTTGAGAAACATATTAGCTATGATCGAATGGCAGAGCAGACTGGATGGGCTGAATGGCATAATTCTGCTCCCGTATGTTATTGTCTTACAGTCGTACATTTGGCAAGGAAGAAAAGACCATGTATATTCAAGGAAGGAGGCTGTATACTACCAGGCTGACCCTACATTTTTAAATAGAAAGTTACTGCAACCACTCCTGGAGCAGGCAGAGGAAAAGTTTTATTTCAATTTGTCCGATGATATGGCTCTAATTATGAGTGATGTGAGGCCTATCAAGGGGCAATTGCATTAATCAGGCATTTACACAGCACAGTTTGAAGAATCTGTAGTCATTGTGCCTGCATGTTAAATGCATGTGGTGTCACAAGTAATCTTGACCATGTCATTGATCATTGCAGGTTGGGAAGCAGAATTTATCACCAATGACTTAAAAGTTCCCCTGTGGGCCACCATTTTAAAGGCAATCTGTTATCTCACATGCTGCACAAGGGCACATAGCTGGTTTGCTCTGTTCTTGAACTGCAAAAAGTATAAACATACAACAAATCCCTTACATGTAAACAGAGATAATGGGAACTGCAGATGCTGGAGAATCCGAGATAACAAAGCATGGAGCTGGATGAACACAGCAGGCCAAGCAGCATCTTAGGAGCTTATCTTATATGTAAAGTTGCCTTTCTTGGGTGATGTTAGAGGTGGAGGTTGGTGGACATGTTTCAGTAACGCTACTGGTACTTAAACTCTCTGACTATGTTTACCTGGCATGGTGTGCGCTACACACCTTGGAAAAAAGATTCCTGTGTTGAAAGTCCATGCAGAGGCATTCCAAGGCTCTCCTTGTTGAAATCTTGTTTGTCTGTCTGAGTGGAGGAGAATGCTAAACCATCAGTTGTGTGTGATGTGGATGCCGACTGCTCACCTTACTATGAACCTGTTCTGTTTCTGATATTCCCCACGCAGGTGTATTGGAACTCTCACCGTTGCATCCAACCACAGCAGAAGCCATCCTTGCTGTGGCCACAGAGCTATAAAGGTACAGAGAAATAGAGGACAAACTGATGCGACAGTAAGCACCAACCTCCAGCAGTGATCAAAGAGCCTCCACATGAAGAAATCCATCTGAAGCTCCCCCTCAGGATGTGGAGAGGATACAGGAGGCCCAGAGTCTATTGTCTTCAATGCCATTTCCTCCAGATGATTCCGGAATAGTGCTACCAAAGGCTAAGGATGTCCTGGGGCATCATCACTGAACCGTGCCAACTGCTGGGAAGGCCTTCCAACCTGAAGTGGTGGGAGTCTTCTTTGCCCAAAGACCATCAAGCTGTGGTAATTTACTACGCAATTGGCTGATGCCTCTGAAGGATCAACTGGGGACTTGTGTGGGATCTCACAATCTTGAATGAACAAATGGATCAAGGCTGTTGTTGGTGTTAATTATGACAGCTCATACTGCTTCATCTTGTTTTCCTGTGACGAGGTTAGTGTTGCAGAGAGGGCAGTAGGCTTTGCCACAATTGCTGATATCCCCCAGTTGCAGGGCACTGTAGTCTGCTTCACACATAGCATTGAAAGCACCATATCGTAACACAGAAACAGAACATCAGCAGAAGAGTGTTCCATTCCATCAATATACAAATCATCTGTGATCATAGACACCATGTCTGACAAGTCAGAGTTCGATACCTTGAAAGCTGCTACGATAGCTGCATTCTTGAGAAGACTCATGTTCTTGTTTCATTTCGAGGGCCAGATGGTTCTGGGCAACAGGGGCTGCTCTTTGAAACCAAGGCTGATGGCTCCATAACGTAAGCCCCCTTATTGAGGTCAAGTGTAGATACAATGCAGCCCCATTCTTACATCAGAGCTGTGGTGGAGTAGAGGTTTAACTTCCTAAGGATGAGATTCCAATGCTTGGATCAGTGTAGGGGGGACCTTGTGGTGCACCCCAGACAAAGTGTGCCACATAATGCAATCATGCTGTGCTCTGCGCACATGAAGGAGGCAAAGAAGGAAGGTGATGGCCACTGATGAGCTGGCAACGTAGCAGCAATCTTGTGAATTGGAAGGTGAGGCCATTGAACTGAAGGAATGTTAAGCAATGCAGCATCAGTAACAATAACCCAGGCAGGACTTAGTTCACACTGAGTTGAAATAGACTTGACATCGGTGCAATGATCATTGACTATAAATTTGTTTTTGCTGACAAAGCAAAAAGTTCCTGTTTGTTCCCAGAAACAAATAGAACATTTTTTTTCTTCATTTGTTTTTCAATAAAAGTTAACATTTTCAACTGTTTCAAAGCTTTCCAGCCTGTGGTGCTCCCACATTGACTAATAAGAAGATCTTACACTGCACTGGGCATCAGGCATAGAGTAGGGCTCCCTTAGACAGAGTTCTGACACAGTATGGTGCTGAGGATGGGTCGTATTTGAAGTTTGATTTTGTGGCTGCGATTACTTTGGCAGTCGATCAGGCGGATGATTCTGCAAAATAGCATTATATTTACAAATATATTGTGTATTTGCAATAAAGTGCCACCTATGTGCCCTCAGAAACTATTTTTTGTTTGCCCTCCACCACATGCAATGTGAAGGGTGGTTCCCAGCAGGCAGTATTTGAAATGTCAAGATTGGGCCTTAAATAGGGCACTGGTGCTGAATTTTCCTTAAGTTTCCAGCACTGGCCTGCTCATCTGTCACTAGTGAGCACACAGTAGCATGAGAGAGGTGTCACAGGGCTGTGGTGCATACATAATCGGGTGAGCAGTGTAAAATTGCGTGAGAAAACTTGCTAGAGCTCATGGAGGGAAAATCTCCATAAACTCGCTGAAATTGACACTTAGCCAATTTTTGGTGACATTCTGCCCAATGTTTACAATAGTGTTTCAAAACAAATGTCAGGGCAAGCCAAAAGTGCTTAGCTCAGTGTAGATTGTTGCATGATCTACTTATCTAAAGTGGTGTGTATGCATGCCCATCTGTTACATTATTTAAAAGAGAAGTAACACAAGGCAGTATGTGATGCATGCAGCTTCAAATATTGGTATATGTCAACAAACATTCGTAAAGCTCAGCACCTCGCTTTCAGCCTTTTTTCAGGTTTCCCTGAAGCCTGTGACAGGAGGAGGTTGTTTAGTTAGTAACTTTTTCATGTAAGTACCAGCGTGGTAAGCACTTACTAAAGTTAATCATTAGCTTACTGGTTTACAGCCCTGCTGGGAGTTGTACACACTAAGCTGGACCACACATGGTAACACAGACAAAAAGCAGCTGCATGTGTTTGAATCACCCATAACAAAATGTTAGCAGATTTGATTCATTTTGAACAAATAGCCTATTTGTCTCCATCTTCCAGTCTGGATAAAAGGAGGGTTCTTTGTCTATGCCAAAGTCTTTACTCTCTTACTAATTGTGCAAAGCTTTATGAAACACAGCAATAATGTATCAGCGGCTCTGTTGACATTACTTAATCATAGTGACATGAATTGCTTTTCGAGGCCAGAATAACAAACTCTCGTTCATGAAGGGCATGAAACTAATGCTACATTTCTATTACAACACTGTTACTCAGTGTCAGCCAAACTTGATGGGCAATGCTGGGATAAAAATGAACTATTGCCATGGTCTTGGTTGCACGGAGACCATCTGAAGAGATGAGTTTCTCCACACCACCAACAGAAGCCTCCAAACCCAGCATCATTTGTTCAGTTGCAGCCAGTGTAAAAACAGCTCATGTATTGAATAATATTGTGGTATTTGAACTGCTGAACCGTATAGCCTTTCCTTAACAGAAAGGAAGATTTCAAATCCATGTTATCAGGTAGTTATATCATGGACCATGAGAAGAGGCCATTCAATCCATTTCACATGTCAGAGCCTTAGAAAAAACCAAACGAATTAGCCACTTTCCCTCACTCTTTGCCTGTTCCCACAACATTTCCTTTTCAGCTATACGCCCAATTTCTTATGTGTCATTTCTGAGTACTTGAAAGTTGTCTTTTATTATGTTAATAGAACTATTGAGTCAAACTATTTAGAAGCTGCATCTTTTCATACATTAAAAACATCTCTGGAACTTGAATAATGTTTATGAAGTCTGCTATTCGGAAAGACAATCTCGATAAGAATCATAAGAATATAAAACCTGCAACAAATATTGCCATGAGGCTCATCAAATCTTTTTGTCATACAGAATCTAGATTTGTAAGGCACTACTCCATTTCTAACCATTTATTTGTTGTCTCCATAACCTCATTTGTACTATTGACATCACCTTGTTTTGTTTTGGCTTTCTTCAAGCACCCCTGAATCCATGTAACACTGTTATCCACTCCATCCGATTTCTCTCCTCTCTCTTCTGTTTTAGCCCTCAGTTTCTCCTTCATTCATTGCTCAGTCAATGTTGATGAGCCTTTGACAACAAAGTCTGTACTTTGTTGTCTTTATCTCTAACTCTACTGAGCAATGCTTCTGATTTCTGAACTTATGCCCTAGTATGTCTTTCTGACCACCCTGCTGATTCTAAATATCAATATTAAATACTTTATATTAAATGTTGTTAGCTTCCTTGTGTCCTGTTTCTTCAACTTCTAAGTCATACAACCATTGAATGCGGTATTCCACACTGTCGCTGCACCATTTGTAACATTGAAAGGTAATTAAACAAAGCTCCAATATATGAACCCATTTTCCATCTGTGATATTCAATTATCTACAAATAATAAACACTCCAGTCTCACACTCCAGTCTCAGTCCAGCGAATTACTGGATTACTATGGTTTGTACCTGTTCTTACAGCCTCCTCTTTTCCATATCCACCTGGATATTATTTTTCAGCTTCTTTGAATACTGGAAACTTGCAGAGCAGTTGTTGTTTGAGCTGTGAGTCTATTCTCACTGTACATTGCCACAGACTGCTGTGGTCCTTTAAACTTTAGATCCTAAAATTAGAATTTAATACATTTTTGACCTGGTAACTTTAGGCTTTTGTTGCTGTGATTCAGTTTAGCTGGCACTCCATACCTCCAGTACATTGTTCCATACACTTCTTAATGTTTAAAGGCAAAACCAAATATTATAGCTGTGTGAACTTCGGGATGTAATGAAGCTGTTTTCATCTGTTGACAGAAGGGGATTTTAAATTAGCTTTCTGTTTTATGAGTCTTTAACCCGTGAAATTTGTGATCTAAAGGTAAGTGTTACCCTCACAAAAGAAATTGATTTTTTTTCCCAACTCTTGGTCCCAGATTTCTTGCAATCCTGGATAGATCCAAAATAATAGATAATCCAGAGAACCTCAAAATTAATCTCAACTGCAATAGTTACGCACTTCTCCATCCGAGCAGCACCTTACGGCCTCATATTTTTCGAAGTGAGTTGTATAAGGAGTAAGGATCTGAAAGGGTTAAGATTGAGGCATGCCACAAGCTGGTATAGAACATAGAACATAGAACAGTACAGCACAGAACAGGCCCTTCAGCCCACAATGTTGTGCCGACCATTGATCCTCATGTATGCACCCTCAAATTTCTGTGACCATATACATGTCCAGCAGTCTCTTAAATGACCCCAATGACCTTGCTTCCACAACTGCTGCTGGCAACGCATTCCATGCTCTCACAACTCTCTGCGTAAAGAACCTGCCTCTGACATCCCCTCGATACTTTCCACCAACCAGCTTAAAACTATGACCCCTCGTGCTAGCCATTTCTGCCCTGGGAAATAGTCTCTGGCTATCAACTCTATCTATGCCTCTCATTATCTTGTATACCTCAATTAGGTCCCCTCTCCTCCTCCTTTTCTCCAATGAAAAGAGACCGAGCTCAGTCAACCTCTCTTCATAAGATAAGCCCTCCAGTCCAGGCAGCATCCTGGTAAACCTCCTCTGAACCCTCTCCAAAGCATCCACATCTTTCCTATAATAGGGCGCCCAGAACTGGACGGAGTATTCCAAGTGCGGTCTAACCAAAGTTTTATAGAGCTGCAACAAGATCTCACGACTCTTAAACTCAATCCCCCTGTTAATGAAAGCCAAAACACCATATGCTTTCTTAACAACCCTGTCCACTTGGGTGGCCATTTTAAGGGATCTATGTATCTGCACACCAAGATCCCTCTGTTCCTCCACGCTGCCATGAATCCTATCCTTAATCCTGTACTCAGCTTTCAAATTCGACCTTCCAAAATGCATCACCTCGCATTTATCCAGGTTGAACTCCATCTGCCACCTCTCAGCCCATCTCTGCATCCTGTCAATGTCCCGCTGCAGCCTACAACAGCCCTCTACACTGTCAACGACACCTCCGACCTTTGTGTCGTCTGCAAACTTGCTGACCCATCCTTCAATCCCCTCATCCAAGTCATTAATAAAAATTACAAACAGTAGAGGCCCAAGGACAGAGCCCTGTGGAACACCACTCACCACTGACTTCCAGGCAGAATATTTTCCTTCTACTACCACTCGCTGTCTTCTGTTGGCCAGCCAATTCTGTATCCAGACAGCTAAGTTCCCCTGTATCCCATTCCTCCTGACCTTCTGAATGAGCCTACCATGGGGAACCTTATCAAATGCCTTGCTGAAGTCCATATACACCACATCCACAGCTCGACCCTCATCAACTTTTCGAGTCACATCCTCAAAAAACTCGATAAGGTTTATAAGGCATGACCTACCCCTCACAAAGCCGTGTTGACTGTATTTGATCAAGCCATGCTCTTCCAGATGGTCATAAATCTTATCCCTCAGTATCCTTTCTAACACCTTGCAGACGACAGACGTGAGACTTACTGGTCTATAATTGCCGGGGATTTCCCTATTTCCTTTCTTGAAGAGAGGAATTACATTTGCCTCTCTCCAGTCCTCAGGTACGACTCCAGTGGAGAGCGAGGATGCAAAGATCTTCGCAAGTGGCGAAGCAATTGCATTTCTCGCTTCCCAAAGCAGCCGAGGACAAATCTGGTCCGGGCCTGGCGACTTGTCAATCTTAATGTTTGACAAAATTTTCAGCACATCAGCTTCCTCTATCTCTATGCATTCCAGCATGCACACCTGCTCTTCAAAGGTTTCATTCACTACAAAGTTCGTTTCTTTCGTAAAGACAGAAGCAAAAAACTCATTTAGGGCTTCCCCTACCTCCTCAGGCTCCACACACAAGTTCCCTATGCTATCCCTGATCAGCCCTACTCTTTCTTTGATCATTCTCTTATTCCCCACGTAAGTGTAAAATGCCTTTGTGTTTTCCCGGATTCCTTCTGCCAAGCCTTTCTCGTGCCCCCTCCTGGCTCTCCTCAGACCATTTTTGAGCTCCTTCCTTGCCTGCATGTAATCCTCTCTAGCTGAACTTGACCCTAGCTTCCTCCACCTTATGTAAGCTACCTTCTTCCTTTTCACAAGAAGCTCCACCGCTCTCGTCATCCAAGGTTCCTTTATCTTACCCCTTCTTGACTGTCTCAGAGGGACATATTTACTCATCACTCCCAACAACTGTTCCTTAAACAGTCTCCACATGTCTATAGTTCCCTTACCATGGAACAACTGCTCCCAGTCCATGCTTCCTAACTCATGTCTAATCGCATCATAGTTTCCTCTTCCCCAATTAAATATCCTCCCATTTTGCCTAATCCTCTCCTTCTCCATAGCTATGTAGAATGTGAGGCAGTTATGGTCACTATCACCAAAATGCTCTCCCACCACAAGATCTGATACCTGCCCCGGCTCGTTTCCGAGCACCAAGTCTAGAATGGCCTCTCCCCTCGTCGGCCTGTCAACGTACTGCATTAGGAAACCCTCCTGAACACACCTTACAAAAACAGCTCCATTCAAATCTTCTGCTCGAAGGAGGTTCCAATCAATATTAGGAAAGTTAAAGTCACCCATTACAACAACCCTACTGCGTCCACACTTTTCCAAAATCTGTCGACCTATGCTTTCTTCAATCTCCCTGCTGCTATTGGGGGGCCTGTAGTAAACCCCTAACGAGGTGACTACTCCCTTGCTGTTCCTAATTTCCACCCATACTGACTCGGTAGGCAGATCTTCCTCGACAATGGAAGCTTCTGTAGCTGTGATACCCTCTCTGATTAGTAGTGCTACACCCCCTCCTCTTTTTCCCCCCTCCCTATTCTTTTTAAATGTTCTAAACCCTGGAAGATCCAGCAACCATTCCTGCCCCTGAGAAACCCATGTCTCTGTTATGGCCACAACATCATAGCACCAGGTACTGATCCATGCTCTAAGTTCATCACTTTTATTCCTGATACTCCTTGCGTTAAAGCAAACACACTTTAACCGATCCCTTGGTTCCTTCCCAGGAAAATCCTTCCCACTAGCTGGTCTACCTCTTGCTACTGCCTCACCTGCATCAACGCTCACCTCTGGTATACAGCTCAGGTTCCCAACCCCCTGCCATACTAGTTTAAACCCTCTCGAACTACTCGAGCAAACCTTCCACCCAGGACATTGGTCCCCTTCCAGTTCAGATGCAACCCGTCCTTCTTGTACAGGTCCCACCTTCCCCAGAAGGCATCCCAATTATCTACATATCTGAAGCCCTCCCTCCTACACCAGCTGCGTAGCCACGTGTTCAGATGCACCCACTCCCTGTTCCTCACCTCACTATCTCTTGGCACCGGTAGTAAAATATCTTATAGACTTGGTGGAAGAAGGGTTTAGGATCTCGAAGATTGAGTAAGATCTGCTATCCGGGTCTCCTAATAACAATATCTACCACATTTAGTGTAGCTTCGCAGGGGTAAGTGTGAACATGAAATATTCACATCAACCATGGACTTACTGAATGGTGCAGCAGGTTTGAGGGGCCAAATGGCCTACACCTGATCTGAATTTGTATGTCTTTGTGTGCATAATTGTGAACATTCAATGAATTACATCTGTTTAAGTCAAGAACCTCTTGTTGGACTAGCAAGTGATTTTCCTGCAGCATACCTGATCCCTGCTTGGAAACGGTTTAGTGGCAAAATGGTGACCTCTTAGCCAGCAATAGTGCAGACAGCTTCTTACAGCATTGAGGATTACTTGTACAAAAGTAGGTTGATTTTAATTATTGTTGAATTATTCATTGATTTATCTGTTTGAAGTCTTGAATTGAGAACAGATTTTTGTTCAGCATCTTTAGCTTTCACTCTTCTCATCTGTCATTCCTGGATTGAGGTCCACTTATTTGCTTGACTAATTGAGTTATTTATTTCCTGTTTAATATAGCTTTCAGAGCTTTGCTGTGTTCACTGAACCCTCCCGGCAGATATTATAAAGTGATAATGGTATAACTAATATAGCTGGATATTTACGAGTGCGATGTTTAGTATTACAATACCAAATGCACAATGTTTTGAGGTTTTAAAGCTCCCCCCCGACTACAAACCATGTTTCGTGTTTCACTTCTTAAAGAAATATTAAAGTTAAATTCCTTATCCGTACTATAGTAAGAAGTCATTAAAAATAATTCATAATATATGTCTTGATATGGAATAAGATGGCAATTTAGTAGATCAAAACATCAAGTAAAACCACCTAAAGAGGGTCTATCTTAATTTTTTTAGGTGTTTGTGAAAAGCTTATTTTGTTTTGACTTAGGAGAAATGTAAAAAGATGGAAAATCTATAAATCATTTTCGTTAAAATAATATCTCACATAATTGGTGCTTTCTGATGCAGGTAGTACCTTATAATTAAATCTTTTCTCCATTTCTATTTTAGTTTAATACTTCTATACAAGACTGATACCATTCAGAAAATTGGCTTATTTGAGGTAATGAATAAATAAATATTCACAATTTATCTGGTATGCCTGAACCTCATCTTGTCTTTAATTCAGTGATTCACTCCACCCCAGTTTCAAAATGCACCAATTGATTAAAAGCTGAAATTTTGAAATTAATTTCAATATTAGTTACCTACTGTTATTATTTTGATGATGAAATTCACTCAATCAAATTAATTAGCTTAGTATAGTAAGTAACAATCTCCTCTTGTTGGTGTCTGCATAGGATAACAGAATAGTATTAATGCAGTCACATACTTACCACTTTGGGATGACGCTGGATGGTTGTTTTTCTTTTCCATTGCAGGCAAATGCACTATTGAACAATGAATTACAGATGCTATTGCGCTCCACATTTTAACTTAAACTGCATTTATCACTTCCTTAGTCATTTATGTAAACTGTCCAGAATGCAAGATGTTTGAATGTGCTTGTGACTTCTCTGCTGTCTGTCCATCAATCATACTTAGTGCTGACAATGTTGGTTTTTCATTCGAGAGTTTGGTGATCCAAGTAATGTTTATGGAAAATAGTACGTAGTAGAAGCATATTTAGAATAAGCTACAATACATGAAGCAACAACTTGCCTAGCCTAGGCAGTACAAATATTCAAAGTAAAATGTTTCATTACAACACCAAAAATAAAGATTTATTTTTATGTTCAGATATTATTGGTTTATTTCACAATTTATTTTAGCTTGTAGCCAATGAGCAGATGATTGTGCAATGAATTGCTACCTTGGATTTCATGATTCTAATTTATTTCAGTCTAACTTTCAAATTTAAAATTAATCAAATAACTGGAAGTTTCTTGCTAAGAGCAATCAAGTGAAGCAAATTTCTTAGCTTTACTTATACCTCAGCTGCAGTAACTTCAATTAGATCTGCAATGTTTTTGGACATGGGCCACCTGTTATTTCAGTCATATCAGAATGGGGAGAATGTTTTTTATTCTTAGAGTGAGCTTTGGAGTTAGAATTGAGCCTTGTGGACTCAGAAACTTGATCTGTGTTGAAGTATGCATTTGTGGTGACACATACTGCTAGACACAGCTGTTGAAAGTCTGGAACTAATTTGCTTGTAATCTGGTTTGGAGCATTAGATGCTGCATATATCTCTGAAGAATTTCTGCAATTAGTTGAACTATTCAATCTGTTGGATATACAATGCTATTTTTGCTTCTTATACAAGGGAGAATGTACTAACGGGTAGTCATGGAATATACATATATATTGAACATTGGTCGATTAAAATTTTATGCATCAAAACTTTTCATTTTTGCCAGGTGTGAGAGGTGAGATACTGTGTGTTGCATACAGCAAAATGTGCCCAGCTCCTCGACAAGCTTTCTGAATATTCCAGAGCCCTCTATGTCAAGATACCTCAAAATCTGAGATGAACATGGTAGATGTCACTGCCTCAACACCTTTGCCGCTCAACTGAGATGCTCCAGGTGTAAGAGGTGAGACACTGTGTGTTGCATACCACCCATATCACAGGCTGAGTTGGAGGAATTTTACTTGATGCTAACACGCCCCAGGAGGAGCTACAAAAGCAAGAACTGGCCTATGACCTCGGACTCAGAGGGGGAGGAATGCAGAGATAGTAACAGGTCAGCCAGGTGGACCTCACAGAATGTGAGTTCCCTGATTAGGGCTGTGTTATCTGGTTCAGATAATGTTTTTCTAGCCTCAAAAATAACAACTATTAAATTCCCAAGCATTGGAGATGGCAAAAAGACATTGAATGTCAGGATGTTGGGAAACAAATACTAGGCTTCTAAATTAACCTTGTGTGATATTTTTTCTATCTGTCTCCCTAATTTTCTTCTATTACCTAACCACACCTAGGCTGTTCCTGTTAAGCTTTATCTGCCCATTATTAACCCTTCCAGTTCAATCTGCCATGACCCTGCTTTCAAAGTAAAAACCAGATGAAAGATCTGAAGGTATACCAGGCTGCTGGTGGAATACTAAAATGACTGTAGATCCATTACTTATCACATGGAAACTGTGATATTTCACTGATATTGCCTGTTAATCTAAGAACATAGTTTTATTCATGTATTTAGGGAGGAGAGATTTGCTGAGGTGTAATTTATTTGTCAAGGCAGGTTTTGAATTTCCAGAGATGGGGATGTGGACAACTCTCTAGCCTAGCCAAAATGTTGCCAGGGTCCTGATTCTGGAAGATCAACATCCAAATCTTATTGTCGTCATTTTCATCAGGGGATGACCAGGGACAGTTTATAATTTGTATATCTATGGTCACAGAAGCTGAAATAACTCCACAGAGGCTGATATCACGTCACCAAATCACCCTTTTATTTATATGTGGAGAACCCTTGACACTGATCCAGGTTCCTCAGTGCCAGCTATCAGAGTGAACAGAGCCTCTGATGCTCCTGTTTATATCAGTCAGCCAGGTCTCCTTGATTGGATCACATTAACAGCCCTAATCAGGGAACTCACATTCCGTGAGGTCCACCTGGCTGACCTGTTACTATCTCTGCATTCCTCCCCCTCTGAGTCCGAGGTCATAGGCCAGTTCTTTCTTTTGTAGCTCCTCCTGGGGCGTGTTAGCATCAAGTAAAATTCCTCCAACTCAGCCTGTGATATGGGTGGTATGCAACACACAGTGTCTCACCTCTTACACCTGGAGCATCTCAGTTGAGCGGCAAAGGTGTTGAGGCAGTGACATCTACCATGTTCATCTCAGATTTTGAGGTATCTTGACATAGAGGGCTCTGGAATATTCAGAAAGCTTGTCGAGGAGCTGGGCACATTTTGCTTCTGCACCATTTGTAAGTTTGCAGCTTTCATATAATCCATGTGCTTGGTCAGGACTGTCGCTCCTACCCATACATTATATGTCACTGGACCTGACCTCACATCTTACCCATGCAGGGCCACTCCTGTGGGTCCTATACCAAATTTTGTTGCCTGAAGTAAACTCTCTCTCACTCAGCAAAATCTTGTCTGGCATTGTCATTCCTGATGCCTTTTCACCCTCCCCTGCCAAGTCCAAGTAGATCAGATTGAACCTGATGTGGAGCCTATTCCCCATTAGCAACTCTGCTGGAGCTATCCCTGTAGTTGCATGAGGGGTGGTCCTATAATCAGATTGGAATGAGGACATTTTGGTAACCACCGAAGCTTTAGGCTGTTTTTTTAAGCAGCCTTCAAAGTTTGGACTACTCTTTATGCCAGACCATTGGACGATGGATGGTGTGGAACTTTCCTTAAATCTCAAATACCATTTGACTTTAAGAAATACTCAGCATTGCTGCTGATAAAACGTAGCCCATTATCTATGACCAATACTCCCAGGACCCGGTGTATTGCAAAAGATGTATGCACTTTTTTGATGGTTCACCCCGTGTTTGATGAATGCACATCCAACCACTTTGAGTGGGTATCCACAATGTCTAATACCATTGACCTCATGAAAGGACCTGCATAGTTGATGTGTAACTGTGCCCAGGGTTTACCTGGCCGTTTTCACAAATGTGAGGGAGATGCTGGCAGTAATTCTTGTCCTTGTTGGCACTCTGGGCATGAATGCAGCTATGTCTGCATCCAGTCCTGCCCACCAGACATAACTTATCGCCAACATTCTTCATACTGGAAACCCCTGAATGATCCTGGTGGAATTCAGCTAGTATCTGGCAGGTGGCATTAGCTTGGGACAATCACTGTTGCTCCCCACAATAATACACCTTCCTCTACTATGATCTGGTCACTCTGGATCCAGAAAGGTTTTAATTCTGATTGTGATGAGCCTTTGGTTTTCCTCATCACCACTGGCTGTGACAATTTTGCCAGAACCAGATCTTTCTGAGTCCAGAGTCTGATATGACTCATGAGTCAGATGTGACCGGAAGCGTGTCCAGAAAATTGAAAACCATTCCAGACCGTTCAAGTGGCAGTACCGCTGGTGGTGTATCTGCCAGCGGGACGTGGCTCAATGTATCCACATTTGCTGCTTAGCCTCCCAAATGGTGTTCCAACTTGTAATAAAAAGCACTTACGGAATTCAGCAGTGCGTGGAAATACTCTGAAGCTAAGGGCAGCACTGCTTTGTCCTCTTTAACTCAATCAAGCAAGGGTTTGTGGTCTGGTATTTTTACTGTTTTACATCCAGAAAGATATTGATGAAACTTCCTGACCCCAAATATGACCGTTGAACCTTCCTTGTGTATCTGGGCACATTTACGCCCTGCATTCGCCAATGTCCTGGATGCATGTGCTACTGGGCGTTCCTCTCCATTTGGCCACCTATGTGCTAATACTAGCCTGATGCGATATGTGAAAGAATTGCATGTAAATACCAGATCTTGCTTGGAGTCACAGTGCACAAACACCTGAGAGGGTAATACCTATTTCTTCACATTCCTGAAACTTTCCGCTTGGCAATGTGACCGTTTCCAGGGATCCTGGAGAGATTTGATATAAAGGTGCCAGGATGGAGGTGAGGTGATGTATAAACTTTCTGTAATAATTCACCAGCCCAAGGAAAGACTTAAGCTGTGGTACAGACATGGGAGCCAGGGCACCTTTGCCCTCAGGTTGTCTTCCAAATATAATGGTCTTATTGATTCTGTAGCCCAAATAAGTTATTTGGGATGCCTGGGACACACATTTTTCCCTTCTATGGTGTATGCCTCCTGGTAGAAATGTGTAAGGGCCATGCCCAAGTTCTCTAAGTGCTCCTTATTGGTCTTTCCTGTTATTAGCACATCATATAGATAAATGGCAAGTTGAGGTAGACCTTGTAAAATGGTCTCCATCGTCCACTGAAAAATTGCACAGGCTGATGATACCCCAGCTGTCAGTCTCATATATAGGTACAAACCCTTATGGGTATTCATTGTAGTATATGTCAGGGAATCCTCACCTAACCACAACTGCAGCTTTGCATGGCTCATGTCTAGCTTTGTGAAGGACAGCACCCCCTGCCAGCTTTGCGTATAAACCCTGCCTATGAGTGACTGGATATTTATCCAGCTGCAAAAAGTGGTTTACTGTTTATTTAAAACCCTACAGAGACAAATCTCCTCATCAGGCTTCACAGTCATTACAATCAATGCCATCCAATCCACAAATTGGAGTGGTTTGATGGTTCCTTTGCTTTACACCCTTCTGATTTCTGGAAGGCAAATTGCACTGGGTAGGTCTTACAGAATGGTGGAACTACCTCCTAGTCAACATACAGGGTGGCCTTGGCCCCTTTGATAGTCTCTAGACCTTTCTGAAAAACCTCCATGTATTTAACAAAGACTTCAATGAGGAAGCTATTTTCTAATCGAAAAATGTTGAACCAACTTCATCCCATCAAGCTTGGGCCCAAGCCTTTTACCATGATCAGCAGTAACTGAACCAGCTGCTTCTCATAAGAGACCAGAGTCCATATTGTACCTGTAAACTGTAAAGGTTCCCTGGTACAGCTACTCAGACTATCTGAGGTCTTACACAAACATAAGCATTGGAGTCCAGAGCAAATTTTGTTAAGGACTGTTTCTGCGACCACTGAAATAACAAGCATTAGAACCAGATCACTCGTGTTTTGATTTGGTTCTGATTTGAATGTTCCGAAGCAATTTAACTGTCCAGATGTGTGTGGTCTTTCAAGTGTGTGTACTCTCCTGGATACTGGCGTATGAGTTCCCTTACTCAAATTAAGTCTTATGGGACTCTTTTTTTGTTGTCTCAAGTCTGCAATACTGGCAACAACTCCAACAGCCCACTGGCCTGGATCCTGGAAGGAAAGTCTTAACCATTTGGCTGAGGCCTGGCTTTGTTTTGAGGTTTTCCTGTGGGCTGACCTAGAGTCCCTCTGTTCAAGATATGTCTAAGTGATGTTATGCAAGTGGTGTTCTCCAAGTGCAGTCAGACTGGCAAGGGTGTCCACTCCCTTTGGAATATCCTGCAACTCATACGTTCCACTTGCCACATTTTCCAATGGTGAAGTTAGTTGTAGTGCCTGTTTGAAGTCCAGTTGGGCAGCTTGCATGGTTACATCATTAGTCCCTTATTCCAAACAGTCTCTCAGCATCTCATTAAGAGTTAAACCAATGTTACGTGTCTCTGCTAGTCATCTTAACCAAGTCAAAAATGCTGATACGGATTTCCCTGGTTCTCAAATTAACCAGTAAAACTGATAGCCTCTCAGAATTAGAGGAGCCTTAGCGATGTGATATCCCTTGACTAAATCAGTCAACACGTGAAAGGTTTTAGTATCTTGGGGTGCCACACTGAAAATTGAGCTCCTAATAACCAAAAAAGCTGTACATCCACAAGCTATCAGAAGAATTTCTCGTTACTTTTTATCTGCCCCCCCATGTCATTTTCACAGAAAAGATAATGCATTTTCCACATACTGGGCACAGCCTGCAATGGCAGGATTGAACCAGTCAAGCTTCTCAAATAACAGCATAATGCCAGAAATGGTTACCCAAATTAAAAACAAGTGTTGTGAATGAACTTCTTCAAGAGTGTGCTTTCCTCTAGTCACCACTGAAATAACTCTACAGAGGCTGGTATCACATCACCAAGTCACCCTTTATATGCATGCCGAAAGTCCTTGACATTGATCCATCTCCCTCAGAGCCAGCTCTGAGTGAACACTTCTATTTTTATCTAGAAGCCAGTCAGGACTCGCTGATTGGACCAGATTAACAGCCTAAATCAGGAAACTTTTTTTTTGAGATCCACCTGTCTGACCTCATTGGAGCCACTACAGAGGCAACTGTGTATCACAAAATTCAAACACCTTGAAACAGATGCAATTTTCTTACCATGTGAAAACAAAAAAGAAATCTGCCATCCTTACCTGGTTTGGTCTACATGTAACACCATAACCCCAGCAATGAGATTAATTCTCACCTACCATCTGAAATAGCCTTACAAGCAAGTCAATTTAAATGCAAGAGCAATGAAGATAAAATATAAAATGCTGACCTTGAGCACACCAACATCCCATGCAGGAATAAGTACATTTAAATAAATAAACTGTTAAAGGAGAAACAAAATCATCAAAAGGACTGGAGGGAAACAATATGAAAATAAAGAGTACAAAGTGGAAAAAACACCGTATACACTGCAATAAAATGAAGATTGCAAAGTGAAGAAGCAGCTTTTTGTAATGCTATTCCATTGCATTTATGTACAAACAAGAAAACACAAACATATAATGATATAATGGCAAGATGTCATTTTGCCTTAGGAACCTGTCAACTCCAACATATCAAAATGATTAAATGTCAAAATAATATATTTTGTGTTACTTTCGCAGGGAAGATGCAAATGTCCTAAAGGCATTCAGCGTTTTGTGATAATAATCACTCAAAGTGTTACAATTATGTTTTCCTAAAGTATTGAACTCTAACATTAGTAGCAGTTTTCTTAAGTTCCAAATTTACAGTGAGCCAGTCAGTGCTGGAAAATTTTATTTTCAAAACTGAAAAAAGAGGTTATTTTAACTACATTAAAGATTTATAAAAATTTATTTAATAAAGATAACCCACAATTTGGTTCAGAACTAAATGCCTGAACCATTAATATTTTTATTCTATAAATCAACAGCTGGGTTTCCTACACTACAAAAACAATGAAATCTCAAATTTCATTTATCGGCTGTATGGTGTATTGGAATATCCTGAGGGTATTAAAAGCACTATATATATTTTTTTTGTTGGTGAGTGTCTGACACAAGGAAACACCTTTAAATGTCTAAAATAGTTTTCTACCTGATTTCTTGAACATAAACAGACATATACATGCAGCCATTCATTGAATATAACATATTGGTTAATTGGCAATAAAAATCCTTCACTACCAGTTGACTTATTTTTAATGGCAGCAATTGATACAAGGTTTGACGAGGTTTTTTTTAATTACATAATTTATATATCAACCTGGGACTTTTTCTTTACTTGCTCGATGGAATATTAGTACTGTACATGCTTGAACTGGAAAATCAATGAATATCTGAACATGGGATTCTCTGGCAATAGAAAGCCAGTTTCAACTAACTTAAACCAGGTGATGACAGCTTTTTTGTCTTTGACAAGGAATGCCTTTTCCTGAGTAGTGCTCTGAGTACCATTCAAGTTGAAAACTGACAAAAGCCACTCAGCTGATGTAAACAAATTGAAGTGACATGTTCTCCCGGAAAGCAAGCTGATGATTTGCTTGGGAGGAAGGTTTGGTGCTATAGGGGTTCGTAGTCAGTGTTGCTAGTCTTAAACAATGTTGTCAAAGATTTTAGTTGGAATTAATGCTAACTCAATTTGAGAAATACTTGGCATGCATGTTTGTTTATACTCTTGAAAATGCTGGTGAGTCCTTTATATTAAATTGAAACATATCCTAACCCAGGTTGCAAAGCTATGTTTCCACCTGTCTGGTACTGGCCATAACTCAATGTTACAATCTTACAGGGATTCCTTGTAAGCCTGCTGATTGCAGCTTTATTGTAGCCACACAGTAAAGCAGTGATTTCAGTTAGCTACACTTGCCCCCACACCTCCTCCCTCACCCCTATCCCAGGCCCCAAGATGGCATTCCACATTAAGCAGAGGTTCACCTGCACATCTGCCAATGTGGTATACTGCATCCACTGTACCCGGTGTGGCTTCCTCTACATTGGGGAAACCAAGCGGAGGCTTAGGGACCGCTTTGCAGAACACCTCCGCTCGGTTCGCAATAAACAACTGCACCTCCCAGTCGCAAACCATTTCCACTCCCCCTCCCATTCTTTAGATGACATGTCCATCATGGGCCTCCTGCAGTGCCACAATGATACCACCCGAAGGTTGCAGGAACAGCAACTCATATTCCGCTTGGGAATCCCGCAGCCCAATGGTATCAATGTGGACTTCACCAGCTTCAAAACCTCCCCTTCCCCCACCGCATCCCAAAACCAGCCCAGTTCATCCCCTCCCCCCACTGCACCACACAACCAGCCCAGCTCTTCCCCCCCCCCACCCACTGCATCCCAAAACCAGTCCAACCTGTCTCTGCCTCCCTAACCGGTTCTTCCTCTCACCCATCCCTTCCTCCCACCCCAAGCCGCACCCCCATCTACCTACTAACCTCATCCCACCTCCTTGACCTGTCCGTCTTCCCTGGACTGACCTATCCCCTCCCTACCTCCCCACCTATACTTTCCTCTCCACCTATCTTCTTTTCTCTCCATCTTCGGTCCGCCTCCCCCTCTCTGCCTATTTATTCCAGAACCCTCTCCCCATCCCCCTCTCTGATGAAGGGTCTAGGCCCGAAACGTCAGCTTTTGTGCTCCTGAGATGCTGCTTGGCCTGCTGTGTTCAGCCAGCCTCACATTTTATCTTCACAGAATGTGTGTTGGGTTTATATTTCGCGTTTATATCTTTCATCACATTCAGGTCTTAAGTGCCAAACATTGATCTACTTCTTGCAATTCTTGGATTTGATTAACATGCCAACAACTTTCTTTTTACCAATTTATCTTTCTCTTGGTTTGTATCTGTGTCTCATACAGTTCAGCCTCCTATATTTGCCCATTGCCCTTGTATTTACATAATTTTCAATTAGCTCACTAATTTTCAATTATATCCTGCAACAGTTCTCCCATTCGATAGTATTTACGTCATTCAACCCATTAACTCACTGTATACAACTAGTGTTGGTTCTCCTGTCTTTTTTCGATCAGTTTTCTTCCCAAGTTTATTTGAATGCCTGTTTGACTTTTAAACTTGTCTGTCAGCTGCAAATAAAGTCATTGTAGGGTTAGGTGTTACTCTGGTTCAAACACTAAACTAGGAAGCTGTGTAAGTGTACTCTCAAAAGGGAGGTACCATATTTTACCTGAGATGTTGAACAGAAGCTAATAATAAATAAACATACAGTGATTAAACTTCAAAAGTAATTCATTGACAATGAAGCTTTTTCTGTTCCCTTGATAGTGTGGTTAATGGTGAGAAATGTGGGAAAATATGGTGATATTTAAAAATTCAGTCTCATGAATATGGTAGAAGTGGATGGAAGAATCTGTTAGCGGTGATGCATGAGCAGGCTAGGTGGGGAAGTGTCATCAGTGTGTGAATAGGAAACACAGAGGGCAGGGAGGGTTAGCAATTTGGGGGGGATGAGGCTGTGAGAGATATTGAGTCAACATTATGTACGCAATAGTTAGTGTTGGCATGAGGCATGTGCATGTGCTGAATTAGGGTGAGTGGTGTCCATGTGAGTGAGGTAGCAGAGACAAGACAATGCTGCTAATCCTTGTGGAGCACTGAAGATTATCAACCTTCTTCCTGAACTGCTGAGCACTGTGTTTCACTGTGTTTCAGTGTGACAGCACTGCTGCGCCTGGTGAGACAGGCTTCTTTACTTGTCAGGAGGAAAGAGCAGTGGCCTCCTCTCCACCACTCCACCGTCCACTTTCAGCTATCTGTCACTGAACTGCGGAGCTAATTTGCCTTTCTCAGCCATTTCCCTGAGGGTGCGATGCAGGACCATGCCGGGATATAAATGTGATGCCAGTGGTATGATCTTTGCACAGTGTCCCCAGCGGAGACCACTTCCATTCCTCCTGCTGCATGATTCCATGAGGCCAGTGCCACAATGAGATGAGGAGTGGAAGGTTGCATGAGAAGAGCTGTCATAGACCACGGCAAACCAGGCATCATGAATCTGACCTGCGTAAAGTGTTTTACTTTAAAATGGAAAGAAAAGTCAGCCCTCTGTGTAAATTGTAATGATTTTAATCAGGTCAGCCAGGTGGGCCTCATAGAATATGAGTTCACTAATTAGTGATGTTAATCTGGTCCAATCAGGGAGCCCTGGCTGACAGATATACACAGGAGTATCAGAGTTCTGTTTGCCCTGAGAGCTAGTTCTGAGGGAGCTGGGTCAGTGTCAAGGACTCTCCACATGTAAATAAAGGGTGACTTGGTGACAGGAAAAATAGCTTGTAAGGTAAGTTATGAAGAGGACATAAGAAGGCTCCAAAGGCATTAGTGGCCTTGTGGAGTTATTTCATACATATATGTTAATTCTTTCTTTTCTGTTCTAATGAAGCATCAAAACTTGTTCTCCCATTACATACCTTACAGACCTGCTGTTGGAAACAATTTTTTTCAGATTTCAGCTTTGCATGTTTTTCTTTTTGTTGTGACTAATTATGAATTTTGCCTGGATGCATGGTCTACACTGTGCAGAGGATTGCAGTGCAACTGTTAGAAAAATTTTGAAAGAATCATTATTTACATGCTTTATCAATTAAGTTTCCTTTTATCTGTGTACCAAAGTCAAAGAATCAAAAGCTGTAAGATGTTTGATACATAATGAGAACTGAATTTTCACCATTTGGAGATGGGCAAGTAGTCAGAAGGGCAAACAAGAGAATACAATGCCCTGGTCAATTCACTCATTCTGAACTCCAAGTACGGGGCTTTGCTTAAAAGGAGCCTGGGTAAAAAGTGAGGTTTAGAAAGTTCAAATGCAGATTCTGTGATCTGTGCTTCCCTTGACTGAGTTTGCCAGCTGAAGTGCAGCATTGAGATTACATATTATAGTGACTACAGAAGATCATATTGTACAAAAAGCAGATGAAGGAATGATCTGTCAAAAAGGCACAAAATCATGCTGCAGGTATGAAATTTAAAACCTGTGAACAATGAACTGAAGTCGGCCCTTTGTCCACTTGAGGTTCTTTTGCCACTTAGTAAGATTGTGACTGATCTGACAACTCTTTATTTCCACCGACACTAGATACCCTTCCACCCCTTTACTTATCAAGAATCTGTCTACTTCTACCTTAAAAATTTCACAGAACCTGCTTCCTCTCCCACCTTTTGTGGAAGACAGTTTCAAAGATTCACACTTCTCTGTGAGAAAGGAATTCTTCTAAACTTAGCCTTAAATGATTGACACATTAGGTTTAAACAGATTTTCCAAGTGGGAGATTCTTTCACAACAGTAAACAGTCTCTGCCTTTGTACCCTGTTATGGACCCTCAGGATCTTAAATGTTTCAATTGCATCCAATTTTACTGTTCTAAACTTCAGCAAAAAAAAACTCGTCTATCCACCATTTCCTCGTAAGACAACTTACCCATTCAGGTATTATTCTAGTGAACCTTCTCTGAATTGCTTCCAAAGAATTGACATCCTTCCTTTGATGTGGTGACCAATACTGTGCACTGAAATCAAGATGTGGGTTTCACCAATGCCTTGTAAAATGAAGGATAGCTTTCTTACTTGGGTTTTCAATGTCCTTTCCAATAAATGAGGACATTCTATTAAGTTTCTTAACTGCTTGCTACACCTGCATACTAACCATTTGTAATTCATTCACTAAACCGCCGGATTTCAGAGCTGAGCAATTACTTACCACTCAGATCACTTTTTTTTTTCTAATTCTTCCTGCTAAAATGGCCAAGTTCACGTTATATTGCATTTGTCAGAACTCTTCCCACTCAACTAACCTATCCATATGCCTTTGTAGCCTTCTTATGTCCTCTTCACAACTCACTTTCCAACCTATTTTTCTACCATCAGCAACCATATCCATGTCATTAATATCTAAATCCATCAGGACTTGGTAACTTTGCAGCTCATAGCTCCAGCAATTTGCTTAATAGCACTCTCCTGATGATTGTAATTTTCTTGAGTTCCTCTGTCTTTTGCATTTTCTGATTTATAACTATTTCTGGATGTTACTTGTATTCTCCACAATGAAGCCCAGTGCTCCATATTAGTTCAGTTCATCTGCCATATCCTTATTTTCCAGTATTAATTCCCCAGGCTAATTGTCTTACGGGGCCGTTTTGATGCTTTCTTAAAAAAAATCGGCAGAAACTCTGATTATATGCAATGGGAAAATTTGCAGGCAAATAAGTAAACTGCAGACTGAAGAAACTGTCTGATTGTAATGTTTAATGGAGTAACAGCATTTTTTTTAAGATGTGCTTGTTACACTTGAGGTATTCATGAAATAGGAGGTCATTTCATGTAAGGTTCCCTAGCCTTGATATTATACTGTGCATTTCAAATCTGCCATAGTGCCACAGCGATCGATGCTGGATCCATAATTATTTACAATCGGGGCGGCACGGTGGCTCAGTGGTTAGCACTGCAGTCTCTCAGCACCAGGGACCTAGGTTTGATTCCAGACTTTGGTAACTGTCTGTGTGGAGTTTGCACATTCTCCCCGAGTCTGCGTGGGTTTCCTCCGGGTGCTCCAGTTTCCTTCCACAGTCCAAAGATGTGCAGGCTAGGTGGATCGGCCATGCTAAATTGCCCGTAGTGTTTAGTGGTGTGTGGCTTATTGGGGGATGGGTCTGGATGGGATGCTTCAAGAGGTGGTGTGAACTTGTTGGGCCGAAGGGTCTGTTTTCACACTGTAGGGGATCTAATCTAATACTAAAAATTTGAATGAGGTTCGTGAATGTACTAGCACCAAGTTAGTGGATGATACAAAAATAGTTGGGAAGGCAAGTAGTGTGGGGAATACAAGCCTGCAGAGGGATAGAGATGGCTTACATGAGTGGATGAAAACTTGGCTGATGGAAAAATGTGAGGTTCTGCATTTTGGCAGAAAAAAGTAGAGGAGCTGAGTGTTTAAATAGCAAAATACTGCAGAAAGCTTAAAGCACAGAAGGATTTCGGGGTCTTTGTGCATGAATCTCAAAAATCCAGCATCCAATCTCAGTGCAAATAGAGAAGGCAAATAGACTGAGGGCCTTTGTTTCAGTGAGTTTTGAGACGATTTGTAGCTCAGGTTGAGGTTCTGGATGTGAGTTTGCTCGCTGAGCTGGAAGGTTAGTTTTCAGACGTTTCGTCACCATTTTAGGTAACATCATCAGTGAACCTCCGACGAAGCGCTGGTGTTATGCCCCACTTTCTGTTTATCTGGTTAGATTTCCTTGGGTTGGTGATGTCATTTCCTGCATTGGTGATGTCATTTCCTGTTCTTTTTCTCAGGGGATGGTAGATTGGCTTCAAATCAATGTGTTTGTTGATGGAGTTCCGGTTGGAATGCCATGCCTCTAGGAATTCTCGTGCGTGTCTCTGTTTGGCTTGTCCTAGGATGGATGTGTTGTCCCAATCAAAGTGGTGTCCTTCCTCATCTGTATGTAAGGATACGAGTGATAGTGGGTCATGTCACTAAACGGGACATAACACCAGCTCTTCATCGGAGGCTCACTGTTACCTAGAATGGTGACAAAACATCTGGGAACAAACCTTCAAGCTCAGTGAACCAGCTTACATCTCGAACAAAATAAAGACCCACTCCCTTGTGGACTGAGAGGGGGAGAGTGCTATGTTGGAGGTGGAAGGAAGACGTCGGGTTGGCTGTGCACTCTTGCAACCAGTGGATATTAATGCTGGCTTCGGCCTAATGCTGGCTCAGGGGAGCAGCCAGCCTGCAGCGATGGCTGCGGCAAGTGTTCGTGCCCCAGGTCAGGGGGTCTGGAACACCATCCGTGTTTCTGTGGATGAAGGTGCACCTGTGGACCGCACCTTCTTCGTGAAGAGGGTCCTGTTGGACTGTTGTGGGTTCGCTGCTGCGGACATTTACTGCCTGCAGGATTTCCCAGGAGGAGGTTTTTACAATGTGACCTTCAGGAGTGCCAAGCTTTGCGAGCGCTTCCTGGAGGTTTTCAAGGAGAAAGGAGGTGAGGGCCCCCTCTCTGTATTGACCGCTGTCCCGCTGTTTGTGATGCCAGCGCAGAGGAGCCGTATGGTGACTGTACACATGTACAACCCACATGTGCCAGCAGTTGATGTCCTGACTTTCCTCGGAAGGTATGTGAAGGTGGAAGGGGACCTAACTGACATCGTGGACCCCTTTGGCATGTGGACGAGTAAGAGGCAAGTCAAGCTGATGCTGAGGATGGGCGCAGACGGGAATAGAACATAGAACATAGAACATAGAACATAGAACAGTACAGCACAGAACAGGCCCTTCAGCCCACAATGTTGTGCCGACCATTGATCCTCATGTATGCACCCTCAAATTTCTGTGACCATATACATGTCCAGCAGTCTCTTAAATGACCCCAATGACCTTGCTTCCACAACTGCTGCTGGCAACGCATTCCATGCTCTCTCAACTCTCTGCGTAAAGAACCTGCCTCTGACATCCCCTCTATACTTTCCACCAACCAGCTTAAAACTATGACCCCTCGTGCTAGCCATTTCTGCCCTGGGAAATAGTCTGTGACTATCAACTCTATCTATGCCTCTCATTATCTTGTATACCTCAATTAGGTCCCCTCTCCTCCTCCTTTTCTCCAATGAAAAGAGACCGAGCTCAGTCAACCTCTCTTCATAAGATAAGCCCTCCAGTCCAGGCAGCATCCTGGTAAACCTCCTCTGAACCCTCTCCAAAGCATCCACATCTTTCCTATAATAGGGCGCCCAGAACTGGACGCAGAATGTCGTACACCCACCGTCCAGCTTCGCGATCGGCGGGAGCAGGGGCTACCTGACCTATGCAGGGCAACCTAAAGTCTGCCATGCCTGTGGTAGGTCAGGTCACATGGCGGCCGACTGCAAAGCCACCATCTGCAGGAACTGCAGGGAGGAGGGACACCTCGCAAAGGATTGCCCACAAGAGAAAAGCTGCAACCTTTGCGGGGAAGCGGGCCCGCATGCCCGCGGCGGGGTACCACCTACGCCCAGGTCGCCGGCAGGGGAAATGCGGGGCCAGCGCCCCCCGGAGGAGCGGAAGGCACCAGGGCCCAGCAAGGACCCCACTAATGTGCACGAGGGCCAGGCCGTGCAGGAGGGCCCAGCCCTGCAGGATGGGCCCGAGGCCAGCAAAGCACCCCTGCAGGCTCCGATCCCCCCTGACAACCCGGAGCCAATGGAGGCGGCGACAGGCGACCCAGGGAAGTGGACAACAGTCCGGAAAGCGAGGAGGAAGGTGCGTCGACAGGCCCAGGAACCGCAACCATCAGGCGGGAAGAGGCAGCTACAGGGGGACTATAAGAGCTCCTCTGACGAGGAGGATTCGGAGAGGGCCCACCCAAAGCGGAAGTTAAAGATCTCGAGGGGGAAGGAAAGCAGCACCCCGCTTCCAGGTGACGGGAGGCGTCCTGAGGCTCCCTCCGACACCCAGTCAAGTGCCGCTGGAGCACTGGAGGGCCCCCTGGAACTTCCAGGCGGGAAGGAGGAAACAGCGCGACCCCAGCCTGACCCGAAGCCGGACCCTCCTGCCTCCGCACCCCTGACGGGGGGATGCCACCCAGAAGGCAGCACAGATGGTTTCCTGAGCCCGGAGAGCGTCCAGCAGTTAGCCCGGGCAATGGGCATGAAGGGACAGATGGAGGGGCTGGACCTTGGACTTGGGGAGGGTACTGCGGTCACTGCCCACAATGGGGGTACGAGTTGCGAGCATTAATGTGCGCAGCGTCAAGTCAACCGCGAGATGTGTGTCCACGTTGGCCTACCTGACCACCATCAAGGCAGACCTCCTGTTTCTGCAGGAGTGCGGGATACCGCACCTCAGCAGGTACGGGAAATGGTCCGGCGCCTGGACCTGTGGGCCTTCGATCTGGTCGGGGGGTAACGACTGTCGCTCCTCGGGCCTGGCTATTCTGCTGCAGGGGCGCGACTTCACCATCTCTCAACTTCAGGAGGTGGTGGGGGGGCGCCTCCTAGTGGCTGACATCACCTATAGGAATGCTCCCCTGAGGCTGATCAACGTGTACGCCCCAGTGGTACGGAGTGAGCGGTTGGCCGTCCTGCAGCGGCTTCCACCCCTGCTGGCTACGTCCAGGCCGGTCATCCTAGGCGGAGACTTCAACTGCATCATCGATGCAGATGGAAGATCCGGCGTGGGGACAGCGGGTGGGGGGAGTCAACTGGACGTCACATCCAGATTCCTGATGGGCACGGTGAAGGACGCCAAGCTGCTCGACGTCTTCAGCACCCCTGCAGACGGAGCGCAGCGGAGGTACACCTGGTCGCGGCCAGACGGGTCTATCCGCTCAAGGATAGACTTCCTGTTTGTGTCACGGACGTTCTCGGTCAGGTCCACCGGCGTCGAGCCGGTGTTCTTCTCTGACCACTGCCTCCTGCTGTCCGACTGTCACTTACAGGACGACCAGCCGGCCGGCAAGGGGACGTAGAAGCTCAACACGACTCTGTTGACCCCAGAGAACGTCGAGGAGCTTAAGAGGGAGTACGCCAGTTGGAGAACCGTGAAACCCCTCTTTGAGTCTCCAGGCGACTGGTGGGAGACGGTGAAGGAGAACATCAAGAGGTTCTTTGTCCTCAAGGGTGTTCAGAAGGCAAGAGAGAGGCGGGGAAAGCTGTCGTGACTCCAGAAAAGGGTGCAGAACCTGCTCCTTCTGCAGTTGATGGGGGTCGATGTCATGGAGGACCTCCGTGAGGTGAGGGGCCAGCAAGCCTCGCTCTTTGCCGCGGAGGCCTCCCGGATAATCTTCCAGTCCAGGGTCCGCTCCGTGGAGCAGGACGAGATGTGCTCGCATTTCTTCTTTCAGAAGGTGCACAAAGAGAGCTCTGTGCTTAGCCGGCTGAAGGAGGACGACGGCTCGGTGACGTCCTCTCGGCCCGACATTTTGAGGATCAGCAGATCCTTCTATGCCAGACTGTACGACACGAAGCCCACGGAAAGCACGGCCTCCGAGTCGTTCCTGTCGTCTATCACGGAGGTCTTAGACGACGGCACGAGGGAGTGGCTGGACCGGCCGATATCCCTGGACGAGCTGGCCAGAGCCCTCAAGTCCTTGCAGAGGAACAGGACTCCTGGAAGCGACGGCTTACCGTTCGAGCTGTATTCCGCTATGTGGGGCCTGGTCGGCCAGGACCTGCTGGAGGTGTACGATAGTGCGCTTCGGGCAGGGGAAATGTGCAAGTCCATGAGGAAGGGCATCATCACCCTCATTTACAAGAGGAAGGGGGAGAGGGAAGAAATTAAGAATTGGCATCCCATTTCACTTTTGAATGTGGACTACAAAATCCTGGCCAAGGTCATAGCCAACCGCGTCAGGTCTGTCCTGGAGTCAGTGATTCACCCTGACCAAACCTGTGCTGTGCCGGGCAGGAAGATTGCTGAGAGCCTCGCGCTCCTCAGGGATACGATCGCCTACGTACAGGACAGGCGGGTGGACACCTGCCTCGTCAGCCTGGACCAGGAGAAGGCCTTCGACAGGGTCTCGCATGCTTACATGAGGGACATCCTCTCCAAATTGGGGTTCGGGGAGGGCATCTGCAACTGGATCCGGCTTCTCAACACCAACATCGTTAGCGCAGTCTCGATCAACGGGTGGGATTCAGAAAGTTTTCCTGTTAGATCTGGAGTCAGGCAGGGCTGCCCGCTCTCTCCTGTCTTGTTCGTGTGTTGTGTGGAGCCCTTCGCTGCCTCCATCAGGAAGGATGTGAGCCTGAAGGGCGTGACTATCCCAGGCAGCAGAGGCCTTCAGGTCAAGACCTCCCTGTACATGGACGACGTCGCCGTCTTCTGCACTGATCATCGGTCGGTGAGTAGACTATTGGACATCTGCGGCCAGTTTGAACTGGCCTCGGGTGCCAAAGTCAATAGGGGTAAGAGCGAGGTCATGTTCTTCGGGAATTGGGACGACCACTCCTTCATCCCCTTCACCGTCAGGACAGACTACCTGAAGGTGCTGGGTGTTTGGTTTGGTGGAGCTGGGGCGTGCACTAAGACTTGGGAGGAGCGTATCGCCACATTGAAGCAGAAGCTGGGCAGGTGGACGCTCCGGTCCCTCTCCATCGCGGGTAAGAACCTGGTTGTCAGTTGCGAGGGGCTTTCAGTACTGTTGTATGTGGCGCAGGCCTGCCCTATTCCCTGGACCTGCGCCGCTGTGGACACATGGGCCATCTTCCACTTCATTTGGGGGTCGAGGATGGACTGGGTCCGCAGAGACACCATGTACAAAGACCTGGGAAATGGGGGAAAGGGCGTACCGAAAGCCACCCTCGCCCTGACGGCTACCTTTGTGTGCGGCTGCATCAAGCTGTGCGTAGATCCTCAGTACGCAAACACCAAGTGTCACTACTTACTGAGGTTCTCCCTGGCTCCGGTGTTACGAAGGATGGGCCTGGCCTCGTTGCCGCAGAACGCTCCGAGTAGTTGGACCGTTCCGTACCACCTGTCCTTCGTGGAGAAATTTTTGGAAGGAAACACCTTTGACCACAAGGCCGTCAGGCAGTGGTCAGCACGTAATATCCTCGGGACCCTTCGGGAAAAGGAGATGATGGATCCCGTCGTGTGGTTCCCCACGCAGTCTGCCAAAGTCGTTTGGCAGAATGCCTCATCGCCAGAACTTTCAAACAAGCACAAGGACATTGCTTGGCTGGCGGTGAGAGGGGCTCTGCAAGTGAGATCCTTTATGCCTGCCCGGAATCTCTGCGCCACCGCACACTGCCTTCGAGGTGGCTGCGGGGGGGGATGAGACTGTCGATCACCTCCTTCTGGAGTGTGCCTATGCGCAGGAGGTCTGGAGGGGGATGCAGTGGTATTTGTCGAGGTTCGTCCCGAGCAGCTCTGTGACACGGGACTCCGTGCTCTATGGGCTGTTTCCGGGGACGCACACCGAGACCAACATCAACTGCGCCTGGAGGACCATCAATGCAGTGAAAGACGCTCTTTGGTCTGCCCGCAACTTGCTGGTCTGCCAGCTGAAAGAACTGACCCCGACCGAGTGGAGTGCGCCAGTCTGCAACAAGGTCCAGGACTATGTGCTGAGGGACGCGCTAAAGCTTGGGGCAGCCGCCGCCAAGGCGCGGTGGGGAAAGACCACCATATGAGTCCCCTCATCCAGAAAAGGAAAAAGAACCCTATCTGGTAACTGGGCCCAGCTGGCGCCTTCCCCAACTGGTCAGGGGGCCAACTGGGACTGTGCGGGGTGACGACTGCCGGGGGGCTTTCTTTGCTTTGTTTTTTTTTTCTGTTTTGTTTTCCTTTAGTTGGTGTACATACCCCCTGGGTAATCCAGAGTGGCTTGCGTGACTGGGTAGGTGTATAAGTGTTTTATTTTTTGTACATTCTATGAATAAAGTATATTTTTTCAAATAAAAAAAAAGTGACGAAACGTCTGAAAAACTAACCTTCCAGCTCAGCGAGCAAACTCACATCCAGGGCCTTTTCAATTGAGATGGAGTATAGAAATAGGCAAGCCTTGCTAAAGCTATACAAAGCACCAGACAGACCGAATCTGGAATACTCTGAACAATTTTGATCCCTGTAAATAAGGAACAATATAGAGGCAATAGAGACAGCCCAGAGAAAGTTCACTAAGTTTATCCTAGGTTATGTTGGGATTTTCTTATGACAAGACGTTGAGCAGGTAACAATTGCGTTCATTCAAGTTTTAAAGAATGAGAGGAGACCTGATTGAAATACGTAAGATTCTTGGGGAGATGCAGAGAGTCCAGAACCAGAGGGTACATTCTCAATGTAAGGGGACAACTATTTGTTTTGACCAACTGGGGTAGTGTGCTGAAAATGAAGCTCCATTATTCCCAAAGTCATCACAACAGTTAAAGATTTTATAAAATATGTAAAGTACCCTAATTTATCCAACTTTCAGACCCAGGTTGATATGAAGCATAATCAGGGTTCTGGACTGAACATGAATTACTATTTGTTACAAGTAACTAGACTTCAGCTACAGTTATAAATCATTGCAAATAGCACTACAAATCAAAACTCTAATCACCATTATTCGTTTGCCCCTCCACCCCACGCACATGCGCTCCCTCACTCTCCCTCACTCTCCCTCACTCTCCCTCACTCTCCCTCACTCTCCCTCACTCTCCCTCTGTCAGTCAGCCACAGAGAGATAAACAAACATGCAGGATAAAATGGGTTTAGGGAAGAGGGGAAAACGGGAAAGACAGTTTGGTAGTCTCTGTTTCCAAGTTCTGTTGCTGACAAGATCTTTGTGCCTCTTCTGTTAGCTAACACATTGCATCTATCATGTTTCTTCAGATGCTTCCACCAGTTGAAAAAAGACACAAGGTGCCAGTTTACTTGTAATGCTGCAATCCATCTCAGCACTGAAATGATCTTAAGCAGGGTCACAAATAATATCTTCTACAGCTGTGACACTTCATCTGCTTTTTGACTCATCTATAGACTTTGACATGGTGGACCATGTCATTTTCTTTCTGTGCCCCTGGCCTGTTGTAATTATTTTAATCGACCTGTTCGGCCACGTTATGAACACTTCTGGGTACTATATGAGCCCTGGCCTCTGACCCAGGGGTGGGACACCACACTGCATGACAAGAACCCCACCCTCCACATTTGTTGTAGGTATTTTTAATCAAACTGTTTATTTGTGTTATGACATCCCACTGAAGCAGATGTTATTTGAACTTCAGCCTCCTGACTGAGAGGTAGAATTACTACCCTAAGACTGTCCTCATCTGTTGTCTCGTGAGTGGGATTACACTCATCTGCTTCCACATTTAATCATCCAGTCATAGGCAGTGAATCTCTTCCAGTGACTTCTCAGTCCATTCTGCAACATTACTATTGGAGTCCTCCAAGGATTTATGATTTGCTTTTTAGCTTCTGAAGAAGGTTCACTGGATCTGAAATGGTAACTCTGCTTCCCCCCTACAGATGCTGCCAGACCCACTGAGGTTCTCCAGCAATTTCTATTTTTGTTTCATCTAAAGATGTGATTTGAGACTTGATGGCATCTCAGTTTCAGCTTTCATGACTATTTCATTGCTCCTGTGTTGTCAGACCACTTGGCTCCTCTGGGCTGCATGTTCATCATAATTTCCTCTAATAATGCATTGAAAAGACTAACGCCATAAATTCTATTTCCACCAATTACACAAGCCTTCCTGGCTGTTCTTGAGTCAACCCAGACCCTTCATTTGATTCCAAGAATTCTGGAGAAACTTAACAGTTCTGAAGAAGAATCATACCAGATTCAAAACTAACTCGATTTCTCACCACAGATGCTTTTCTGTGTTTTGTTTATGATTTCCAGAGTTCACCTATTTTGCTTTTATTCACTTAGCTCACCGTCGTATTTGACATTTCCTGTTCTTTCCAGGACCTCCTCTGCCTATTTACCTAAACATGTCTGTATCATCCTATGAGAGAACACTTGAAATGTATCTCTTTAGCCAAGAGTTTGCACAATTCTCCTGATATCTCTTCCTTAAGCTGAGTATCAGTTTCTGTTTCCTGTTTTGATCTACTTTGATCTGTTTTCCTGCGTTCTTGTGTTATTATAAATTCAGTATGATTTGTGTGAAGAGATTACTGAAAATCTATTTACAAAAATGTTCAGCAGAATCTTTCTTTTTTTTTAGGGGGCTGATATGCTTCAATATATGTCCCTTTAATTGTGCTGCACACAGAAAATCTTGGGACATTTCTCAGAACATAAAACCGCATCTACACAGAGAATAACAGAATTAATGAGTTGGCAAGCTTTCATCAAATCTCCTACAAAAGACTACGGATCTTAAGTGTTAACTTTATCTCTTGTGAGATGTCTGTCCAGCACGCTGAATATTTGCAACATTTTTCATTTTCACCCAGATTCAACCTTGGAATGACCCAGTAGACTAAAACATTACACAGATGTGGATTGAAGTCCGTACATCATGTTAAGATTAGATTCCCTACAGTGTGGAAACAGGCCCTTCGGCCCAACAAGTCCACACTGCCCCTTGAAGCATCCCACCTAGACCCATCCTCCTATAACCCACACACCCCCTGAACACTATGGGCAATTTAGCATGGCCGATCCACCCAGCCTGCACATCTTTGGACTGTGGGAGGAAACCGGAGCACCTGGAGGAAACCCACGCAGACACGGGGAGAATGTGCAAACTCCACACAGACAGTTGCCCGAGGCTGGAATTGAACCTGGGTTCCCTAGTGCTGTGAGGCTACAGTGCTAACCACTGAGCCACCATGCCGCCCATAATTGAAATTATATTTTATTTTGGGAGTATTTTAGGTGGTCAGAGATCTTTTGTAGCCAACTTAAACATACTGCCAATATTTTTATTTTAGTTATCTATGGAAATAATTTATAATAGTTAAACTTGGGGATAAAAAAGTTATCACTATAGTTGTTTGAAGGGCGAGTCTCACCACAGTACCATTACGGTTCTCAGCAAACTCACAAATGACATTGTATATGACCATACAAAATCAAACCATCCTTCTTTTTCCATCGCAACTGGTCTGCAGCCTTTGACATGGTTGCCCACAATCATCCGAGAAATATCCATACCATCTAACTGTGAGCGTCTCATTTCTCCCATCTTGTGATGTGCTTGATTTTTAACTGGTGGTTACATCTTCAATTAGCTGGGATCTGATTTTTGAAATTTTCTCCCTCTCTACCTTGCTTTTCGCCTCTCCACCTCTCTTTCCTCCTTTTTACGGTATTTGTTACAACCCACCTTTTAACCAAGTCTTTAGTTACAGTTATCACCTTATGTAGCTCAGTCTCATTTTAAATAATGGATCTGTGAAACATCTTGAGATGAACTTTTATGTTGTAGATCCTCAATAAATATAAGTTGCTGTTAGTCATTTTAGCAGTAACCCAGCATACAGGCCCCCAGCAAATCTCTACACAAGTTTGGTGTAGAAATTGTATGTTAAGCATAACAAATCACAGAAAAATGGCCTCATTTGGTAAACTATTTGGCATACAGCTGAGGTGAACAAAGCATAATGTAAATCTGAATGCCTGTAAATAGCTGACAGCTGTGAAAGAGGGATGAAGAGGGATTACTGCATCCCTTACTGTCTGATAGAGTGAAGATTAACCCACTAATGTGGACAATATTGATTCTGTATTCCGCTCACATTCGCCTCATTAAACTAATTCATACAAAGCTGAATCAGGTTTATCTGTTGCTTACACCAGGCAAAATTATAATTAGTTTGCCTCCCAAATCTGCAAAAGAAACTTTTCCCTTAATGGAGGCAACACATGAACAATTTAAGAGGACAGTGTAGAGCAGAATTCCTGCTTGTTGAGATCAGTGTAATGTTGATGAAGTCATTGTGGGTTGATTAACTCAGTTGCTGGTCGGCTGTCTTCCGTGCAGAATAACACCAACAGCACAGGTTCAAATCCTGAAGTTACCACGATGGACTGTTAAGATTATGACAACTGTACCCTACCTGATAAAGTTACAGTAATTTAATTTTATTCACATTGGTGCAGAATTAGATCATATCCATGTGTGTAGGCACCTCTCTGTTAAAATGTACTAGAATTTATGTTCTAGATATTTACTTTTATCGTCAGATCCTGTGAGCCATTTCAAATCATTTGCATTGGAATTTGCAGTGACATCTTTGGAGATTATGAGAAGTTATATCATGTCGTGCCTTTAACACAATGTCCCAAACAGCTTCGCAACAGTATATTTATAAAAGAAGGATATCTAGTTGAAGGAGCCTCTTGGGGCATGGATAATTGAAAACAAGGTTGTGGAAATTCTGGGAGCAGCCAAAGATAACCCTCTGTGTCATCAACTGAAGATGTTGCTTTTTATCCAAGAATGAAAGTTGAACAAGCAATCTGACAAAACAGAGGCAGTGCATTGGGTGAGTACATTGATGAAAAGGTAGAGCTGGGTGTCATTGAGCTGCATGCAAAAAAGCTAGGCCATTTTTTCAGATTGTGTTGTCAAGTGGCAAAATGTAGATGAATGGTGCAAAGGTAAATACTGCAAAGAGACAGTAATGCGAATGTTTTTAAAAAGCCATCACTGCACATCATTGAATCCGTACAGTGCAGAAAGAGGCGATGCAGCCCATCAAGTCTGCAGAATTCCTTCAAAGAGCACCACGCCCGGATCCCTAAAGTATCTCGCAACCCCTCATTTACCGTGGCTAATCCACCTGCACATCTTCAGATTGTGGGAGGAAGCCAGAGCACCTGGAGAGAAGACCCAAGCAGACATGGGGAGAATGTGCAGAATTTGCAGTCACCTGAGGCTTGAATCAAACCCCTGTCCCTGGTGTTGATAGGTGGCTCAGTAGTTAGCACTGCTACCTAAGTTTGGACAAGTAAGAATTAAATTAAACACTGGCAGTCTCACCAAATTTGACAGCAGAGGGCAGGAACTCGGAAGAGAATGGTGTAAGCAACCATCTAAACAGTTGCCAATGAATGGCAATGAAGAAAAATGCATCATGTTCACTGTCAAAAAGCATTTTACTCATGGCTTTATTTAGGTTGCATCAGAGGGGCACACATGAGATTGGAAAGGAGTTGGCAGCATGGGTGAGAATTGATTTGCGAGAAAACGCGTGTTTATGGACTTTGAAAATGGAATGAAAATTATAAAAGAGGCAATAGTTTTCAAGGACAGTATATTTCACTTCATAATTCTCGCTGCAATGGAGTGCTCTGTGTGTGTGTGGAAAAATGAACAGTAAGGAAATGTAATATTTTAAGTGGATTTATACTACTTTGTATGATGACTTAATTAGATGTTTTAAACCTAGAAGTTACAGAAGGGTACATACAAAATAAACTCACATAGTAGTTTTACATACTTGAGAATTTGAAGAAACCATGGAGGTTGGAAACTGTTCAGGCAGTGCTGAATTATTTCATGGTATGTGGACTCAAATGCTTCCATTTTCAGTCTGGCTCTTATGTTTTCTTGGCATCTAAGTGGTATCATATTCCATTCAGCTTGCCCAGCTGCCATATTTATGAGAGTGCTGACATGTCTGGACATCAGGTTACCAACCAGCAATTTATGTATCCCAAGGGGTTTTACTCTTATTTCAAGTTTTGTAGAATTGGGAGTAAACACCGTTTTCCCATAAAATTATGTAGCAGCTACAAGTGTGTTGAACAACAGATAGAAATTAAGCAAGGTCACGGTCGGGATTTAGGCATTTAAAGTTTTCAGAGTTAGCCTTATTCCCATTATTATTTTCTGCTTTCTCACCAGAAGTGAATGATTTAGCCTCTCCTTTACTACTCCAGTAATCATCTGCCCATAGTTAGGACTAAGTTTGGATATGGTTACACTGTGCTTTATTGTACCTTCATCTCTAGATCCATCATAGATCATACAATCCCTACAGTATGGAAACAGGCCCTTCTGCCCAACAATTCCACACCAAACCTCAGCTGCCCACCCAGACCTGTCCCCTTGTAAACCACCTAATCTACACATCCCTGAACACTATATGGGCAATGTAGCATGGCCAATCCAGCTAGCCTGCACATCTTTAGACTGTGGGAGAAAACCAGAGCACCCAGAAGAAACCCATGCAGACACAAGGAGAATGTGCAAACTCCAAAGTCGCCCAAAGCTGGAACCAAGCCCGGGTCTCTAGTGTTGTGAGGCAGCAGTGCTAACCACTGAGCCACCATGCCACCGTTGAAGCTGATTCATCTTCAGGAATGAGCCAGGAGATGGTGGCTATTCTGTGCAATTCTTCCTCCCTTTAATAGAATGGCTCTCTATTTTTCAAAATAGTTTTGTCTGGAGTTCTGCAGACATCTAGGTCCTCAAATGGTATTTTACTAACAGTCAGTTCCTTGGATCTGATATACGTTTTATATATAGATGTGTTTAATTGAATTATATGTTTAACAAGTAGTCACAAAGATGATGATTAGTTGCCAATTTTAACTGGAGATAAACTCAAATTATGATTGCTAGAGTGGTTCTGTTTGTATTCAGTTAGGACCACACCTCCACACCACCTCCCAAAACAGCTCTGCTATCTCTGTAATGATAAATGCTTAATGTAAATTACATCATAAAGTGTGATACAATTTACTCATTACTCATAAAATGAGTTAGCTGTAGAAATATTTCTTTTGAGATAGGTTCCCACAGGCATGTAGTTTGGTGAGTGTTTAACTATGTAACTATCATGTGTGTGTGAGGAACAGCTGATGTGTAACAAATTGACGTTCTGGAAAATAGGTTGGGTTCCTCTCTCTACCATAATTTACCATAAACCAAGAAACACTCAACAAAGGCTTGTTTTAGGAGAATAAAGGAGGATTTCATTCATCTGAATTGTAATATAACCCCTACATGTACCTAAAAGACAAACATACACACTTACTAGCTTCACTCAAACATTCATTATTCATGTGTATTTGCTTTAAGCTATCGGTCAAAGGCAGCTTGAGAATTGATGGAATTTCCTCTGTAGTGGCATCCAGACTGGAGAAGGAATTCATCACTTGGAAAACATAATCTGATATATAATGTTGCAGAATGATAAGGTCTAGAAGATGTCTGCAGCTATCACTTGTAAATTACATGCACCTTTTCTTTGAAGAGTACTCAGACCTTAATGTGTACATATCGGTCATCACACTTGCTTATGTAGCAAGGACAACATTGCTTGTGAATTTTTTTTGATACTCTGAGTTCATGATAAAACATTGTATAAATTAAGGAATTTTTTTTTCAGGGAATCCAGTGATCACCCTGAAATTGTATCTGCAGAGTAGCAGAACTACACAGAAGACCTTACATTTAATTTCCAATCTCTCCGGCAGTAGGTGATCTCTGCTTGGCAGAGGGACTGAACTCCCGACGGTTGAGCTGCTTCTCCTTGGGTTTATGCTTGCCAAGATTATCAGCCATTTTGTTACCTCAGGTCCCACTTCTTACTATGTTAATTGCTCAAGTGATGATGCTGCCATGTTAAAAAGGTTATTTTGTTCTGAGTTTTTTTTGACGAGAGATTATGAAGGCAGAGGTGACAAAGAGTCTAGGGAGTAATGGTTTAACAATGGTAGGAGAGTGGGCCAGTTCTCCCAATTCAGTTTTTTTCTTTTTTTTGAGCTGTAGCAGTCACAAGATTTTTTTTTGAATACCAGAAATATTGCAAGCTTCAGTAAAGGATTTCTGACTTTGTCTGGATGTTGCTCCTTCATGCCTGAAAGAATCTGTGTTTGAATTTACCTTTTCACCAAGGGCCGTGTTTATGGGACATTACTATATTGGAACTGATAGTGAAGTTGCTGTGTCAGTCGGTTAGGTTTTTCATAGTCAAGTTGTTCTAAATTCCATTTTCTTTTGCTCTTGTTGTAACTGTAGTGTTTAAATAAATTTTCTTTTGCTTGAAGTCAAGTGGTATGACCAGTTGCATCACACCTGGAACACTAACTTTACGTCTGCCTTTAAAATATGCTAAGGTTAAGGTCTAGGCTACCTTCTTAAAATATTTTGAAGGGGTCTGGCCTGATCCAGAACACTCAGACTGCCTTCCCCCTTAGAAAGCCTTCTCCATCTTACTTTCTTCTCATAGAAGGTCATCACCACTGTATTTTCTCTCCGCCACTCTTTATTTCAGTTCCTTTCATTCTGCCAATAACTGTAACTTAACTATTATGCAAATCTTTGTGGGACTGCTTGTTCTAGTTCTGCTTTCCTGAAGATCTGATGCTGAAGTACATTTCCAACATTATTATAGTTGCACATGCTCAAAAATAAAGTATATTTCTAACTGTGTATTATGTTGATTGTATTTCATTCTTCTTAGAGACAATTGGGAAGTCTTTCAAATAAGAATATTTTATTTTCAGATGACTACTTGTGTTTTCTAATATCTGGAAAATAAAGTTATCATCTACATTTAAAAAAGCCAGACCATGTTATATTTCCCTTCAGTGTGATCTCAAAGTGTCTCCAATATACAACACACATGTTACAGTTGGAGTGGTTAAGGCTTGACTTGTACTGATTTTGAATTTGGGTCAAAGGAAGATTTTGAGTCGAAGTAAGTAATTTATCTCAAATTTGACTCCCTTCCAACACCATAAAGCATATAAATGTTGAGCCTGAAGAGAAATTGAATTGTGGATTTGAAGCCTTCCTTGTGGTGCTTCCTATTCTCCCTACCCCCAGTCTCCACAAGCAATGATTTGTTGGTTTTCTTCATGATGATGTATTCCATTTGTATGACTGAGTACAGTGAACAGAATGCCCAGTAATGCTGCAATTAATTAAAGATGATGGAAGCCTTGACTATTGCCCGGCACAGTGAGTGAGAGCTCAATTCAAATCCTTCCAGAATGGCCCATCAAATTCTCTGGACAGTGATGGAACTCCTTCGACTTCAAGAACCCTGAGGTAGAAGTATCTCCTATCAAGAGCTGCTGGTCCAATCAAAGGCCAACAGCCCTTCATTGCTTAGCAATGACACCAGGAAGATGATAGTTATTACATGTAACCAAAGCCAATGATCACCTGTGGACACAGGCAAGGAATTTCTTTGGAAGGAAGGAGGTTTTGAGATCAAAGGCAGAGACAGTGGTGACTGTCAGTGGCCCATCCCACCTTGTTCAATCCCAGGTCCTTTAATCAGGTGCTCAGTGCCTTTGAATGAGTGAGTGCTTATCACCAACCCCCCCACCCCACCCCACAAGGAACCTGTGAGGATTTTATTTTATTCTAGCCATGAGTGAATGTAGGTGAATGCAGAAAATGACTTTAAGTTGGCAATAATTGTCTACTTAAGGACTTCACATGACTGAGGGTTGGGAAGTGCATCCACAGGACTTAATGCTACAGGCATGCTCCAGAAAATGTTGGAAAGACAGTCGTGTTCTCCTCAGTCACCCTTCCTTCTGCTCAATTATATGCTTCCCCACCACCACATTTACCTCTAGGGAGGGTTTAAATTCCACGCAGCATCTCTCATAAAAAGCAAATAACATAATTATGAATTTCTGCTATGTTTATTTCGGTGAAATTATTGGGGAAATGACTTATTCTGCACATAAGACCACAGATCGTTAGATCTGTTACACTGGTTGTCTTTCCCTGGGATGGGGAACTTCAAGTCTCGGGGACATTTTTAAGGTGAGAAGAGAGAGATTTCAAAAAGACATGAGGCAAATTTTTTCCACAGAGGATGGTTCACAAGTGGAATGAACTTCCTGAGAAAGTGGTGGATGCGGGTACTATTACAATGTTTAAAAGACATTTGGATGGACAAATGAATAGGAAAGGTTTGGAGGGATATGGTCCAGGAACAGACAGGTGGAACTGGTTTAGTTTGGGACTATGTTCGGCATGGTCTGGTTGGACTGAAGGCTCTGTTTCCATGCTGTATGACTCTATGGTGTCTATAGGCCTTGGTTTAACCCTAAGTGAAAGACCATATCTTGACAGTGCAGCATTCAAACAGTACTGTATTCAAGTGGAAATACCATAATTCAAATTCTGGATTGGACTTTTAACTAAAATCTTGACCTCCGTATGAGTCGTGGGATCATGTTTAATCGCAACTAAGATTGGTGAGTGGTGAAAATAGTCTCTTTATTGAGCATCCGCAATCGCTCACTTTGAGGTGATGATAGAATCTTACAGTTTTACAGTAGCCTCTTTTATACACAGTTTTTACATACATTCAAATTTTAGCACTATGGCGTCACATTGTTGTACCTATTGTAAACACGTTTGTGTGATATCAGTCCTGGGGAGGCAAGAGATGGTTTAGCACTTGTTAAATGCTGGCTGTTCCTCCTGATAGGATTAGAATGTCAATGTGGTATGAGATTGCATAATTAAGAGGTGTTGGTCCTTTTGTCTTTAAAATTAGTAATGTAAGCAAAAATATTAGGCCTATATGATCTAAATAAGTGAGAAATTAAGTGTCTAAATAAAATAGAGGATATTAAACTGATCTCCCACAGCTGGGTCGTGAGTTTTCATCTACTATTGCTGGGTTTAGACCGTTCCTACAAATTCAGTCATGTAATTTCATAGAAGTGCTGTTTTGATCGTACGTTTCCTAAAGGGGTTAGCAGCCCTATTTAATATCCATTTAAAAAACATAAATCTGTACTTTAGTAAAAGACGGTAGTCCTAAATAAAAGTTAGAAATAGGCAGTACAGTGTTACAGAAATAGGTAGTGTATAAGGAAATTTCAAAGGGAGAAAAAAAGTAGCAGACTGTAGGGGCATACTGGTGGAGGAAGCTGATGTTCTGCAGTCTACTCCCAAGAGACGGTTACTAAGGGCTAATTAATACTATAATCTTTCATAGTTTTGAGTGAGTTAGAGAGGCACGATGGCAGGGATGGAATTATTCTGAGTAAGCTACAGTATTAATACCTATTCAGGGGTAGCCTTTGATACAGACAGAGGTCTAAACACTGCTTGCAACATGGGGTCAATAAGAATTGAAAGATATAAAGAAACAATAATAGGACGGCAGCCTGAGAAGGGACATTTAATTTAGTTTATCTTGAGAATAAAATGTACTACAAAACATGGTATTATGAATGAATGAATGGAAACGATATAGAAAACATAGAGTGCTTGTGAGTGAGTTAGCAAAGAGACTCATAATACAATATCTCAGAGTCTTTCCCCATGTTTTCATATGCCGGTTTAAAATATTTTTCATCATTTTTCTATTCTACATACACATCACTGCTGATCGTTTTAGATTTTGAAAAGGGAAGATGTTCGAAGAGTATCTGCCTATGCTGCATCTAATTGCAATGCAACAATTGTACTTCAGATGAACCATGGAGATAATAGTGATAGGGAAGTCATGGTAATACTTTGGTGCCTTATATATTATGCACAGTGTGCATAACTGCATGGCCTGTTTTATGACAATTTCAAATGAGTGAGCTGAAAACTGGCACTGCTCCACACTGTAAAATTGTATCCGCTTCACATTATTAACTCTGAGCATGTGCACTACTTTGTTGTCACTTGAGTTGGAAAAAAAAATTCCTTTGCAGTGATATCAACAATGAATGACTGTTCACAGCAGCTGGTTTTTGAAGAGGAAAATTAATCAATTCAACTATCTATTTATGAATTTATTGCAGTTCAACTATGTGGTATCACTTTACAGATGGAAATTTCCTGTACAAAATATAAACTGACAGATAAATGCAGATGTTCCTATATTTCTGGTGACTGAACTATTTTTCATCTCACTCACATCTTTACATATTAAGCACTGAAGTGTAGGTTTCAATTTCTTCAGCTATGGTTTAGAACTTGATAGCTGCTTTTGTTGTTCATTGTAGGCCATAAAATGACAACTGATACTTTGGCAGTTTCTGCACGGTGAGCAGCTGTTGATGGTCTTGAGATAGTATAATTTGGAAAAGAATGTCCTCGGAATTTACAGATCATCTGGCCTGGTACACAATCTGTTATCCAAAAACCTGGTAAAACTGTGTGTTGAGTTATGAAGATTTGGAATGGCTAGCTTTCAAACAAATTGACAGCAGTTATTTTAATGATGGTTGTACAACAGTACTTTGAATTAACACTCAAGTCAACATGAATGCGAATCACTGCAATACTACTGTAGATGCTAACCAATTTGGAAAATGGCCAGTACCAGTCGAACCTATTTCAGGAGGTCTATTTGGACCCTCTTGATTTGATTAGAAATGTGGATAATTTTCTCGGAAAATGTCCATTATTGGGGGGAAAACACATGGAATGATAGAAAGGCATGTATTGCAGGAAATTTTGGGTTGAGAGGTGAATGACAAAGGTGGAAATGATCAATTTTATTTGCTTTTGAAAATTATGACATTAAAATTCAAAGTAATTCTTTACATAGGTATCCTACTTTTTGGTCTGCTATCCATCTTGGAATTTCTTGCAATATCCAATCATCAGAACCTGGAATATCAGTATCAGTATTTGTTTTCAGCCAGTCGACTGTTGCATTCGTATCTGTGGAGAATTTCATTTATTTCCTGATGCTGTGTGGTTACACACTTAACTACTTTGTCCTTAATTCCCTGTCAACATAATTACGATTAGAAATGTCAGTATGACGTTTTGGCCAAGTTAACCTGCCTTTCTATCTGAAATCCTGGACTCATTGAAAATACATCTGATATTTGCAGGTTATATTGACAAATATTGTATGCATAGGGAGGGAGGAAGTGTAGGGTCTGAGAAGCGATGAGATTTGTCTTCACCCAGCTTCTAGAAATGCTAACACCCGGAGCCCCGCAACAACTACATAGAAAAAGATTAGATCTTTATAGTCCTTGAGGATTAATTCTGTGATATCTGCATCAGGGGAATTGTAGCTTATGTCCTATGCTTCATAAAACACATGAAATGTGTAACAAACAGGCATGGAACTTGAGGCTCAAAGCATGAATGTGAAAAATATGGTTTTATTTTAATACTGTGCACAATTGAGAGCATGATATTAAGTTTCCGAGCTAACTGTATTTGAAATGTTTTTCATGGTGGAGTAGAGATGGATTCATAGGAGATTTTCTGAGATACTTCATGATCAAAGATTTTGGCTGTGATTCAGCATGACCTGGATTTTTGTCTTTGGAGACTCAAACACGGAAAATACCTGTCTGAGGCAGTTTTACATTTGCAAAAGTTTCAGCAAGAACGTCAAATTCATCAAGCGAAATAACAGGAGGGACAAGCTGATTCTATTTTGTTCAAATAACAAGAAAAAGAAATACAATATTGAGAGAAGTATGAAAATAAATATGTTAGAGCTACGTGAGATGAAGAGAAATTGGTTACATAAATGACTAGGGATAGGATTATTAAATAGGTAATTTACACCTTCAGCACCTTTTCTAAAGAGTTAGGGGGAAAAAAGTGGTGAAAATAAATTTTTAAGTGGAAAATTTTTGAATATCTATAAGTAATACAATCATGTATTATTTGTGTGATATGCGGCTTCAGAAAATCAGCCAGATTAGTGCAATGAATAAATTGCTGTCATGCTGACTGGTGGGATCCAGGAAAACGTGCAAAATTGCAGTGCAGGTCACAGTGTGATCAGTAGTGGAGAAGATTCACATTGAAAATGCACATTTGACTGAGCAAGTTATTGAACAGCTGGAATAAGCTGTAATTTGATTTCTGCTCAGAACAGATATGCTGCCTCATAAGTCATTTGGGAAAAAAACTCAGTGGGTGAAACCTCTCCTATTCTCTCAACTCTATTCCTTGCATGCTGTTTTGCAAATATTATGCTGCAGTTTTCCAGTTGGATGATCGATGAGTTGTAAATTAGTATTTGGACTGTCAGGTAAGCAGGCCACTGCTTTAATTTAGGATCCCAGAAACAGGAACAAAAAAATAATAAAATCCATGGGATACAGGGAAAATTGGTTCAATAACAGGAAACAAAGGGTAATGGTTGATGCTTGTTTTCGCAAATGGAAAGCAATACTCCGTGGTGTTCACTTTTGGGTCACTTGCTGTTAGTGGTATACATTCATAATTTAGAATAAAAATTGGGAGGCTTTTTTGGAAATTTTTAGACTATACGATAATTGGTTGAGTAATTGATTTCGAAAAGGATGGCTGTCAACTGCACGCAGATATCAGTGGTTCAGTGGAGTGGGTGGAAAATGGTGAAAGGGATTCAGTCTGGACAAGTGCCAACACTGTATTTATTGAGGGCAAACAAAGCAAGAGGATACACCAGAAACATGAGGGCATTAAGAGAAGTAAAGAAAGTGAGAAGCCCTGGAATGCACATCCACAGATTGTTAAGGTGGTAAAGAAGACATTTTGGTGATAATTAAGACACTTTAGCATGCTTTCTTTCATTGGGCAAAATACTGAATACAGGAGCAAGAATGCAAAGTTAGGACAATGAGATACTAGTCAAGCTATAGCTGTGTTGTTTTGGAAGAAGTTCTGGTCATTACCTTAAAGAGCAAAGTTGCTGCAGAGAAAGTACAGAGAAAGTTTACAAATTTTTTGCCAGATCTTTAGAACAGGTGTAAGGAAAGATTGGACAGGCTAGGTTGGTTTTCCTTAGAAACAGAGGAGACTCAGTGGTGACATGATTGAGGTTTAAAGAATATTGAGGGAGATAGATGGAAGGGACAGGGAAGACCTGCTTCCTGTTTACTAGAGCACATTTATGGTGATGGTTGAAACATTAGAGAGGCCATAAAAGAAAATATTTTCACCCGCAGGGTGATAAGTGTCTAGAAGTCAGCTCCTGGTTTGGTGCCAATGGTCAGCTCATCTAAAAGTAACCTGGAACTCCATCTGAAGTGCTGGAACCTGTAAGCTAATGGTCTAGGTGCTGGTATATGACAGTAGGATGGACAAATAGCTATTCAGTGAGCTGGGACTTTTTAAGCTGAATGGCCTTTTTCTGTACTATAATTTTTATATGGTTCTAGGAGCAAGTAAGGCTTTCATTCTATGAAATTGTACTCGTGTTCAGTTAGATCATGGCTAAGCTGTATCCTAAGTCCATCTATCTAGTCTTATTCTGCAAATCTTAATAGCCTTTCCTAAGCACTAATTTGGGGGAGGTGATGGCCTTGTGGTATTATTGCTGGGCTACTAATCCAGAGACCCAGATAGTGTTCTGGGGACCCAGGTTCAAATGCTGCCATGGGAGATGGTGGAATTTGAATCCAATAAGTATCTGGAATTAAGAATCTAATGATGACCAAGAATCCATTGTTAATTGTCAGAAACACCCATGTGGTTCACTAATACCCTTTTAAGGAAGGAAACTGCCATCCTTACCTGGTCTGGCCTACATGTGACTGCCAGACCCACAGCAATTGACTCTTAACTGCTCTCTGGGCAATTAGGGATGGGCTGTGAGTGCTGCCTGGCCAGCAACACCCTTAACCCATGAATGAATGAAAGAAAAATTCATCGACACCTAAACTAGTCACAACAACATTTGACCAGTGAATTCAAAAGTGCCACTAGCCTATATCTAATTAAATGCTTCTGAACATCATCCACTGGTGAACACCTGCTCCAACGTTAAGCTTATTTCCCCTTGTCTTGGACTACCCCAGAAGAGGAAATAGTTTTTCTCGTCTGTCTATCCAATGATCTTTTGAACATTTGAAACACTACAATTAGATCACTTCTTAAGTTGTTCTGTTCCAAGTAATGTAACCATTGTTTGTGCGAAGTGTCCTCCTAATTTTAATTTTTTAGCCCTATCATCGTTCAGGTGAATCTGCGTTGTGTCCACTTCGAAGCCAGACTATCCTACCTGGGATGCCCAGAATTCAACCCAGTACTTGAATCAGTTTTTTATTAAAAGTTCTAAAATTTCCAGACTAGGACCCTCAAGCCTTTTTGAAATATTGACTAAGGTTCTATTCAAATAAAAGCTGAAAGAACTGTGGATGCTGTAAATCAGGAACACAAACTGAAATTGTTGGAAAAGGTCCTCGATCTGGCAACATCTGTGGAGAGAAATCAGTTCTGAGGAAGGATTACTCAACCTAAAACAATAATTCTGATTTTCTGTACACAGATGCAACCAGGATTGGGCTTTTCCAGCAATTTCTGTTTTTGTTAGGGTTCTATTCAACGTTCATTTTGTACCCGAACTGTAAAACTTTATTAATTTCTGTGCTTGTACCATTGAATCTCCATCATCTAGCTTCTCACCATTTAGAAAATACGATTTTTCATAGATCTAGAGTAGATAATCTTGGACCTCTGCACATTGAACTCCATCTGTAGCAGTTTTGCACAATCAGCAATCTCTATCAGGATTACTGAGTTTCCCCTCATCCACACTATTTATCTTCTAGTTTGTCATCAGTAGCAAACATTTGGTGAAAAGCTGTGACCACCACAATGAGCCATATTCATTACTGCTGCTTTCTATCTCCTATCCTAAGCAATTCTAGGCGTTCAGGTGCCAGCAAATCAATGTGCTCTCATTTTGATTAGCAATCTCATCTATGAAAATTTTATTGAATGCCTTCTGCGTAAAGCATATTATCAACATCTCAGAAGCCTCAATTAGATTTGTTTATATATGACTCAACTTTTACAAATCAACGCTAACTCTCCTTGATCAGGTCACATTTATTCAACTGTTCAATTATTCTGTCGCGAATAAAAAAAATCTCGTAAATTTGCCGCAACTGAAATGGGTTTTCTCAGATGTTTGATATTTTGTCCTTTGAACAGATTCATAGAACAATCAAGCACAAAATGAGGTATGCAGTCCAGAAAGTTGGTTTCTTCAAGTTGCAATGCAGTTAATTCAGTTTGTCTGCTTCATCCTGATATTCCTGAAATTTGTTTCTCCTTTATATATTTATCCAATATACCTAATAACCTTTCTACGATTTCACATTCTGACCACTATGTAAAAAAAAAATTCCTCATTTTGGCTCTGATTCATTTGCTAAACACCATTAAATTTGTGTCTTTTCATTATCAATCCTTCTACCACTGAAAGCCATTTTCTTGTGTTGATTCTACCTAAACTGAGTGGGTGATTACCCTGTGTATTATCACTAGATTGTTAATCCAGAGACCCAGCTAATGTCCAGGTGACTTGGTTTTGAATCCTGTCATGGCAAATGGTAGAATTTGAATTCAGTAATAAACTGGGGGGGAAAAAAGACAGTTTAATAATGACCTTGGAACCATTGATCATTGTCAGGGGAAAAATCTTAATTCACTAAACCCTGGCTCACTAATGTTCTTTAGGGAAGGAACTCTGCTGTTCATACCTAGTCTAGCCTACATGTGACTCCAGATCCATTGCAACGTGGTTGACTCTTAACAGTCGTGTGGACAATTAGGGATGGGCAGTAAATGCAGGCTCAGCCAGTCACATCCATATTCACGAATAAAAGGGACAAAGCATTTTGGGATTTTAAACAACCTTGTGACATTTTCTCTTGGCTTTCTCTTCCCCACTGAGAACAATTCCCATCATTTCCTGTCTGTCAATGTAACTGCAATTTCTCAATCACAGTACCACTATAGAAAATATCTTCCTTAGTCTGTTTGAAGCCTTCATGTCCTTTCTATGGCTTCCCAGCTCAGACTTACCTTTTGTTCTGCATAGTTTATGAAGTGTTCTTGGCTTTTGTATCCCAAGACTCTGTTTCTAAATTCAAATATGCCACATGTTTTATTAGTTGCCTTGTTAACGCATCTAGCTGCCTTCACAGGTTTGTGTACAAACACCTTAAGATCTCTGAATGTAATGTGAATAGTCTCATTCTTCCAACAACATTAATCACCTTACACTTCTCCGTATTGAATTATGTCTTCGTTTCGTCCTCTTTAAGTCTAGTATTGTCTTCTGCACTGCTACCACACTTGCCAAGTTCTGTGTCCTCTGCAAAATTCAGAAGTTTGCATTGTATCTCATAGTCCAAATCATAAATGGATATTAAAAACAGCAATGTTCCTAGTTCTGAATCTTTGATACTATCAATCACCGTGCACATCCAGCCTTGGCTGTATTCTACTCTACAAATCTTCAAATATCGAACAGTTGAATAGTACATACAAAATCAAGAATTTCACACCATAACTTGAAAACCCACTTCCTTTATTCACTCACAGTATTTCTGAACTTCAAGTTATTCTTCCAAACTGCTTGTAAACAAGGTGGAGAAATCTGCCCATATCGTCTTTGCATTAATTTTTGCTTCAGAGGAATAACTTTCAGGGTATCTGCTGTATGTAAAAAAAAAAGTTCTCTTGGAGTAGCATGGGAAAATGTTCTGTAATTGGATTTCTTTACAATAAGAACCTGATGAGAACATTGACTGTAAATTTCCGGACTTCTGAGGAGAATTCAAGGTAACGTGACTAGCCTTTCATCGAATTCTGCCAGTGAGCTGCAAAACAACTTTTAAAAGCTGTTTGCAGCATGGAACAAGAAGGTGATTGTGACAAATTTGCTGTCTGGTTATATTTAGAAATCATTCAGTGTTAGATTTCTGTGTCCATTTCAGTGTTCTGTGTCAGCAGCCTGTGATTCTCCTGCTCATTTAATTGAATGAAGCCAAGGAGTTGGAGGGGAAGTTCATCCCATTGAAGGTTAGAAATCTAACAATGGACTTTTCTGCTCTTCTTTGAAAAAAGCGGCTATAATGCTGGTAATGAATTGCACATTATTTATCAGTGTATAACATGTTACTTTGTTTTTGTTTCCAAATTAAATGAGGTCATGGGAAATTTGTGAACAATGTTTTCAAACCTTATGATCCAGCTCAAGGTTACGACTCACAAGATTCCATCCGTCTCAAGAAATTCAAAGTATCAATGTTTCTCCCACCAGATTCCAGTTTCCATACCAGATCCCAAGAGCCATGTTGTAAGACCCAGAATCGTGACTGCTGTGCTGTCCATTACAGCTCTGATCAATGCACTGCAGGAATATTGTCTATCGCTGCCCAATACAGACTCCGCCAGTGCAGCAAAGCCCCACAAAGACCACCTTTCTGTGGTGTTAAGTCTCATCATCATTGAAAGTGAAAATCCAGTGTAAAAGTCTGATGTTGACAAACCATTTTACTTTGCCTCAAAGTCAAAATCGCCTCCGCTACTCACTGCACTTGGTTATTTGTTTCTAAACCCATGATATTACCAAGCTACAGATGTGTTCCAGCCCACCTGCTACTGACGCCCCCCCCCCCCCCCCCCGCCATCATTAACTTTGCTATCTTCAGCCTGGAACTTTGCTTTCTTTAGTTGGAATTGTGGACTGCAAGTGTATTAAAAGTAAACTATGACAAGAGTTCAGAAATGTATTATTAAAGCTCTTCAAGGACCAGAAGAGTTTTGGTCATGTGACATTCTCCAAGGTTGCCTGGGCAAGTTTCTGTGCCTCTAGTCAATATTCATTGTTCCTTTCAGGAAGGATAGATGGGGACTGTTAGTGCCTATGAAGGCATAATGAGTATTGATTAGAAATCTTTGATTTCAAAGGTCTGTGTTTCTTTTTATCCTGTTGTTCTTGCAATATGACCACTCGATAGATTCCACAAGCGTGATGGTTTAGCTTTGTCCTTGTAATTATACCACTGGATGTTTCCACAGCTAGAGCCAACATGCAAATTATCTGTTATGTAGTATTTTCTCCCAGCAAAGTCTATTTTTAAAATAAATAAGAAAGTACAGTTTCTCAGACAACATTCAAACTTTTTTCATGTCTTGTGGACTGGACTCTCATTTCTTAATATGTTTTTAACTTCTCCCACTGACTTCCTCTTTGTCTTGGCATAAGTGTGGAACACTTTCTGTGTTAACACTGCTATATACATACAAACCATTGTTATCAAAATAAAACAGTTGTTAAAAATGCTCTTAATTTTCAGTTTCTTTTATCTTTAAAATAATTCCACCTATACAAAGTCAACAAATTCTGAATTTACACTGTATCATGATCCCCATTTGGATCAATAAGAAAAGAATGGAATCCCCAAATGACCCCAAAGAAAGGAACTGATGAACACGATTTCACGTTTTTAAAACTTTTTTTTAACTTTAATAGTCATCAAGAATAAAATTTTAATAGAAATGATTAATTTCACTTTAAGTGGTATTCTGATCACGGTGAAAATGGACCGCTAATGTTCAATTTTCATAACTTGAGTATAATACCTGAGAATTTCCCTAATTAAAATTAGTTTTAAAAAGAGCACTGCTGATTTAAAATCACTGCTGTGATCATCTGACAAGACCGAGTAACTCACATGGAAGATAAAAAAGAGGCTGCATTGAAATTAATTAAGAGTCAGTGAAATTCAGTATGACATCAAGAAATTTACCTCCCTTATTTTACTTACACCCCTTTATGGTAACTTCAGATATTGAAGATGAAAGGCTTACCTGCACGGTGTTCAGCTTGGAAAATGCAATAAAGCAGACTCTGGAACATACAAGTGAACCATATTTCAATAGTTTGCTTTCAGCAGCAAAGTGATATGGACTGAATGAAGGGCAAGATTATGGAAATCTCTCTTCTTCCCCCCCCCCCCCTCTCTCAACTTCAAGGTTGGACTCTAAACTTAAAGTGAATTAGAACATTAGCAATGATTTTCTGGTGAATTTGGGTCATCTGTAGCTTCCTGAGGGAAAAAAAAGTAGAAGTTAAGCAGTTAGGTCCTAGGTATCACTTGTAGAACTAAAAGATTCTAAATGATTATAAATAGCAAGTGTTCTTCTCTTCCTGTCCGTCTTAGACATTCCTTCCTCCATCCATTCACTGTGTTTTGTGTGTGTGTTTGTTGATCCATTTTCTTATTGTAATGAGCTTCACTCTGACGTACAAGAAAACATTGGAATTGGCTGCCCTTCATTTTTAAGCAGATTAACTAGTTAAAGTCATGTGTGATAATGACATGCTAAAGAGGAAAGCTTGTATTTGCCTAAGAAAAAATGTTTTCTAAAGAAAGGTTGAGGCCCGAAATGTCAGCTTTCCTGCTCTTCTGCTGCTTGGCCTGCTGTGTTCATCCAGCTCTACACCTTGTTACCTCTGCTTGGCTAAGAATGTGTTTTTTTTAAAAGAGAGGAATATGGCTCTTTTTCACCCCTTTGTCACAAGAGTAAATACAACAAATGTAGGTCTCACAACTATTTCAGTATTACTTTCCACACATGTGGCACCAAATGCAATCTGAAAGACTTTCAAAATCTGCTTTCAGTAAGTAGGATCACTTGATGGATTTGGCTGTCATGTGGTTTTCACTAGTGGATATTTTCCATTTGAGATCCCCAAACACAATTATCATTGACTAAGCACATTTCTCTGGACTCTCACTCCCTTAGTGCAGTCTTGATGGTAGATCTTCTGAGAGTTCCTTTTTAATTGATCATACAATAACACCCTAGTCTGGCCACCTCTGGCACAGGCCTTCAGCTCCATTCAGCATGTCTGAGGATATTTTGATATTAGAACCTTTTAATTTGCTTACACATTGCTTCACCAAAAGCTTCAGGACTTCTCTGAATGACAAACAGAATAAACAATACTTCCTTCAAGAGCTGTGCTGTTCTTCTGATCAGCAAATGTTTTGTGTTTCTGTGTTCTGCACAAAAAACTGAAATGCAACCGTCACCCACAACCCATCAATTAACTTCGATTTGCCTTCTTGGTTACTTAGTTCCTATCTCCATAGCAACATCAAGTTGCCAAGTTACTTTTAGAAATGAGGAAAGTGAGGAAATGCAATTACACATACTTACCTGGAAATAACTTAGTCTAGTTTCGCTTTCGGGTTTAGGGAATATTTCACAAATTCAAGCTTTTTTGCAAAGTGCACTGTTTGTCTCAGCTGTCATTCAAACTCGGAACTCTAGCAAGCTGAGCATAAATGCACTATTCATTTTGAGAGTGCAGAGCAATTACACCTCACCTTAAGATGTACAATCCACTTGTTTTATAATGTTCCCATCCTTCTACAACAATGCCTCAAACACATTGAACAGTAAATGCCCATTGAAGAGAATACTTTCAAATCTGGCTATGAGCCAAGGTTTCACATATTTCAGTACATTGAAACTATTTGGAGGCTTAATCAAAATCTCCTCGGATCAGCATTGATCTGTATTTAGTTGTACACTGTTAGTTTATTATTTAATTGTGCACTTCATGAATTCAGAGTTGGAAATATTTTTATGGAATTAAACATAAGCAACAGATGGATTGTGTATAATTTTCCACAGGGTGGGGAATAAAATCAAATAGTACAAATTTCAAATTCTTCTGCTTTTTTTGAACCTGAACTTCAGAGACCATTGATGCATTCTTTGTACGAACGTTTACCAGTTTTGATTCATAAATCAATGAATATATGATCCACTTAAAGACAGGTACAGGGAAGTTGATGTCTCACAGGGTGTAGGAACATGATTGTGTTAACAGCTTGGAAAATAAACTTAATTTCCAAAAAACAAGCTGAATTTCTTTCAACATGTTACAGCCACAGGAACAGGGCACACATTCATTGTTTTTATCCTAGGGTTGATACAGATAGGAATTGATTGCATGTGCAGTCAAACCAACTGAATCAAGGCTTGTCACCTGGTAGATAACCACCACCTTGACAATTTTGATTTCAGTATTTTTAATTTATCTTGATGACACAGGACTTTACCAACATAAAGACTGACACTTCTTCTGTGTTACCTTGAGTATTGTTGGAAAAAAAGACATTCTTTGGTTATTCTTGTAGGACAGTTTGAAAGAATATCAGCGTAAAAGGAACAATTTTTTTTTAACCAGACAAGTTGACATTGATTGCTCAAAGCATTGCCCTAGAGTAATGAACCAGAGTGGCTTTTACCTAATATGTTGAGTGGAAGCAAATACAGTGCTTGTACATTTTCCTTTTGAATGCAAAGGATACGGCCCTGTGCATTAATATATGGAGCTTACTTGACCTGAGAGTTTACCACATTGCAAGTATGACCAACAGTCTTAAATTGTCTGTCAGCACAATCCTTAATGCATTCTGGATTATTTAGCAAATGTTGTTCAATCATGAAATAACATCCAATGTTGCGCATCATTGAGTTTTGCAAGTTAGATTTGCCGGGCATGTCCATATACAGAGTCCTGTTCTTTACGCACAAAAATGACATACGTCTGCAACAACAGTCATTACTTGTTCATTCCTCAGGCTTTTCTTGGCTGTATTCAAGTCCTACACTGTCAAACAAGTGTCAGTGATATGTACTGATCTAAATACATAACAGCCTTATTGAAGTTAAATCCGGTCTGTAATGAGTAGGAAATTACGAGCTTACAGGACAGGAAAAGATACAGCCCATCTGATCTTCCCCCCAGAATTGACAGAGCTTTACATTATATCTTACAGGCTTGCCTGAAAGAAGCATGATTGACTGTGCTTGGATCCTTGTAGCTGGTAGCTATTATTAAAAAGAGTGTGTTTCTTTTTTCTGCTCAGGCCACCCATTGAAGAGAAATTCCTATTAGGCCCATAAATATAACCTGAATTGCTGCAGTTAGATCCAAAAGAACTGAGCAAGGCTGAGAGCGCGATATGCTTCTTTAGTAGTCAGAAGACCAATTCTCTAAGTAGCCAAGAAATTGTCATGACATAGCTTCTCTACCTTGATTTAGGGGTATTAAATGGTCTTAAGTTTCAAGTTTGCTTGATTCAAATTAAAGCTAAATACTACATAAAACAGCTGGCCAAGATGGCTGTAAAATCTAGTAACAAAGTGAGAATTCTGAAAACATCTTTTTAATGTTAGCATTTTCTGAGTTTTGCAAGTATTACATCCCAGCTGGAATATTTCAGCTCTAGTTGGCAGCCGAAGAAGGAACCTATCCACTAATCCAGAATTGTAACAACTTAAAGTTATGGATGTCAACAATTGAATGAGGATCCAGTGACAGAAAGCAAAATCAGAGATACATGGCCACGTTAGTGATCCTTCTTCAAACATTGTTTCACATAATGGTTGTAGCTAAAATTAACCTTTCCTCATGTTATAAAATATGCGGAATATTAAAATCACCATTACAAACAGATATATTGCCTGGTCCTCTGCTTGGCCTGCTGTGTTCATCCAGCTCTACACCTTGTTATCTCAGATCTTCCAGCATCGGCAGTTCCTACTGTCTATTGATTTGCCTGTTGCCTTTCTTTTAACTTCAGTAAAACCTTGTTTTGGCAAGACACGTGCCACTTTGTATTCAATCACTTAAAGGTTCTAGATGCTGTGATGGTTTGCGTCCAGATGCACTTCATGTTTTTTCCCATCACGTTAGAACCACAGAAATTGATTAAGTAGAGCAATGTGCCTCATTTATTCTGTGCCAACTGTTTTATAGAGCTGGCCAAAACTCTTAAAGACCATTTGTCTTCCCAGAAAGTTGCATCTACCACTGCTTCAAATATTTATTTTACTTACAGCTGCAGTTATCTTTCACACAACCTTTCTCTGTAGCTAAGCATCTTGTTCTCCAAAAGTGCTTTGAAGAAACTTTATTGACCTGTCACTCCTGTTATGGACCAGACCAAATCCCCGCAAAATATGTTAAGAAGATAGTCTAGATACTAATTCTGTTTATTTTAAAGGTAAGTGTAAAGCATTGTGTTTTGGATGCAATAAATAGCTCAAATTACCAGACTTGAAACAAAACACACTTTATTCAGACAGCATTTAACTATATCTCTATTGAAATGCTTAACAAAGCAACAGATCTATTGACTATTACTAATTAAATGTTCCAACGTAGTAACATTCCCGTGAACACACCCTTGGCAAAGGCAAATTCAGTGAAATAGATTGTCTCACATGCAATTCTAACAGCAGGTAAAGAATCCCAGCTTCAAGCTGTAACAGAAAGATGAATAAGAGCTTCCACATGCAGCTTCAAGACCCCAGCTACTGCTGCAGTAGACTAAAACTTTAAAAAAAACCTGCTTCTGTGGTAGCTTAACCCTACCCATTCAGGCTGCTTCCATTGTTCCAACATTTAACAAATATCCAAGGCCTCAAAAGCTATTCATAGGCTTTTGAGCAGACTGCTCACCACCTCTGTCTCAACCTTGCTTCATAAAAAAAGCTAGGACAAAACACACCTCTTAAAGTCATAGTATTGTCACACTCGGTGATAATTTTAAACTAACTTGGAAAGAAGAAAAATGATATTTTTTCCATCCATGCACCACATAATTTGAAATTCCTCAATGAAGTTTCCTCATCGTCTGCTTTGTTGCAGTATGTCCCAAGTCCTCCTTCATAACTGTGGTATCTCACTCCCTGGGTCTCCTGATTAAATCTGAATTTAGTTCTTCCTGATCGTGTCTGTCTATGCTCATAATGTCCTTTTTATAAATGGGCATACCAGTATTAAAATTTAATGTAAATTCATAATTTTTCTTTCGACCCATACTCTGTTCATCAACTTATATATCCCAAAGTTCCTTGGCTTTTTTGACTTTATCTTCCATTTCCACTTTCAATTAATGGTGTTTGAACACACAATGTCTGTGTTTGTCCATCTCAAACTGTTTAAACTTATGCACTTTTTGGTTAATATCTTTTCCCAAAATGTTTTCCATCCTGCACAAAATTGCATGAGCCACACATTCTGCCATCCTTTCTATTGAAGGAGCTCTTGTTTCCTGAAACGCTTCACTTTGTGCTTTTGGCAAATTGCAAAATTCAGTTCCCTGTTTGAAACTCCAAGTTAGTTGCATCAACACAGAACAAAAATGGACAGAGCACTGACCTCTAAAACACACCGTTTTGAATTTGTTTTCAATTCAAACAGTGTGAAAACTGATACTAATCTTTTTTTTCCGCCTGAACTTCTGTCCATAATTTAAATGTAAGTGTTTGCTTCTTTTGGTTGGTAATTGCCATGTTCAAAATCATGACAAAATGTGACTAACATTAGGAAGACTTGAGTTTAATAAATTCTCCAACCTGGTCCCATGCTCATGTTTCAACTACACTGCTAAACAAGTGCATGCTAATTTATTTTTTCAATTCTTACCCACAATATCTGATATTAGAACTGTATGGGAGGAATTGTTGCCACGGTTCACACTATAACTGGAGTTGAGGAAAATAAAGAAGTATATTTGAAATTCAGCAATTAGCTATAAAGTTTTGAAATTGTCTTTTGAAGGCAATTTAGAATTCGCTTCATGACAACTCTGAATATTGGGAGATGAATGCAATTTACAGTAACATCTAATATGGTTCCGATTTCTTTGTCAACCAACCACAATACAGAGATTTCACTGTGGAAGACTAACAAAAGTTATTTTAAAAATAATTTCCTGTTTAAAAGAAAACATGTTTATTTCTACAGGATTGAATATTATATTCAGCAGCAAGCTCTGAATGCATTTTAGGTTTGTAAATTCTTATTTTTAATTTGCAGTTCAAAAATAATGAGCTGTTATTAAAAAAAATTAATGCAACCCTGAATTATTTTGACAACTGTGAACTCTTGTGTAGTGCATAATACTTGTACTAATAAAAAAAATCAGATAATGCCTTTGAAGATGCTAAATGCTGTGAAATAAAATTAAGAAAGAGACCAAGGATCATATTTTCGTTAACAATAGAAACAGAAATTGCCGGACAAAACTCAGCATGTCTGGCAGCATCTGTGTCAAGAAACTAGAGCCAATATATTGTTGTCCAGTGATCCTTCTTCAGAAAGTCAAATGAGCCAGTGGATGAGGTGGAACTGGGAAGCAGAATATCTTCAAGCCACTGTGAAGTGGTGCCGATGGAGAGAGAAGTCAAGAGTATTCATATGGCAATGCGTGGCAGCATCTGTGGAGGATAAGCTGAGTTCATGTTTCAGTTCCAATGACCCTTCTTCAGAATGGACCCTTTTTGTGAAGGCTGTATGGACCTGAAATATTAACGTGACTCCCATCCACAGATGCTACTAGACTTGCTGAGCTTTCCCAGTAATTTCTGTTTTTGTTTTTGATTTCCAGCATCCGCAGTCTTTTTTAAAGTCAGGTTTTCATTGTTGGCTCATAAATTGTGAGTGCATTCATTCTCACCATCATTCGTTCCCAATCCACCTAGACTTGTAATTTTCACTTTGGGGAATTCAGAGCTAATGCCTCTTGAAACAGGCCTAGATTTGAGGTGGATGTGATCAATTACTAATGCCAACAGGTTAGAAATCCTGCACCAATTCATTGGGACATCAGCTCAGTTCTATGAATGTTTCTTACGCACCTTTGTTTATTCTCCCACCCATTCCCAATGTACCCTCCATGCCCACTAACATTCCCTGTACCCTTTCCATATCCCACATGCATCAAACATAACATCGACATATTACCCTCACCAGGGTTTATGACAGAATTCATGAAAAAATATGATAACATGAGAAGTCTTTGAAATGTTCATCAATTAAAAACAAAACTCCTTTCAACTTCCAGTTGATGAAAATAGGTCCTCTTAGGATCTCATAACATTACCAGTCAGACAGTCATCTAATCAAAAGCTTCTTCAAAACACATTAATCCTATTATCTGCCCATTAAGCTGTTAATCAGACAGTTCTTACGGTCGTCTTCACATAGGTGTAAATAACCCTAACTGTGCAGAATCATTAACATTTTTTGGAACTCAGCCAAGCACTTACAAATAGATCCCATTGCTTAATTTTATAAACAATTCCTTTGGAGCAACCAATACAAAACTATGGGTTATGGCCTCCAGTGGGGCCAGGTGCTAAGCATTTGGGCTCATGACCTCCATGGCAGCAATGGTGGCTATAGCGTGGACACTCAGACTTAACAGCACTGAGTTTGGCCATGACGTCCTTTCAAATGCCCAAGTATTTTGCCTTTGACTATAGCTTAATGCAGTGAGCTTTGAGGTAATGTTGTTGACATGAGCAGAGCTGCAGAATGGTACTTATCTGCCTTGTATTTTGAGTCAGTGTTCCTGCTGACTGAACTTCACACTGCTTGATAACTTTCAGCCTGCATCCTCAATGTTCATTCTGGGATTGAGCCAAGTGTGAAACATTAATATGTGGTTACAGCAGAAATATGTGAAGCATTCATCTTGAATTCAATTGAAAGTTGCCCGAACAATTTATCAATCATGGCAGGTGGATTTTAATTTCGAGTTTAATTGAGGGTGCCACGTTTTGGAAAGGCAACCCAGGATTGGACTTGTACACTTAATGGTAATGTCCTCTGGAGTGTTGCTGAACAAAGAGACCTTGCAGTACAGGTTCATAGTTCCTTGAAAGTGCAGTTGCAGTTAGATAGTAAAATGAAGAAGGCATTGGTATGCTTGCCTTTATTGGTCAATGCATTGACTATAGGGAATGGGCGATCATGTTGCAGCTGTACAGGACATGAGTTGACCACTTTTGGAGAACTGCGTGCAATTCTGGTCTCCCTGCTATAGGAAGGATGTTGTGAAACCAGAAAGAGTTCAGAAAAGATTTACGAGAATGTTGCCAGGATTAGAGGATTTTAGCTATCGGCTGAGGAGTGATCTTATAGAGGTTTATAAAATCAGGAGGGGCATGAATAGGATGAATAGGCAAGGTCTTTTTCTGGGTGAAGTATTCCAAAACTAGAGGGCATAGGCTTAAGGTGAGAGGGGAAAGATATAAAAAGGATCTAAGGGGCAACTTTTTCACAGATGGTAGTGCATTTATTGAATGAGCTGCCAGAGGAAGTGGTGGAGGCTGGTAAAATTACAACATTTAAATGACATTTGGACAGGTACATGGTTAGGACAGGTTTAGAGGGATTGGGCCAAAAGCGTGTAAATAGGATTAGTTCAATAAAAGGCATCTGGATGGGTACATGAATAGGAAGGGTTTAGTGGATTATGGGTCAAATACTGGCAAATGGGATTAAATTTATATTGGATATTTGGTCAGCATGGATGAGTTGGACCAAGTTGTCTGTTTCCATGCTGTATATCTCTATGATGCTATGAGATGTTCTTCCAGTCTAGGAGGTCCAGAATCTTTTCCAGCTTTTTCCGAATCTTAAGATGTCTAGACTTTAAATCAATTTAAAAATCAAAGCATATTAACCAAACAGATTTATAAGTGGTTCACAGTTTTGTGAGATGTAAAAAATATTATCCATTGGAGAAAATGCAAGTGAATGCTTTCACAACGCACGCTTTTTAAGAACAAAACTCTTTGATCAATCACTAAATTCAAAATATAAGTAATTATTGTCAAGAATCTAAATATGATATTTGAAGTTGGCAAGGCGTTTTAACCTAATTTGTCAAATTGTTCCTGACACCACAGCAACTTATGCTCAAAGCTTGCAAATTGACTGATCAGATATACTTCATACAGGCTTCAGGAACACACCTGAAGATTACAAAAGCAGGGAAATTAAAAACTAAGCAAACATTTAGAAGGCTGAATCCAATGTTACTTTGAGTGAGCATTAGATCATGACGTGCCATGATTCTGTCACCAATCAAAAAGAGGGGTGGCTTGAATCAGGTGAAAATTCTAAATTTACAGACACCTTGCTTCATTTTTGAACACTCAACTTGTGTTCATCCAGCCCTGGGAGGGCAAAATCTGATCCTGGGTTGTGCACGATTCATTACCAAATCAAAGTTATAGTAAGTTCATATATAAATGTACAGTCCCTATATGCTGTCTCTAACATTTGTATGGCGTTGTTAGAAATTTGCAACTCTATTGATTGCAATTGTTATAATCTTAAACTAAAGTTGATAATTCAAGTCAATTGACTTGATGTATAAAATCAATTGCAGCTTCAAAGTATTTGCTCAGGCAGTTTGGTTGGATTTTCCATATAAATGTCAATGCCAGTGTCAAATATGACCCCCAGCTGGAAATATGCTCAGCTCTGAATCATAATCTTCTTGGTTCAACATCCACTCCAGTACAAAACTGAGGGTGCACTGTACTGAATTCAAACTAAAGCAAGGTCCCATCTCCCTGCTTAGGTGGATATAAAACATCCAATGACACAATTTTAAGGAAGATCAACAAGAAGAGAAATTTCTGGAAAAACTTAGCGGGTCTAGCAGTATCTGTGGTGAGAGAAAATCAGAAATAACCTTTTTGATGACTGTCTGATGACTCTTCTTCAGGACTAAATGGGGCCTGAAAATAATGAATTTTATGACATTCACAAAGAGAAAGGAGGAGTGAGTGGAACAAATGGAGGGGGTATCCAGAGAAACAGACAATGAGACGACTAATGGTAGTTCAGGAGAATGACAGATGCAAAATAATTGTTACTGCTGGATGCAAACAGTTGAAAATAGATTGATTTTATTGATGGTGGACCCCTCCAAACAAGACAGTTTGTGAGAGGATAGTGGAGAACTGAAGCTATTGAACTCAATATTGAGTCCTGAAGGCAGTAAAGTGGCTGAGAAGAAAATTAGGGTCTGTTTTTTGAGAATTGCTAATGTTGTCTCCTTGTTTAAGAAGGGTGACAGGGATAATCCGGGTAATTATCAACCAGTGAGCCTGACGTCAGTGGTAGGGAAGCTGCTGGAGAAGATACTGAGGGATAGGATCTGTTCCCATTTCGAAGAAAATGGGCTTGTCAGTGATAGACAACATGGTTTTGTGCAGGGAAGGTCATGTCTTACCAACTTAATAGAATTATTTCAGGACGTAACAAAGCTGATTGATGAGGAAAAGGCTGTAGATGTCATATACATGGACTTCAGTAAGGCATTTGATAAGGTTCCCTATGGCAGGCTGATGGAGAAAGTGAAGTCACATGGGGTCCAGGGTGTACTAGCTAGATGGAAAAAAAAACCTGGCTGGGCAACAGGAGGCAGAGAGCAGTAGTGGAAGGGGGTTTCTCAAATTGGAGACCTGTGACCAGTGGTGTTCCACAGGGATCTGTGCTGGGACCATTGTTGTTTGTGATATACGTAAATGATTTGGAGGAAGGTGTAGGTGGTCTGATTAGCAAGTTTGCTGATGACACTAAGATTGGTGGAGTAGCAGATAGTGAAGGGGACTGTAAGCAATTACAGCAGACTATAAATAGATTGGAGAGTTGGGCAGATAAATGGCAGATGGAGTTCAATCCGGGCAAATGCGAGGTGATGCATTTTGGAAGATCAAATTCAAAAGCAAACTATATAGTAAATTGAAAATTCCTGGGGAAAATTGATGTTCAGAGAGATCTGGGTGTTCAGGTCCATTGTTCCCTGAAGGTGGCAATGCAGGTCTACAGAGTGGTTAAGAAGGCATACGGCATGCTTTCCTTCATCGGACGAGGTATTGAGTACAAGAGTTTGCAGGTCATGTTACAGTTGTATCAGACTTTGGTTCGGCCACATTTAGAGTACTGCATACAGTTCTGGTCACGATATTACCAAAAGAATGTGGATGCTTTGGAGAGACTGCAGAGGAGGTTCACCAGGATATTGCCTGGTATGGAGGGGGCTAGCTATGAAGAAAGGTTGAGTAGATTAGGATCACTTTCATTAGAAAGACGGAGGTTGAGGGGGGACCTGATTGAGGTCTACAAAATTATGAGGGGTACAGACAAGGTGGATAGCAAGAAGCTTTCTTCCCAGAGTTGGGTGCTCAATTATTAGGGTTCATGAGTTCAAAGTGAGAGGAGCAAAGTTTAAGGGAGATATGCGTGGAAAGTTCTTTACGCAGAGGGTGGTGGGTGCCTGGAAGGCGTTGCCAGCGGAGGTGGTAGATGCAGACATGATAGTGTCTTTTAAGATATATCTGGACCAGTACATGGATGGGCAAGGAGCAAAGGGATACGGACCCTTAGAAAATAGATGACAGGTTTAAACAGAGGATCTCGATCGGCGCAGGCTTGGAGGACTGAAGGGTCTGTTCCTGTGCTGTAATTTTCATTGTTCTTGGTTCTTTGTTCTTTGTTCTCCTGATATGCTAGGTTTTGCTGGGACACTGCAGCAGGACTGGAAATATTAACATTACAGCATAATGGGGTATTGAAACAGCAAACAATTAAAAGTTCAGAATTGTGTTTGCAGATTGGGCAGATACTTTGTCTGCATTCAGTCTCACCATTGTAGAGAAGAATGCACTGTGAGCAGCAAATACTGCAAACTAGAGTAAGAGGAATACAGGCAGATTGCTTCAGCTAGAAGGCATATTTCAGGCCTTGAAGAGTGAGGAGGAAAAAGCTTATATTTTCTGCGATTGCTTGTCAAGGTGCTGGGAGGGGGAGATAACGAAGATGTGTTGGGAATGACAGAGGAGTGGACCAGGGTGTCACAGAGGGAAATGTCTCAGCCAAATGTTGACAAGGGAGGGGAGAACAAGATGTGTTTGTTGGTGGCATGTAGTTATATTTGGCAGAAATGGTGGAAGATGATCTTTTGAATGGTGTTGGGTTGGAAAGCCGGACAATGGGACCTCTATTGTCATTGTTGGGGGTAAGGAAGAAGCCAGGTTTGAAGTGTGAGAAATAGGTCAGACAAGAATAAGGACTGGATGTGAGTTTGCTCACTGAGCTGGAAGGTTTGTTTTCAGACGTTTCGTCACTATGCTAGGTAACATCATCAGCGAGCCTCCGGTGAAGCGCTGGTGTTATGTCCCGCTTTCTAGTTATCTGTTTAGGTTTCCTTGGGTTGGTGATGTCATTTCCTGTGTTGGTGATGTCATTGCCTGTTCTTTTTCTCAGAGGATGGTAGATAGGTTCCAAATCAATGTGGACTTCACCAGCTTCAAAATCTCCCCTTCCCCCACCGCATCCCAAAACCAGCCCAGTTCATCCCCTCCCCCCACTGCACCACACAACCAGCCCAGCTCTTCCCCTCCACCCACTGCATCCCAAAACCAGTCCAACCTGTCTCTGCCTCCCTAACCTGTTCTTCCTCTCACCCATCCCTTTCTCCCACCCCAAGCCACACCTCCATCTCCTACCTACTAACCTCATCCCACCTCCTTGACCTGTCCGTCTTCCCTGGACTGACCTATCCCCTCCCTACCTCCCCACCTATACTCTCCTCTTCACCTACCTTCTTTTCTCTGCATCTTTGGTCCGCCTCCCCCTCTCTCCCTATTTATTCCAGTTCCCTCCCCCCATCCCCCTCTCTGATGAAGGGTCTAGGCCCGAAACGTCAGCTTTTGTGCTCCTGGGATGCTGCTGGGCCTGCTGTGTTCATCCAGCCTCACATTTTATTATCTTGGATTCTCCAGCATCTGCAGTTCCCGTTAACATTGATTTGGAACCTATGTGTTTGCTGATGGAGTTCCGGTTGGAATGCCACGCTTCTAGGAATTCTCGTGCATGTTTCTGTTTGGCTTGTCCTAGGATGGATGTGTTGTCCCAATCAAAGTGGTGTCCTTCCTCATTTGTATGTAAGAGATGAGGAAGGTCACCACTTTGATTGGGACAACACGTCCATCCTAGGACAAGCCAAACAGAGACACGCACATAGAATTCCTAGAAGCATGGCATTCCAACTGGAACTCCATCAACAAACACATTGATTTGGAACCTATCTACCATCCTCTGAGAAAAAGAACAGGCAATGACATCACCAACACAGGAAATGACATCACCAACCCAAGGAAACCTAAACAGATAACTAGAAAGCGGGACATAACACCAGTGCTTCACCAGAGGCTCACTGATGATGTTACCTAGCATAGTGACGAAACGTCTGAAAACTAACCTTCCAGCTCAGCGAGCAAACTCACATCCAGAACCTCAAACTGAGCTACAAATCTTCTCAAAACTCTCTATGAATAAGGACTGTGTCAATTATGGTGGGGGAATGGGGATCCTTGGTTGAGCTAAGTTGAGTACTTCTCATTAGAAGATGACATAATTGTGATGGATGTGACAAGAAACTGGAAGAATGGAATAGAATCCTCACCAGAAGCAGAGTATGAGGAAATGTAGTCAAGCAGGAGTCGGGGTTTATCCTTGGTAGCCCGGTCAACATAATGATCTGACATTATGATATGCCCCAAACTGTATTTCTGACTTTCCTCCTTTTTTTGGGAATACAATAGCCTTAAAATTAAAGAGATTTTTTGCACTAAAACTATTCAGTTTTTCAGTATTTCTAATTAAGTTAAATAACAACAAAATAGGAAAACGGTGCTCAAAGCAAGGAAATTTAACCACATCAAATTACATCTGATGTAATTTTAAAAAGATACAGATATGCTATGTTCATCAGTTATAGATTTCTAATCAATGAAAGCCATTGCTCACAAATTAATTCTTGAATAACACTTGAGAAGAAGCATGTGAATAGCTCATCCGCTGCCTCCCCAAAGCTTGTCCAACATCTGCAAGACACAGTCAGAATAATAATGGAATGTTTCCCATTTGCGTGGATGAGTGCAATTCTAACAATGTTCGAGAAGCACTACCCAGGACAAAGCAACCACTTGATTGGCACCATATCCTCAAACATGCACTCCTACCACCATTGACACTCAATAGCAGTCATGTGTACCATTCACAAAATGCAGAAATTTATCAAGATTCCTTAGACAATAGCTTCTAAACCCATGACCATGACTGTCTGGAAGGAGAAAGGCAATTTCCTGTCTGAGCTACTAACTATCTTAACCATTGTTCCTTCAAAGGATCTGGGACAAGATCCTGGAGTTTCTTCCCTAAAAGCACTGTGAAGGTGACCACACCAAATGGACTGCAGTAGTTCAAAGAGGCAGCTCACCACCAGTTTCTCAAGGGCAACTAGGAAAAGGCACTGAATGCTGGCTCAGCAAGTGACACCCACATCCCATGAATGAATAAAGTAAAATGCAGTTACTGTACAAGTGCAAGACATAGTAAGCAAAATATATCTATGGTAAAAAAAACTTGCATGTTTTCCCCATTTTATGTTTTGCGTCACCGCTCATTAAAGATGGAAATTTTATAAAATAATAATTACACTTCATTTTGTTTCATGTCTTGTTTTACATCTGACATCACACAAAACAGAAATTGATTAATGCTGATGTTCTACAGGAATGACAAGCTAAATTGTTAATTAGTATTTTTCAAAATTTCTTTGGATATGTTTGCAAAATACCATTTTGACTGAAATATTTGAAAGATATCCTGACTGGAAGATAATAATAACAGTTATTTCTGCATGGAAAGGGAAATCCTGTCACTAAATAATAGAGAAAAACATGCAGTTTTCACCTACTGTTGAAGTTTACTCAACTAAAACTTAGGAATTGAAATAACAGACACCAAAGATGCATTGGTGTAAATTAAACTCATTAAGCAGGATACTGGCCACTTCTATGAATGTGTACAACCTTTGAAGGAATTCAAGTGAATAATTACAGATGAATCAGAGCAGACAATTGATCTTTAATGTTCATGACTGTGAGCTGAAAACAAATGATATTTTTCTGTAAAAATATCTTCAGGATTGAAGGATAGGCGGTAATACAGCTCATTTCACTATGTTGGAGCCCATTCATTTGTTAAATTTCCTTGTATTTTCTGCCTGAGTGAGTCTCTATTCACCTTAACCATCATGACCAAAAGAGAATATCGTATAAATTATCCCATCTGCTGTTTACAAGGTCATACTCTTTCCCAATTGTTTGTCAAGTTTACCTACAAAACAACATTTAACTTTATTTCTGGTGTAATTCATTAGCTGTGAATTGGAGTGGGATGTTCTGATGAAATAAAATGCATTCTAAAATGCAAGTCCTCTTTTATCCTGTGCATGTATCCAAAGAGTGTGAGTGTTTAGTGGCAAAAAATCTTAGAAGTTTCCTTTTTTCCCCTCAGACTTTTTTTTAGCATTCTTTAAAACAATTGACACATTAAAAGTTTAACAAGTAATTGATGAATACTCAATGAAAATGAACATAATGTACATTCATGTAGCATCTCTATCAGGCACAGATGTTCTCTGGTGCTTCACAGAGTTATAATCAAGAGCAGAGTCAAATAAGGAGATAGTAAAACAGGTGAGCAGCCATGACCAAATGGTTTCTTTTAAATTCTATTATGGTCCCAGTTTATGGTACGACTGAACAGTCAGATCCCAGGACCTCAGTTAATTAACACCATGGTTAATCATTCTAACAGAGCCCTTTCTAAGTTCGCTGACATGAATTCTTCTTAGTTAAACATTCCCAGTTCTGACAACCTGCAGATTTCTAATCATACTCTTTAACCATAGTTTGGAAGCTTTACAAACTAAGCTCTTCTACTGAAGTAACTGTTTCGCTGAACTGCTCTGAACTTCTCCTAGAAGCAAAGTGAAGCTTGACTTGACTAAATTTACTAAACTCAATACTGATGTGTTTTGAACTGAATTTAATAAATTCTGCTCCTCGCCAAAGTCTTCTGAACTGAAAATAAATTATCTTAAAAATCTTTGCATTACCTGTCTTAAACCCAACAGTATAAACATCTTTCCATTAATACCACAGGGGTCTGCAGTCACCTGGATTAGTTGCGTGTTTTGGAGGAACCATCTGACCTTTACTTTAAACGGAAAATCTTCACAGAAGAAATAAACACTCATCTGCCTCTATTTTGAAATCTAAAACTTATGTGAAAAAAATTGTATAACCTTTCTCTCTAATCCATGCATGGAATGTTGGTACAACTGGGAAGATCAGCAAGTATTACACAATTCTCATTGTGATTGGGAAGGTGGTGCTGAGACATGTTCTTAAACCATTGTAGTTCAGATGTTGAAAGCTTTCTTAGAGTACTGTATGACAAGGAGCTGCAGGATTTTGATCTAGCAATAGTGAAAGAATGGAAATTTAGTTCCAGGACGGGAATTCCTTAGGACACTTTCCAAGGTTTAACCCATCATCGCTACATCACTGACCCTCCTTTCATTGTCCATAATTTCTTACTAATCTGTTCAGAGATGTTATTACATACCTCTGGAAGAGGGAGAATATGAATACAGGTCTCTTGATTGATATTTGCACATTATCTTGAACTCTGAAATAGATTTTTTAATCACTTCCTGACTTTGAAAAAACCTTTTCTGTGCAGCTCAGGGGGTAATGGAACACTCTTTATTTGTCTGGAAGAGTTCAGTTCCACCAACACTCCAGTATTTTACCATTGCCAAGGTCAAAGCAGCTTGCTTGTCTGATCCTCTAATACAATTGCTTAAACATTCACTCTCTCCACGACTTCCCAAATCCATGACTTCTATCGCTTCAAAAAGATGAGGGAAAGAAAAAGACTGTCAGACACTGCAAACTGAACATTTTGCCAATTCACAGAAGATCTTTATAGTTTGTTAATGGAATGTTGGGCATTGCTGTAAAGGTCTACATTTATTGCTTATCCCTGGTCACACTTGAAAAGATTTTGAAGAACCACCTTCTTGAACTTCTGTAATTCGTGTGGTGAATGCACAGTCAGATCAGCAACATTAAGAGAAGATGCTATTAGAACATTGAGCTCCCAATTGGCACCAATTCAGCATTATACATGTATGAAGTCACCATCTACCTAATACTGCAAACTTTGGGTGGACCCTCTGTAAATATGCACTACTATCACTGCACCAAAACATTGCCCATTGCAGTCAGCACCTGAGTATGCGTGCTTTCTCCAAATGCCATTGCAGAGACAAATTAACTTCTGTCACGCTTAAGTTTCCTGCAGAGCCAAATTTCACTATTTAGTTTTACATGATGCAGGAGATCTTTATTCAGAAGTAATTGGAGAAATGAGAAGAGTTATTTGAATGATAGCATAAGGTAGGGATGGAGGACAGATAGAACTTAGGTTTAGGGTAAAAGTTCGGCACAACATCGTGGGCTGAAGGGCCTGTACTGTGCTGTACTGTTCTATGTTCTATGTTAGCAGAATGTTAGATGTTCCTGAATGGTTAAAGATATTAGCAAGTAGTTGTGCAGGGTTTGCTTGTGATCCAGATCAAGAACGTAGAAAACCAGGGTTGAAGGGTGGATGGGAATATGTGCCGTTGAGTTTGCATAGAGGAGGTGGTTTAAGGAGGACAGAGGGCCAAGTGAAGCAGAGAAAGCTGAAACTGCCCAGGATGAGGCAGTGTACAGAAGCTATGGAATGACAAAAACAAGGATGATAAAGTGCAACTATGACAGCCAAAGATATATCCAAATGGCGAGTCTTCAGTGAGTATTGCAGTCTATGGATTAAATTTCAGGAATAAAGACAAGATGATAATACAATTACACTGGTACCAAGAGTTTTCCTCATGAGAAGTACAGATTCTGGAGGAAAATGCACAGAGTTAGCGTTTTTTTGTTCATTAACGGGATGAGGGCATCACTGGTTAGGCAGCACTCACTACCCATCCCTAATTGCCCAGACAGCAGTTAAGAGTCAACCACATTGCTGTGGGTCTGGAGTCACATGTAGGCCAGACCAGGTAAGGATGACAGCTTCCTTTCCTAAAGGACAATAGTGAACCAGATGGGTTTTTACAACATTTGGCAATAGATTCTTGGTCATCATTACGTGTATAATTCCAGATATTTTTATTGAATTCCAATTCCAATATCTGCCATGGTGGGATTCAAACCCGGACCCCTGGGATGTTATCCAGGTCTCTGGATTAACAGTCCAGTGATAATGCCACTAGGCCATTACATTGTTAATCTGTTAGCAGTGTCCAGTGGGATGGTGGTGGTTTGTTGAATAGGTAGCATGGAAATTCAAGAGGTTGGTTCTGAATCTTAAGGATTGGTGTGAAAATTGTTAAGAGAGAACATTGGAACAATCCAGATGTTATCTCATAACAAAAGAGCAAATGGATATCTTGTTAGGTATTTCAGAAAATGGCAAGAGAAATTTAGAGGGATTGCTGTGAGCTATTTAAAGAGACTCAGACTTGGGATGGAGAGTAGGATTCAGACGAGTACTCGCTGGTTGGGATAGTAACAGAAACAGCGCATTCACAATAATGGCACATGACTTATATATCATACACACAGACAATTAATCTCACTTTTTGGGGTGAAAGAAATTCCATGAGCCTTCCATTTACCCTTACTATGGGTTCTGTGACTAAGCCATGCATCTTGGTTGAAATCCAAGCCTCAGGCATGTGTTCACAGAAACACTGATTCACAATGTTTATTACCCACTGCCAGTCCTGGCTCCAGCTCTCACACGGTGTTGTGTGAATAACTACTCGATAACGTACTACAGGTGAGAAATCCTGGTCAATTTTTTGTGAAATTCCTGCATGAATGACAGAAATTTAAGAAGAAACTAACAGGTGCTTGTTCGATCCCAATGTTGGAGCAAAAGGTCTATGATAAAATTGCCAGTAACAGTTTATATGCCACCCTGAATGGGAAATTTACTTACTTTGCATTTACTGATGATGAGTATAACATAACCATTTTTGGAACTCTGCATGATTCAAGTATGTTAAGGATTTAAAACTGAGTAAAAATAAACCTAACCAGCTTTGCAATGTGCATTTTGTTGCAGAATTTTGACATTGTTTCCTTCGCTTGTAAGTATGAACTGAGCAGTAGCTATCTAAATTTGAAGGAATTGCAGCTGCTCTGGCTTCTAGCATTGCAGTAGGAAGATCAACCTGCTATCAAAAAGTTGCAGTCAGTTCAGTTCTAAAGTGACAACATCCATGTAATACGCCATTCAGATTATTAATTTATCTAAACTTTTATTGTGAAGACACAGTAAGAAGGTAGCCAGTATTACTGTCATTCGTGTGATAGATTCTCAATTTTTTAAAGCAAGTAAAGCAAACCTTTATAGCGTTTGTGTCTTCCCACTTCTCCCTTTACACTCTCTCCAGGTGTCTTATTTCACAGTTGTGCTGAGGTCTTGTTCCTATCCATTACAGAAAGAGTGGGGAAGGGATAGTTAGGCGCAAAGTTCAAGATAATGGCAAACTGATAAAATATAATCAATAATATTTTAAATAGTCATTTTGAACAGAAAATTCAAAAGTTTTGCTTATAGTTACTGTAATTGCAAAAAAATACGCAGTCTTGTTTGCATCCCGAAGCTGCTGTGGAGTTAATTCTGCTGTTGTGTGATTGTGATAAATAAAATAATCAGGCCCCTGTTAAATCTCTAATACATTTTTGTAGAGAAGGGAATTAGATTCCCAAGAAAACTGAGTTTTAACAATTTACTGTGTAGTTGCTTTTAAATTATCACTGTTGGTGTCTAAAGGGTGTTGTTTATTGATATCATGACATAATACTTTGGAAGTTTGTTCACAATTGCTGTGCTTTTTCTTCCTGGCAAAATCAGGACTTTGCACATTGTGGATGGCCACACTGAAATCAGGAATTCATGATATTTTTAATATTAGTTTCTGCCTAAACAATTTCATATTCAGTTCAGACAGAGTGAAGGATATTATCCATGAAGTTGGCTGTCCATTAGACTTAATTCAACCATATATTCACTCCAAACATCCAGAAGTGTCTGAAAACATGACATTGTGACAGCATGGGAAACAATACATCAGTCTTTGTTTTTCCTGTGCTTCCTGAGCCTTATTGTTTATTTTACTGCCTCAGATGGAAAACAGGTTAGTGATTCCTGTTTGAATTTACACTTGAGCCCAACCATCTAGTTTAAGCCCTGTTTCAATTCACTGCATAAAATAACAAAAAAGAGACTTTTAGAACAAGTGTTTCTAAAGTGAGGTATCCTTCAAATCAAATTCATTTCATCAAAGTAAATTCAGTATGAATGGCAGTTTTATCTTGTCAGTGGCTAGCTTAAGTTGGCTTTCTATAATCTTACAACGTATGTTTTTCGTCTCCCTCGGCAACAGTTGAGTGCATAATTTCTTACAGGCCGGGCAGTTTAATATTTTAATGTTTTTTTTAAAAGAAGTGTGCATTAATTGTCATGACTGATTGATGGAGGAAGACAGGTGGCCATGGAGGAAATTCATAAGAGTCAGCACTGAAGCAATATCAGCTTGGACTGTGAATAAATACTGACACATGAATTTGGCAAAAAATGTTGATTGAAGCATCATGACACTTCATCAGGATGCACAAGGGTAGTGAGGGCAGCAGGGGCAGCTACAATGAACAAAGATGATGCCTGCCAGCAATGCAATGAAGATTGAGAAGATGGTACACCATCTGGAAAAGCATCAGCCGCAGGACTAGGAGGGAATAATTAATTGAGTGTAAGAGATCCGAGCTGTTCCTCACTGCTTGATAGCACATCCAAAAAAAATGTTTCTCCAACTTGAGATTCTCGTTCAAAGATTTTAGGAGTCAATTTTATATTTACTCAAGGACTACCATTTGTTACAGCAACAATGTAGAATTAACTCACTGCGTAACCAATGTTAAACAAGCAAATAATTTATCTCTTACTCAATCACTTTCTTCTTGTTTTTACATTTGCTGTATATAATTTCTAAATTGTTAAGGCTATCTATGGTACCAAGTTCTATAGGATTTCTGAAGTGTTTAGCATTCCAAGATAACTTGCCTTTTATTAATTACCCAATCTATTTAAGAGGACTCAACAATTACAGTAGTCAATGTCAATATTTGAGGGGTTTTGCACAATAATTATGGCAATATAATACTACATCTATGATACAATAAAATGAAGCAACATAGTAGGCAAAATATCTGACCTCTCTTTGGCCTTTGCATTTTTTCTAGCAATGTGATGTAAATAGTACAAGATTATTTCAGAGAAATATTGCTATCATCTTGTCCCACGTTGGGGAGGGCAGGGATTCAACAGTAACATAAATATGAATAAGATGGCAAATGCCAGGCTTTCCATCTGCTCTCAAAATTTAGTATTATATTCTACGTGCTGAGCTCTCAAATGCAGAGACACCCTAACCAAAACAATGAGTTCTTTTTTAGTATTATTTCATGTCTCCTTTCCTGATGATGTTCTAATGTTATCCATTTTGTGTGGGACAAAATTAGCCTGGTATCTGCCAGCATTTTAAGAGCCACATGCCAAACAATCAAGCAGTTCATGCATTTAGGTCATGGTAAAACTTTATATGTGATATGGAAGCCACTCTGAAGTGCAGCTGTGACTATTGTTTACAATTATAGCTGTGCCTTGGTAATGGGCATAAGTGTTAGCACATGTTAGCTATATCTGAAGGCTGCAGCTGGCAAGGCAGTGACTGCATTACATCAGTAAAGTGGTCTCCAGTGAGGTCAGTAGCTTATGGTAAGTCACACATTACCAAATAGCTATTTTTACAGCATTTTAGGAGAAGGTTTTGAGCAAAGTTTATTTATTTATATATTTTTTCTTGCACAGATAAGGCAGAATCATATTGACATATGCAGTAGGCGCAGTATATCCAAAATGGTCTGGAAGATTTATTTTGGGTTTCATTAGGTTAGCTTATGAAAAGGAGTGTACTCTGCATCTATTTGAAGCAGTGCCCCCAATTCCCCTTTTTGTGTGTACCGTTCTGGTCTCCACACTACAGAAGGATGTGAAGGCTCTGGAGAAGGTACAAAAACCTTTTACCAGGATTTTGCCTGGTTTGGTGGTATTAGATGTGAGAAGAGATTGGACAAGCTTGGTTTGTCTTCACTTGAATGTCAAAGGATGAGGGTGACCTGATAGAAATTTACAAAATGATGAGAGACATGGATAGAATGGATAGTCAGCGCCTTTATCCCAGGGTAGAATTGTTAATTCCTAGGGGACGTACCTTTAAAGTAAAAGGTGCTAAGTTTGAAAGAAATGTGCGAGGCAGGATTTTTACACAGAGGTGGTAAGTGCCTGGAATGTTATGCCAGAGGAGGGGGTGGAAGTGAATACAGTAGCAACATTTAAGAGGCATTTCACAGATATATAAATAGGCAAGGGATAGAGGGTTACAGACAGCATAGAGGCAAAGGATTTTAGTTTAGAGGGACCTGCTCCTGTGGTGTACTGTTCGTTGTTCGAACTTTGCCCACCTGTCAGCCCAGCTGTGGAAAACACTTGAGCTTAGCAGTGCTTGGACAACAGAATACCACAAATTGGATTGGCTATGAAGTAATTCTCTATCTCACAAAAACAAAAAAGCATCCAAGAACCCAAGCCTCTGAGGCGAGAAAACAGAATTGATGTTTTGAGTCCAGTGCCCCTTCCTCAGAAGAAGTTCTGAAGGAGGGTCACTGAACTTGAAACATTAGCTCTGTTTCTCACTCCACAGATGCTGCACACTTGTTGAGTTTCTCTCGCAATTGCTGTTTATGTGTGCTTCAGATCTCCGGAACCTGCAGGTTTTTGTTTTAATTTAGTCAGCAATTCCCTATGTCAGGAGGTCCCCCAAAGTGGGGGACATAAGCCTTTCATGATCCAATTTCTACTCCTCCAAGCAAGAAAACAATTTCAGGTAGCCTGCTTCTTCGTAGATTGATTCTCGACTGTCTTTTCAGTCAGTGAGTGGCAGGGAAAATGATGCCCCATAAAACCCAGCTCACAGTTTTATATTGTGACTGAGCTTGTTTCAAAATTCTCTGATTCAGCTTCGTTGTAGGGTTCACCAAAATAAAACCTTTTTGTATTTTGATGGAAGCTTTTCAATAATGATCAAATATTTCTTTGATCCAGGTATTCAGATTAAATATGGGGATTTGAGAGAATCTGATCTCTATCACAGACTCTATGATATTCACAACTAAAGATAGTTGATGGTACACTGACTTTCAACTTCTTTTAATTAAAGTGTTCCATTTCAGTAAAGCTATTGATGCAATTTTCAGATAGTTCTGTCACTGGATGCTGACACTCCAATCACTAGGATGAAGATCTTTTTTACTGATACCACAGCAGTGCATTCCTAATTCACAGCCACAAATTACAATTCAGTATTTTCATCAAGTGTGATATCTCAGAATATTTAACAATGTCTAATGAATAAGATGTTAGGGATGTTTAGAAATGATTCCATGGTTATCTGGTGCATCTGTATCATTTAATTTCAGGGAAGTTACTAGTTTTCATGTCCATTCCAAATATGCTAAAATGATTGTTTTGCGTTATGTGTAGCACATATTCTCATCTAAAAGCGGAGTTTCTAAGACTGAATATTTTGTCAAAATACAGGGGGTGGATTGTATTTTTTTTTAATTCATTCATAACATTTGGACCTTGCTGGCAAGGCCAATATTTTTTTTCCCAGAGTCAGCCACATCTCCCTGAGTGTGGAGTTACATATAGGCCAGATCAGGTCAGATTTCCTCCTCTAAAGAACTTGAGCGAACTCAGTGATATTTTACAACAAATAACAGCAGTTACACACTTGCTATTCAACTAGATTTTTATTGAAATCAAATTTCCTGAACCTCATAAGTAACATTTTGGAGAGGTTGAATTTTACCCTCTACAGTCACAATCGATAGAACAGAATTGCCAGGCTGGAGACTTGTCCCACCAACTCCACCATCAAAACTAACACAAAAGGGGCCAAACATACCTGCACAGATGTCTTTAATGCTTTTCTATTCTGTTATTTAGATTTGCACTAGGATGAGTTTGACTTCATCAGTGAGTGGATGATAAGTGCAATGATATTAGATCTTTTGGTTAAACCAAAATCAGAGATCAATCCATATATGAATGTACACATCTGATGGAAAATGAATGAATGCTTTTGTCCAAAATTCATGAGCTGACTGTTACACCAATCATCACCTGTGCAAAATCTTGCAGAATTTACACAAAATTCAGTCAGGTTTCTAATGCAAGCAGATTTCAGTTACTGTAATTGTTTTATATAGAAATCATGCAGCCATATGTATAACACTCATTTGTTTCTCAATAAAACGTGTGAACATTGACCCACATTTTATTTTTATAGTAAGATGATTGGGGTTATTGTGATTTCCCTGGTCTGACATGTCAATCTCACCACTGACCTGCTGCAAATTCGGTTGAATTTCATAATTAGATTCTGTTACATTGAGCATAGCAGTGAATTAAGCATTCAGTGCTGACCTACGAACTAAAGTGATAGCACATTCCCCACCTGGAACCCTGGGAGGGTTTACATGAATGGAAGTAATCATTGTTAAATGATATCTGGTCATTTAAAAGCTCCATTACCAATTCTTTTAAAATTATGAAATGGAAAACAATTATTGTCGATTATTTCTATGTATTACATATGCACAATGGGTTAAGGAAATTTACTTTGGTGCAGGAAGTGGCTACCCAAAGACCAACTTATTTTCAACTTTTTTTTAACTGAAATACATCTAAAATAACTGGCCAGATAAAACTAATCTTATAGCATTAAGTCAAACCTTAAGTCAAAGCGACAGTGATGTTAAAACTAGTTTAGAGAGAAATAAGTTGAGATTGCCATTGGTTTTAATGAAGGCAGAGTTAAATTATTACTTTGGTGCTGATTTTTCAAAGGTAAACATATTCTAATGTGAGTTTCAGTTGTCCATCATTTGATGATTGAATGATGAGGCATTTTTTTGAAGTTCATGCATTTCTTCCTTACAGTTTGACATATGCAGCTGGCAGTACCCACCCACTGTTGATTTAATGAATTGGGGTTACTGTATGTGTAACACTGACTTCATTCAGGTGATGGAAGCATTCCAGAGAATTCATTAGAATCTGTGATGTAAGGGGAAAAATAAACAGCACAGTTTTGATCTAAAGGTTGAACATAGGAATTACAAGAAAACATTGAAAGCCAGATATTCATTTCAACAGTCACTGAAATTTTAATGATGCAAGCAAAGTTGATGTAAGATTTGCTTCATGAAAAGTTAGATTGAATTGTGTGTGTTAATGTTGCAGCTTGTATTTCATAATTCTTAGTGGCTTCGCTGCATATATTATTCTTCACCTGAGTGAAACTTGTTTTTCTTTCTAAGAGTTGATTTTAGTTTACAGTGCATATATATTTCCCATAGAATTGTACACTGTTACATAATCCGGTACGAAAAATTGTGCCATTGAATTGCAATGAATAGTCAACTCGCTGTTAAGTGAGGTGGTTGCATTGATTGAGGTGCATTCTAGTAAACTGTTACCCTAGAACAATTTTACCAGTAATCTTACTCCCAAAGAGTATAAAACCACTGAGATCTTCAATTTTTTTGAAAAAATCTTCATATTTCTGTTTCTTTTGATAGATGAAAGTAAATTATTAACTTAAAATGAATGTTAAGACATGTAGACAATCTGTAACAAAGTGTATATCACTGTTGGCCTTTATGTGTATTTAAATATTTGAGACAGATGTATTTATTTATTCATTGCCAATAGTCAAGTAACTTTCTTGTACTTATCAACTTGCCAATATTATTATTTTATTCATTTATACTTTAAGTTACATATGAGCCAATGAATGTGTTCACAAAAATAAAAACGATTTTTCGCCTTCATTTAAAGATAGTGGTTCTTGGAATTTGGGAATGAGAATTCCAAGATGGAGGCCAAATATTGGCATAGTCCTTGTGGTTGCAATATTGAGTAGCAAGTAATGGGCTTTGCCTCCAGCAGCATATATTATCTAATGTAATAGTGCTTATGTTTTCTCTTGAAACACAAGAAAGAATGTGTGGGTAATGAGATACTGCATTGAAAGATCCAAAAGATATTTATCCCAACTCAGTAATGTATACAAATATTACATTCACATGCACATCAGAATCTGTGTAAACATTAAGCTATTCAGCTATAGTGAGCAGAATGCTTCCAGTTAGCATGTCATTTTTCAAATGATTTGAATTAAGATTAAGTGTGTGATCTTTATACCATCAGGTCACAGGCAGAAATGACACAGTAATGGTATCATGAGCATGTCTCAAAGATATGTTGACATAGTGCATCTCTTAAAGGTATACTGATATACTGACTGTGGAACGTAACACAACAGTAAGATTAAGATAAAATCAACAAGTACGTAAATGTAGCATCTTCAATAATAAAGCATACCAGAGCATTTGACAGGAGTGTTGTAAGGCAAATTTAGTTGGAGAGCCAAAAAAGCAATATTACACCAAAAGCTTGAAGGAAGAATTTGGGTTTTAAGAAATGTCTGAACAAACAAGAAGGAGGTGAAGCAGTTTAGCAAGGGAATTCAATTGCTAGTGGCATGACCACCGTTGGAGAAACAATTAAATTCAGGGTTGCACGCAAGGCCAGAATTAGAGAAACATCAATATCTTAGTGTTGTGGGGCTGCTAGTGAATAAAGAGACAGGCAATGATGAGGCCATGGAGGGATTTGAAGTAAAGAGAATAAGCATTTTAAAATTTAAACTTGATTTGATTGTGAACCACTGTATATCAGCAACAACACGAGAGGGAGCAGAATTACTGATGTGGTAGAAATGGCTGAGTAAGACTTAGTGCAAGTGAGAACATGAGCAACAGTGTCCGAACCAAAGGGTTTATTTTGAATGAAGGAGAACAAGTAATTTTATTAACTGTGGCTTTGAAGAGGAATTGTAAAAGTTAAGATGTTTAAGATTTGGTGTATCTACAGCATTTGAAAATTAGAGTAAAAACCAAGAACCTGATATCAAGGGAATAAACCAGTTTTTAGATGTGGGTTAAGATTCGGTGGCCAGGATTTTATCGTGGAGATTTGTCAGTACCAGATATTATAGAAGATTAAATCCAATAGAGACTTCCAGTATCTGCATGTGCAGTTAATCCTGGAAATTCAGAAGCTCCTATCAAGTTAATCTGCTTCTCCAAAAGCTTTGCTCATCTTGCCAGAAGACTTGGCATTGACATGCATGGGTAAATGACATGAACTTGCAGCACTTGCCAACAAGATAACCACTAAACACACCAGAACTTATCTGTTCTAGTGTAAGTGAATTTATTCCAGTGTGATCAGCTTTAATTGCTAATTGACATTAATTAACATTGGAGATTTTTAAAAGTTAAATTGTTACTTTTTTCTTTCTGTCTCTTCTTTCTTACCTTATTGCATCTTGTTTGCTTCTCTTTATCTGACTTTCTGCACATGGATTGACATTTAATTCACTTTTTCTTACTTAGACTTCCTGGTTTGGACTCTGCAGTGTTTAACGAGAATTTTTCAGTCCGGTGAAGTGGGAAAATGCATCATTGCTAGTCCTATAAATGTAGCTTTCAGATCTCCAGCAGAGGCTAAACCCATAGAAAATCTGCCGCAAGTTTTACGTCCAATAAGCAATAATTATTCACGTTTCCCCAGGTACAGCATCTGGCCTTATAAAATACTGTGTATTGGCAAAATTATTTCAGATACTCTTTTACAGTCAAGTTGCATACGGATGTATTTTAAAATTCAATTTCAATTCCCTTTTTCTCACCAGCCCAGTTTCTCCATTGAAGCAGTTTCACTGATTCCAATGAAGAGCTAATAAGCGATGAATGTGCATCCAGTGGCATCAGTGGTTTGATCCTCTCGAGTTCAATTTATCAATTTAGTGAAAAAACTTTAGTGAGTCAGTAGATGGGTCTCTTGCCTCAGTATTCCTAGCCTTTGCCTGCTTTTGTAGCCACAGTGTATCAGTTGATCCAGTTCAGATCAATGGTAACTACCAGGATGTTGATAGTGGGGTATTTAGCAAAGGTAACAACATTGAATTTCCAGGGGTAATGGTTAGCATCCCTTGTATTGGAGATAGTCATTACCAGGCTCTTTTGTGATGCAAATATTACTTGCTACTTGTCATCTCAAGCCTGAATGTATTCACAGCTGGCTGCATGGGCTGCTTCAGTGTTTGAGGAGTCATAGATGTTCGCTGAACATTGTGCAAGCATCTGCAAACAACCTCACTTTTGACATTATAGTGGAGGGATGGTTTTTGATAAAGGTACTGAATATGGTTGTGCCTCAGCCAATACCCACCTGCAGAGATATCCTGGAGCTGCAATGACTGCCCCCTGAAAAACACAGCAATCTTCTTTCGTGCTAGCTTTAACTCCAACCAGTGGAGTGTTCTCCCTGATTCCCACTGAATCTCATTTTGATACACTAATTGAGGTCTTACTCAGTCAAATGCTGCCTTGATGTCAAAGGGAGTCATCTTTAGCATAGAGTAATGGATTGTTTTAACCAGCCAGCCACACAGCGTACATACTACCAATTACAAAAATCCTGACGTTATATATGAATTAACAAATCATTAATAAGTGAAATACAGTTTTGCTAACACAGATGATTTCTCCCATGTGAATTAGGTGCAGGTTTTGCTCAGAGCATGCAATAGTTGGTAACAGAGAGAATCCAGAGTGACTTTTGTTTGATAACATTGTATTACCACAGGGAACCAGTTCAGTATTCCAGCTGCAACAAAAACAAAGTTGCTGGTAAAGCTCAGAAGGTCTGACAGCATCAGTGGAGGAGAAAACAGGGTTAAGGTTTCGGGTCCAGTGACCCTTCCTCAAAACAGTATTCCAGCTGGTTCATATTACAGCAACTTGCCAAAAGGACATTGTTCAGATAGAAGACAAGGCAGAAAGGAAGCTTTATGTGTCTTAAAGTTTCAATCCTTGTTTCAGGTAAGTTAATTCTTAACAGTGAAAGATAATAGTCAACATCTAAAACACTTGTTAATTTTTTGTCTGTGTGTTTCATAAATATTTCATGTAAAACCTCTTGCTGACAATGGTAACAAGTACTCAATTAGACCAATGGTCACAAACAATCAGAAATTTATTATGCATTTTATTAGGATAAATGCATTTCAATAGGTTAACTGATCCAGAGCCACAATTGACTCTTAAAAATAACCTGTATTGACCTTAACAGCCAATCTCACCTCTGAAGCCAACCATATTTTTTTAAAATTTGGAGCTTAGGTCAAATGGTAGCTATGTGGTAGTCTGCTTGGCACATTTACCCGACTTCAAAATTAAACGAACAGTGACGAACATACTGTAAATAATAAATTGTTTGCAGTTCTGCACTATCAATCGTACCTTTAGTTTATTTTGCTGCTTGGAAATTGAATGCTAATAATGAAATAAAAATTATAGCCAAATAGTAAATGTGATTAGCTTTAAATTGGTTGCTTCATTAAGTTTGGACCAAAAGCTGGGACCTGCTTAGCCTTGGCTTCAGCCACAATGTTGTTTTATTTCACAGCTGGGACCTGCTTGGCTTCTACAACAGTTATATTTGCTGAGTATAAGTACTATTCTAATATTGGCAAACCATGCCTACAAAATCTTCTGAAATGGCTTAGCCTTTTGAAAACCTGTTTTGGAACAGGGTAATTTTCTTATGAATACAATACACTTTACAAAAATATTAGTATTTTATGATTATTTTCAACAGATTGTTTGGCTACCTTACATTTCTTTCCATAACTACACTTGGCAACACACATTTGAAGGAACTTTTGGAAAATAAATGGAAAGTCTATAAACGCCAGTCTCAGTAATCAGAACTTCACATGGACTAAAAATAATATAACTTTAAAAATATGGTCATTAGAAAGAACGAAGAGCCCTTACCAGAAATATTCACAGAATAAAATATTCTTTGGCCCATCAAATGGGTCAAGGACATAATCAAAAACAGAAATTGATGGCAAAACTCAGCAGATCTGGCAGCATCTATGAAGGTCAATCAAGGTTAATGTTTCAGGTCCAATTACTCTTTTTTCAGAAGCTTCTTTGTACTATTCTTCAGAATTCTTGTTTTTGTTTCTGATTTCCAGATTCTGCAGTTTTCTCATTTTTGTTTTAATTAAGTGGATCAGGGAATGAGGTGGCAAATGGCACTAGACTCAGACCAAAAAGGACTGAAGCCAAGATGGCACAGCAGGGCACCATAATCTGCACAGTGGATGTTGGACCAAGAGACAATATGTCAATGGAGGGAATGAGAAAATGTCTGTTTGTGGGAGAGTGTGAGCAAGTATGTCTGTGTATGCAAGATGCTTAGAAACTGTGTGTAGGAGAATATGAGAGAATGTGTGAGGGAGAAAATGAGAAAGTGGGAGAAAGTGACGTGTGTGTGTGTGTGTGTCTGTCTGTCTGTCTGTGTGTGTGTGTATGTGTGAGAGAGAGAGAAAGTGATGAAGTGCATAAGTAGAATGAGGGAATGTGGGTAGAGGTACATGTAAGTATGAGAGAAAATGAGAGTGTTTGTAGGGGTAAGACTGAGATTGTGTGTGGGAGAGAATTATCAGGGAAGAAGTGAATGTGTGTCCTGAGGAAGGTTGGGAGTGAGAGAGAGCATGTGTAAACCCTGAGATTGCGTGAGCCAAATAAAAACTATCCGTGCTCTCTTCACAAAACAAAAATCCACAAAGTGAACTGGAAGAGCAAGAAAACCCAACATGAAAAGAGACCTGCTTCTGACTTCCACTTTTGTGAGAATTCTACTGAGACCAGCTTGGAATGTGTGATGCCATAGATGAACATGAGGTCAGTATTTGTCATACCCCTGTGTTCAACCCAGTCTTCACCAATTTTTCTGAAGACCCAGCCTTTGGATGCATTGTTTCTCTGTAGTTCTGCTTCTTAACTGAGATGGAGTAAAAAAATTATTGGCTAACTGTGTTTCTGGCACTTTCTGATGGTTACTTTAATTAATTATTCAAATTATTACTTGTTGTTTTGCAATTGAGTCATTTTTTAAAAAATTAAACAATTTTTCCCAATCCACCTGTCCAGGGATGTTATTACACACCTCCAGAACAAGTAGGACTTAAACCCAGGCATACCAGGCAAGGGGTAGGGACTCTACCACTGCCACTTATATTTGCTGCTCTGTCAAATATTATCTTTTGGAAATTTGCTCACTTGCCCCTCTAATGAGAGAATTAAAATGCAATCTCTTCTAGGCAAAAAGGTTGGACAAGCCTGGTATAGAACTTAAAGAACATAGAACAGTACAGCATAGTACAGGCCCATCGGCCCACAATGTGGTGCCAAACCTTTACCCTGAACCTAAGGTCTCTCTAACCTCCATCCCTACCTTATGCTATCATCCATGTGCCTATCCTTAAATGCCCCTAACAAGGCCGACCCCGCTACCCTTTCTGGCAATGTGTTCCATGCTCCTACCACTCTAACGTCTCCCCAAATCTACCTCCACTCACTTTAAAACTATGCCTCATCTTAATAACTACCTCCATCCTAGGAAAAAGTCTCTGGCCATCCACACTATCTATACCTCTGATCATTTTATAAAGAAAACAGAGATAAATTGGTGGAGTGGGTCAGTAGGTAGCAGATGAAGTTCAGTGTGAAGAAATGTGATGTGCTAGATTTCAGTAGGAAGAACAAGGAAAGGCAATGTAGAGTACAACTCTCAGAGGGGTGCAGAAGCAGAAGCACCAGGTGTGTATGTGCGTAAGTCATTAAGTGAACCAGGACATGTTGAAGAGCAGTAAGTCAAGTAAGAGTTTCCTAAGCTTCACTAATCAGGGCACTTTAATAGATCCTTAGAATACAAAAGCAAGGAGGTACTTTTGAACTTATATAACACTAGTTTGGCCTCAGCTGGAATATTACACCCAGTTCTGAGTACCGCACTTTGGTGTGGATGTGTAAATGCTGGAATGTACAGAAGAGGACCTGAGGGTGAATAGGGGAAATATGTTTTGCTATCAGGAAACAATTGAATACGGGAGAGCACAGTTCAAATTATTGAGTGAAAGAAGCAAAAAGTGACATGAAGTAAACCGTTTTTACATGGAATTCATTAGGGTCTGCAAAGCACAGCTAGGGATAGTCTTGCTGGCTGGCTCAATCAGGGCATTAAAATGGGTATTGGATGCTTGTTTGAAAAGAACAATGTGCATGGTTACAGGGCAAATGCAGAAGAATGGCATTAGGTGACATGGGCATTTGAAGAGCTGGTGCAGACACAATGGGCTAAAAGACTGGCACCTGCATTGCAACCGATCTTTTCCTTTTGGTCTTGTATTATAAGTTTATGATTTTAGGTTGCAGGTGCAGGAATGTAAGTATATTTTCCAAATGGAATTATCACTTTACATTTGTATGATGCAATGGCTCATGCAATCTGTAAGCATGGCTTTGATCTGAGAGCTGAGTTTGTCAAGCTTACCTTGGGAAATGTCAAGATTTATCATTTGTATATGTGCCTCATTGATACTGGCAGCTGTGCCAACCTACAGAGGATAGTGTTTTTTTCATTTAGATTTAAACAATTATTTGCCAATTCTTAGAATTCCTTATGAAGCTATCTCTTGTAATGTGGAGTATACTGAAGCGTAATGTGTTTGCATTACCATCTCACCGGGATTACAAAGTTCAACCAAGTCATGTCAGCTGTAGAGCTAAGAAAAAATACAATACGGTGTTTTGCTTCATCAAGTTTGTAGAGGGTAGCATCTGATCGACTGAATAGGTGAGTTGAATTTTAATGCAAAGCTTGGGTTTAATCCTTTCTTTTATGGATCACTTATTTTCTACAATTATAGTATAACAGAATTGTTGTATTAGTATGTCAGTCTGTTATACATGTTTAAGAAAATCAACCTGCACATAAAGTTACCTCAACCAGCGATGCTTGAAATGGATCTCCAGATCCATCCAAATGAGGCAAATAAAGACATTTTCTATTGAATTTGGTTTAGATGTTGTTTTGGTGGTTATCATCACTCGTACACTCATAGTAGCCTCACTGAAGGTCTTGACAATATTTGTTTATATTCTAATGTTTTTCAATGCATTAGAGCAATTAATTGGTTCCAGTCAGACCATTCATATCGTGAAAGAGTAGCAGTTTATGTAAGTTGCCTATTTGTTGCTATTGCTGAAGAACAATTTCAACTTTGTTTAAAATTCAGGCAAGTTGGCTCACCAGCATTACCAAGTGCAGCAAGCTCATTATTTTGCACTTCTACATGAAAATAAATGGTACTAATTTGAAGTAAATGAATCCAATCATTACTGTTCTTTTGCATTTTCACTAACAGAAAATGTAGAGGACTAATGATTCACAGCTAAACATAGCTAGGATTTAATTGTGGTTAGCAACTATATAATCTTTGTTTCAGTTTCTCGAATAATTATTTTCTCACAACCCCATTCAGTACACATCACTCACATCACCCCTGTTCTGATCTCCACAACTGCCCAATGATTGCATCCTCAAAGTGTTTCCTTTGTTAGCCATTAAAGATCATATAAATTAGATGAGTTCAGCCATTTGGCCCCTTAAGGCTGCTCTACCGTGGAGAGAGATTTTAGCTGAACGGATCTTGACCCCATTTCCACATGCTCATTGACTCCTGATAATTAGGTTAGATTCCCTACAGTGTGGAAACAGGCCCTTCGGCCCAACAAGCATCCCACCCAGACCCATTCCCCTATAACCCACACACCCCTGAACACTATGGGCAATTTAGCATGGCCAATCCAACTAGCCTGCACAGCTTTGGACTGTGGTAGGAAACCGGAGCACCTGGAGGAAACCCACGCAGACATGGGGAGAATGTGCAAACTCCACACAGACAGTCGTCCGAGGCTGGAAGCAAAGCCGGGTACCTGGCGCTGTGAGGCTGCAGTGCTAACCACTGAGCCACTGTGCTACCATTGTTAGAGATGTACCTTCCTCTGCCTTAAAAAATTTTCAATGATCCTTCTTTCTCCATTCTTTTGGAAACAGTATTACAAGGATACATGAGCCTCTTAGACAAAAAAGAAACTCATCACCATCTTAAATAGGATCCTGTCACGTTGTTCTAGTCTCTCCTACAATGAGATAAATCATTTCTGTATCCACTCTCATCTCCTCAGGATAATGTGTTTCAATAGGATACATTCTTTGATAGAGGCCCAGCCTCTTTTACTTTTACTTACAACGTAACCCCTGCAACCACACTCGTCCTCACCAGCAGCTACTAACTTATCAAAATCTTTATAACCTTTTTAAGTAAAGACCTAAACTGTACACAATACTTAAAGTTGCAAAATACCATTGTAGCAAAACCTCCCTATATTTATATTCTAAATCCCTTGCAATAGATGACAAAATTCCATTTGCTTTCACAATCACCTGCTGACTTTTTACATTCTAACTTCTCATGATTTGTATACCAGATCCCAGATCTCTTTGAAACTTAGAATTCTGCATTCTCTTTCTATTTAAATAATGTGCTGCTTTTTATTTTTCCTGCCTAAGTGGACATGTTCATATTTACTTATATTATGCCACTTCTTTCAAACTTGTCATCAGCAAATTTTATATTCATGAATGTGATCCCTTAAAAGTATGTAAATTCCTGAGCCCCCAGCACTGATTCCTGTAGCATTCCACTTGTCACAACTTCTTAGCCCAAAAATGATCTATTTGTGCCTATTCTCTGTTAACTACTAATCCACCACCCATGCTAAATGTTACATATTCACCATGAGTTCATATTTTGCTTAATAATCTTTGATGTGGCACCATGTAAAATACCTTCTAGAAATCTAAACACTGCACATTCACAGGTTCCACTTGAACCATGTTGCTAATAAAAACTGAAAGTACTGTGGATGTTGTAAATCAGAAACAAAAACAGAAGTTGCTGGAAAGGCTCAGCAGTTCTAGATGTATCTGTGAAGAGAAATCAGAGTTAATGTTTCAGGTCGAGTGACCCTCCCTCAGAACTGCTGAGCTTTTCCAGTTATTTCTGTTTTTGTTGTCAATTGTGTTCTTGTTACTTTCTCAAAAAACTCATGTAATGAATTAGTCAAACCTGATTTCTTTGTCTTGAGGATTTCTAAGTACCTTGCCAAACCTTAATTGTAGATTCCAACATTTCACTGTGACAGATGTTTAGCTAACTAGCCTGCAGTTTCTTACATTCTGCCCCTTTTCATTCATGATTAGGGGAGTTATGTTTGCTATTTTCCAATCTGATAGGACCTTTCTAGGAACTAGGGAGTTTTAAGTTCTTTTAAGCCTCAGGCGTGAACTGCTTTGGAACCTGGGAACTTGCCAGCTTTTAATTCAAATACTTTTAATACCCTTTTGCCAGCGACTGTATTAGTTTTAAGATTTTCCCTCTGTTTAAACACTAATTCACACTTACTTCTGGGATGTCATACCTATCCTCTACAGTGAAGTCATGTAAGATACCTAGAAAACAAAGTGTGAAGCTGGATGAACACATCAGGCCAGCTTCACACTTTGTTATCTTGGATTCTCCAGCATCTGCAGTTCCCATTATCACTCATGTAAGATACCTGTTCCATTCTTCTGCACTTCAATATTTTCCAGTTTTATTTCCCCAGATTCTGTCTCTGCAGAGCCAACGCACACCTTTTAAATATCTGTAAATAATCTTACTATCTGTTTTTACATTTCTCACTTGGTTTCTTTTGTCCTCTAATTTCTTCCACTTTATTAGTCTTTCAGACATTCTTCTTTGCATATGATACAATCTTTTGATCTAACACTCATCTTTGCAAAATTGTACCCTTTCAATTTGATAGATCACTTCTTTTGTTAGCTACAGATGGTGTGATTCTCCATTCAAGTCTTTCTTTGTATTCAGGAATATCTCCTAAATGTCTGCCATTACAATGCTACAGACCTAACTCTAAACCTAATTTCCCACAGCCAACTTACTTTTGTAACCTCATTATTGCACAGAATTAAGTTTCAGACACTAGTCTTATATCTCCTCTTCTGTCCCTCAAATTAAGTGTGAAATTCAATCATGACATATTTACTCCTACCCAAGAGTTCTTTCACAATGAAGTCATTAATTAATCCTGTCTCATGAGACGTTATCAGATCGAATAGAGCCTCCTTTCTAGTTGGCTGTAGAACATACTGTGCTAAGAAACACTCTTTAAATTCATCAGACTGTCTTCTCCCAAAGTTTATGTAGATTACTCATGATTATTGTTGTACTTTTCTCCCAGGCTGCATTTTTTCTTCTATACCCCTCCTACAGTATGGTTACTGTTAGGCAACCTATTAGTCACTCCCCCAAAAGACTTCTAAATTTTACTATTTCTCTTGCTTACCCAATTTGATCCTGTAGCTTGATCTCCACAATGAAGGACAACTCTCTTGATTGTACCAATGTATTCCTTCATTAACAGAGATACCCCTCTACCTATTCCTAGCTCCCTATTCTCCCTAAATCCTGAGCGTGCTTAACTATTCAGCTGCCAATCTTTGTCAATGTCAACTCTTCAATGGTTGTCAGATCATATATTTATTTATATTTCTATTGTCAATTAATCTGTTTTGTTACAAAAGGTACATACATTCTGATGGAAAGTCTTTAGTTGTGGCTTTTTTATTATTTTTGTAATCCCTTGCTTCATCTTTTGATGTACTGTTAGAATTTACGCTCTATCCCTTCCAGCTAGACTCTGATAATCATTTCCCTTACAAAAGAAACTCAGATTGCTCAAAAATAGTACAGTAGCACCCTGCATGACATTACCTTCTAGTTAGTTTTACAGCAGCAAAGTCACCATGACCCCAACCCCAACATGATACTTGGATCACATCAAGTAATTGGAGTTACTATACCTGGGAAAATATCCATGGCAAAACCAAAAACATTGCATTGGTTGCACCGTGTCTACCCTTTAACCAGAGTCCTGTCTGTCTCTGTCTGCCTGTCTGTCTCTCTACCTCTCTCTCTCTCTCTCTCTCTCTGCTTCTTTCTCACTCTCTCTCTGTCTGTGCAGCAGAGATTCTGGACTATAATTTGAGATCCTACTGGGTGGAAGTGGGTGGGTGCTAAAAGTAAGGTGATCAGCTGACGAGCCCAATCTTACCCTCGGGTCGTTGCCTCCCCCTTGATGCAAGATTGAGGGGCGAGCAGTACCATCCACCCAGATGTGACAGGAAGCTGATTAAAGAAATCAAATGCTTTTATTAAAAGGCCAACTGGGATTCCATAAAGTCTCCAGAAGTTTATAGACCACTTTATCACCAGCCACATCTTAGGGATAGGAGGGATGCTTGGGCAGGGGCTAGGGGCAATGCTACAGCCAGACTGTAGTCCTCCCTCCCCACACACCTGCCAGCACTTGCCTGGGTGCCTGCTACGGAAGAATATAGAGAAACAACAACTTTCAAGAACAAATATCAAAGGGATAGCAAAGGTTTAATAACTGTTGGACCATAAGAACGTACAATTTAATTAGTTATGCACTTGTGGGTATTATGAAATGTGCTGCTTGATTTCAAGGGGATGAAAAGATTACAAATTAATCAATATTGAAATGCAAATAAATTATTGACGTTAAATCCACAATATGAATTTTTCAATAAATGTTCTGGATCTAAAAACATGATATATGATCCGAGCAAACAATATTAACAGAAATGTGAGGTCTGAAGAATTAGCCCTTTGAGATTTGAGTAGGAAAAAAAGCCAAGTTTTCAACTTATTTGCATGAAAAAAGGCAATATTTCAACCGGTAAGACATGTCACTCTGAATTTAATAAGGTTATTTGGGATCTGTTAGATTAATTATTCAGTTTCATTGTTTCTGATACCTCGTGATTAATTTGTAAACCTTTTGACTAAGAGGAGCTCCTGGAACATGAACATGTGACATACAAATTGGGGCAGGAGTTGACTATTCAGTCTGTCACAGCCTGCTCTGCCATTCAATAAAACAATGGCTGATCAGATAATGGTCTCAATTCTGCCACTTGATAATCTCTGCCTTCATTGTCAGTCTACCTCCACTGGTCTCAACCATCTGAGTGGAAAAAAAAACTCATCTCTGCACGGACGGAAGAATCTTTGTTATTAAACTGTATTGTTTCTAACCTTCTCACAAAGGGAGCCGTCTGTTTAGCGTCCAACCTCTCAAGTCCTCTCAGGATCTTATGATGCCTCAATAAGATCACCTTTTACTCTTCTGGACTCAAACGGATACAGGTTCAGACTGTCAAAATGTAAAGTTGGAATTTTCACCATGATGGGAGCAATGATGCCCCAAAAATACCCGAAATTCAGTAATCTTGGAAATCGCAAGCCCTGCCCTTGAATACAGCTCATCCTACTGTCGCAGGACAGGAATGGGGTGGACCATGATTCAATAATGCAAGATTCTTGGAGCTAGCTGGCAATTTAAATAATCTGTTGCCTGTACTGCTGAGAGATTTTAGTAACTCAGGATTGTGAACCCAAAAATGTGCAGACTTAACCTGAGTACAGGTCTGAACTCAGTGGCAAACATCTCTGGACATACGTGGTAGAGATCAAGTATCCTTTGAGGTTGGTCAGGTGCATTTTAGGGGAACATAAGATGTCCTTTAAGGAAGGTTTGTTGCCTTTTGGAATTGTTAAAATTAGGCATGACTGTGCATAATATATTAACTGTCAATTTGATTGGAACTTTCAACAAAACTGTCAAAATGAACTATCAAATGTGTTGAGAGTCCCTGACAAACATAACTATGAAATGAGGAAGCCAAGCTGTCAAAACATTTAAAAGTTCTACCCTTCATACCTTTGGTAAAAAAAATGCCAGACACATTAAAAGATATTGAGTATTATGTTACTGTCTGTTGACACAAGCCTGAAGGCTACCATTACTGCTTTGTGACTGAATTCACCATCCTCAGTCTCGTGGAAGGGGTGGCATGCCATTTAATGAATTGGTTGACAGCTAAGAAAGCTATAACCTACTTGAAATGTGACGATGAATGAATTTTAATGCTCGAGTGTAGAAAGGAAGGTGCAGATGAAAACTCAAATTTCTTTCATAAGGCTTTGTGTAGTTGAAAGAATGTAAATATAGCATTGATTTTTATGAGTGAGTTTTTTTCAATATAGCTAAGATGATAATACACACTTAGGATATCATCTAAAAAAGTTTTTTACTTTGTTTCATCTCAGTATGTGTCTTGAATTTTACCCCTACTAACATTCAAATTAGACGCAGAAGTGATCATTCAGCCAGATAAGCCTGCCCCACAATTCAATAAGATTATAGCTGACTTGTTTGTGTTCTGAATTCTACATTTTCCAACAATCCCTGGTAATTTTTGATTCCCCTGCCTAACAAGAATCCACCTCGACCTTAAAGATATTCTTGGACTCCACCTCCATTGCCTTCTGAGGCAGTGTGCTCCAAAGTTGCACAATTCAATGACAGAAAAACAAGTTCCCCTCATCGGTGCCATCATCACTAATTTTCAAAGTGTCTCCAAGATGAAGCATCCTTTCCATTTCCACCTTGTCAAAACCATTCAAGATTTTATACAGTTCAGTCAAGCCACCCCTTGTTCTTCTAAACTTCAGTGAAAGTAAGTTTAGTGTGCCCAATACTTTTTTCTTAAGACAACTTGCTGTTTCAAGGTAATAAACTAGTAAACCTCTCAGAGACCAGCTCCAAAGCATTTGTATCCATCCTTAAATCAGGTGACTAAAAGTGCACGCAGCATTTGAGGTATGCTCTCACCAATGCCCTTTATAACTAAAGCATTATCTCCTTATTTTTGTGTTCAAATCTTCTCCTGGTAAAGACTAGCATTTTATTAGACGACTTAATCACTTGCTGTACCTACATATTCACATTGTGATTCATGCACTATAATACCTAGATCCTTCTGCATTACAGAACTCCACATTTTCCCCACGTTATACACAATGTACTAGATTTTTGCCCATATAGTTAATGCATCTATAATCAGTTTGCATCCTTGACTTGTCATCCCCATGACATGATTTCTTACCTACTTCTGTCATCTGCAGATTGAGCCATTATGTCTTAGTTCCCCTCCTCATTGTCATTGATATAAATTTTAAAATGTTGTTGGCCTTCACAACCCACTGGTCTTATCTTATCATTTATGCATACTCAGTTTTCTGCCAGCCTGCCAATCTTCTATCTGTACTGGTATATTGCCCATACAACATGAGCTCATACTTTACACAGTAACCTTAGACATGGCATCTTGTCAAATGCCTTCTGGAATTCCAAGTACAATATACCAGTGGACTCCCTGGTGATGTGTGTTATTCCTTCAAAGAATTTGAATAATTAGTCAAACATGATTTTCCTTTCATAAAACCATGCTGACTTTTGCCAATTACCTTGCATTTTTCCAAGTGCCCAGTTAAAACTTCATTAAGGATCAATTGTATTACCTTCCCTGCCATAGATGTCAAGTTGACTGGCCTATAGTTTCCTACAGGTAGTTCTGCTATAACCCATGTTTTATTCACGCGAATTGCTGTAACACGATTGATGAATAGTGGACATTGTTTGGATAACACCAACTTTCCAGTATACAGGTATAGCGATTTGCCTATAGCATGATTTTCTTTGATGATTTTCCATAGCGCGAGGCCACACATGAATGCAACTATCATGTTATTTGAGAGTTACCTGTACTTTTGTCTCTTTCCTTCTTGACTAGTGGATACTCGTGAGATGGCATGGTATCTGAAAGGACAAAGTAAGGTGGATTGGAGTGCATGCTTATTATACTTACATCAGATATTTCGTTTATGACATTTATGCTTACTGTATAGAGTGGATGGTTCTCAACTTTCAGAAATCTGCAGTAAATTGAACTGCAAGCTTGAGAAAGTGAGATCTATCCAACGTCTTGAACCACAGTGTTACACTCCCTGTAGAAACAATTAATTTGATAACAATAGCTTTTAATTCTAAGTGATGAGCTTAAAGTAATCACACAACAAGATTTTAAGTTTTGAGACTTTAACTAGAACAAATGGACTGTAATTAGCATTGACTGTGTGTTATTTAGTCAGGAACTGATAGTCTGAAGTCTACAATCTGTTTATGTCTGCTAGCTGTAGCGACTGATCTATCTTTCTTTCTTTCTATTTCTCGCTCTCTATTTCTGTCTCTCTCTCTCTCTCTCTGTCTGCCTCCCGTTCAAAGTTTTTGGGTCAAGAACAACATGAATGTTTGCTTCTGCTTGTGTTTCTAGTGTTAAACCTGGCACATGCATTCGATAACACTTGACCTGGCCACTTGGTCTCCATGGTAACAAACCAGCCAGAAACTGGTGATGGGCAGAACACTTAGTAGATCATGTGACTCTCTTGATTACTCCTATTTTACCTTAAATTAAAGAAGTAATCCAAAACCGAACCATTTAATTATACCTGTGATCTCAAACGTCAGCTTTTGTGCTCCTGAGATGCTGCTTGGCCTGCTGTGTTCATCCAGCTTCACACTTTGTTATCTTACATTTAATTATACCTTCACATTTGTAACAACATCACTGCTCATTTGGATTATAAAGATAGTTCAAGGCTTACTTTGCAATAAGAAGAATCATTTTGGTTTTTAAACGATAACAAAATTAGATTAAGTAGTCGGGGTATGAGTTATTTGTTAAATCATGGTTCACTTAAGATAACTGATCAGTTGTAAATTGATACTCATTTGGTTTAAGGCTCATGGCTACTTTGTCAAGTTACCTAACTCATGACAAGGTGCGATAATCTTCTTCTCCATTGGCTGCTTGACTGCCTATCCAATAATTTTATCTTTTCAAATGGGTTGCTATTATAGCTCTTAAGCACAAGGCATCAAATGTTGCATTTAACTTTAAAAACAAGATCTACACAACTTTTGAAGTTGATACACTGCTCACAAATGTTTACTTTTGCTTTTCTGGGGAATCTGTAACCTTCATTTATGCAAGTGCAGAGATAACAAGGTGTGGAGCTGGAGGAACACAGCAGGCCAGGCAGCATCAGTAGAGCAGGAAAGCTGACATTTCAGGTCTGGACCCTTCTTCAGATTGCATTGGCAATTCCTACAACCTTTATGTAAACGTGATGTTTTTCTTTTCTTGGCCTTGTTCTACATTACAAGTCTTATGAATACTGCTGAGCCCAAGCTGAACCTTAGGTGAAGCCTTTAAATGTTGAGTCATTTACACTGTAAAATAGGTTTATTCAACTTTGTGATGCGTCACACCACTCTTTTGAAAGCCTTTGATGTTCACCTTTTTGACAGGCTTAAAATCAAATTCAAAAGAGAAAATAAAACAGCTGAAGCAATAGCTGTCACTTCCTCATGGCCTAATCAGGACTATGCCAAGAAATGCATTTTCTGTAGATTCAGTTGAGCGACAGACTCCCTTGGAGTAATAGTCATTCTATGTGTTATTTGACAGTATATTACTGACAAGTATAATGCTTTCCATAACCTTATGAAGGCTATAGTGGCATTTCTTACATCCTATTCAAATGTGCCAAATATGACTATTCTTCTTGACTCTGAGGAATGCAAAAGGTTTAAAGCATCACGCTAACAAGTAACAACATTATGCTGTGAATGAACCAAGAAAGCCAAAATTAAATTGCAGCGACAGTTTTCTAGTTTCTTATTGATGATAAGTTGATCTTCCTCAGGCAGTCACATGCTTCACAAGTAATATGAATTAGAATGACATGGGAGGAGGGAAATTGTCAGTGTTCCAGTTGGGATTCCACTCAACACATCTTCACCCTTTGCTTACTTCTTTGAACTTTGAGTGAGAAGCAATAAACACACCCCTACTGCTGGCTTAACTGGGTTTGATTAATTTGAAGGATGTGACCTTCTTGCTTTGTTCTTCACAAGATGCATTTACAAACTAAGCCATTTAGTTGGTCATGAGAACTTTGAAGAAAATGTTATTTAATACATATTTAAGCTTTAATAAATATGGAGTTTCATTCGATATCTTGAGTTAAAAACCTGGAGTTCTATTTGGCCTTTATCATTTTCAAAGATTGGTGTACATGCACCCCTAAATCACTGTTATACCTGTCTCAATCATACCATTTAATATGTGCTTCCTTTCCCGAGATGTACTCCAATAAGTCATGTTTCTTTAAATTAAACCATCAGCCCACTCATCTTTCTTGTTCGTCATTCTGAACTGTTCTGTATTCTTGCCTACAGCTTCTGCTTAAAAGTTAAGAATGTTCAAAACTGAAAATAAATGATTCATGAAGTGAACAGGTGAAAAGACCATTTAGATTTACCTTATTGAGAATAGTGAGTTTTTATAATTGACAGCCAAGTGGTCGTGGAGATTGATTGTACTAGCAAATTCAAAAGACGATTAGATTGTAGTCCATCTGACTGGTCCCAGTGTTCAGGGAACTTTGTCTCAGGATGTCTGTCGCACTGCTTTCAAATTTCTTGTCAGTTGCTTATCCAATTCTCTCTTGAATTGGGCCATATAATCAGCTCTGAACATCTCCCTTGGCAGTTTAATCTGCACATTTGCCAACACAAAGAAGTTAACACTGAACTATCTTTTCTGTTTTCCACAATCACTTACCTTACTCTTTGGTCCTCTGTAATAAGTTTAGAAGAATGAGGGTTGATCTTATTCAGACCTATAAAACAGGGAATGACAGGATAAATACAGGAAGGATGTTTCCCCCGGGCTAGGATAGAACTAGAACCAGGGACGTGGTCTTGGAATAAAGGGGCAGACCATTTAAACTGAAATGAGGAGGAATTTTTCGCTCAGAGGGTGATGTGCCCTTTGGAATTATCTGCTTGCTCTGGAAGCTCTGTTCAAGCTCTGTTGTCTATATTCAAGGTTGAAGTTGTTTGATTACTACCTGTTCAATGTTTATCATGTGATGAATTTGAAGGTGAAGATCAGCTATAATCTCACAGAATGTTGGAGCAGATTCAAAGGATTAGCTAGCCTCTTGCTTTTCTCTCTGACATTCATAACAACTCAGTGTAGACAGAAGCATTTGCCAATGAACTAATATCCCAGAACAGGCGAGTATTTCTGGCACCAGCACTATTGTGTGCCTGGAAAAGCACTGCCACTGTGGACCTGCCTTGCACAATTACTGATAGTTTCCCTGGAATGGCAGGGAAGGGGTAGTCAACACCTCACTTAGTCAACACCTCACTTAGTCAACAGAAACCTGGAGGTCCTGGTGCATGAGGTGATATAGAAGAGGGCTATCCTCTTGCCCCAGAAGCAGTAGTGGAAATTATAACACCAGACCTTATCAACTTGGGCCAAGGTTGCCACTCAGGTCAAGGCAGTCTCAGCTGTCTGGAAGAATGCATACCAGTAAGGAAGAAGGTTGTTGAACTTCAATGCAATAAGGGTAAATGCCACTGTCATCACTCTGCTGCCTTACACTCACTCTATCACCGCCATTACACCCTCTCCCAAGCAAGGCTCAAGTTCGCCCACTCTCACAATTACACAAAGTGTCTTCCCTCACTTGCAAACTACGCCCCCTCCCAACCCTGCATGGTGTCTTTGCTGCCTGCTTACTCAATCATGATTCTCCATCACCTTTCACCCCCCATTACCAATAACAGCTGTGTCATCCACTTTCAGCTCCCTCAGTATTGCCCGTTCTTTCATTCCAGGATAAAATGACCCACAATCAAGCAAAAAGAGTCAAGGTAATTGTTGGGCTGCATAATATTCAGCTTCTCACTCCCTGTGAGGTGAGGATTCTAACTCCCGAGTGGCCAACTATGGCTAAGCCTCTGGACCGGTACAGTGGAGGCTGCAGTTGATTGTTTGTAGCAAGACTCCTGGCTGCAGACTTTCTCCCTGTGACTTGACTGTGATTGGCTGTTGACTATGACAAGCTTCTAGCTCTGTGTCTGCTCTAAATGGCAAGGGAAAACAGAAATATTGCTTCTGGCCTCTGTCTGCAGGGAAAAGTGTCAAAAAGAAAGGGAAGGTGGGGCTGCCGTGAGCTTGAAAGTGACACAGTAATAGTCCCTGGCTCCCAGCTAGACAAAGCTCCGAATAATCATTTTTCTCCTCAATGGGAATTGATCATATTAACAATGACCACGTTCCCGTGCAATTTTATTTCGTGATCATTTCTTGACTGAATCAAGCAATGGCAGGTGATGACATTTCCCTGCATCCTTGTCCTGTGATAGCAGTCAAATGATGTTTAATCCCTCATGTTGAGCTTCTGACTGAATTTAACCCCTCTGTCTTCATCCTGAGGATTATTATTTGTTTGCTGCACTGTAACCATGGGTTTTGAGGTTTTTTTTCTTTACATTTACCATCAAGTCAATTTGGAGGGGATTCCGAACCTACACTGGAGTTAGGAACTGGGACAAATGTTATATAAAAACTGTTATATTGTTGTTATCAGTATTATTGAACTTTATGGTCCTTTCAAGAAGGTAAACATAGTACATCTTAAACCAAAATGCTCATAATCTACAACTTTTAATTGTAAAATGAAATACCACTCTTAGTTGAATATGCAATACATAATAATATGTTTAGGTTTTTCTTTTGGAGATGCACATAAGATCTGTAATTTGGCCATTCTTGTTCCCAGGCAGTTATTGGGCTGCACACAAGTTTGGTGGTAGCTGAAGCAGATTTAAAAGTGCAGATCTGCTGCATAATTTTCTTCTTCTGCTCATAACCCGGATGTTTTGCAAGTAACTACCTTTGAAGCTTGTTTTGGTGTGTTTAGCATGATATCTTGTAAATTAATTGCCACATTCGCTGAGAGAATTGTTTTCCTTCAATAGTGAGTTATTGAGCAGAATGTTCCCAATCCTTGAATAAGCATATGCAATGGTGGGACTGTTGGGAGAATTGTTTGTGATCAACAGTAAGACATCCTCCACTGAAGCATCCTCCTGGTTGGAAAATCGGACAGTGAGACACAATTCTTGATAGTGAATGACAAGATGCCTACTTGCTCGTATTGATATGAATAAACATTCTTATTCTAATGCCATCTCACTTTACCTGTATGTAGTCGCCTATCCTCCGAACTGCTGGCTAAAAATGACTTGACAATAAGTCCCAACCTAACTGACAGAGTGGTAAAATAGTGACACCAACTCGCCACTTATTCCCTGGCCCTCTATCAGTCACAGATGTCTCAAGGCAAGTTCCATTGACAGTTGCCACTCACAGCCCCACTTCATCCATTAGGTCCTTCAGATTCCCATGGGCAAAGCGGGGAGCAAATTTCCCTCTATCCGAATTGAATCCCTTTCATTTAAAAACTGGACCAAGACCCCGGGCTTTACAAAGCCTTTTAGAAGTGAAAAAAATGGCAGCTGTGCTGAGGGCTCTGGAAAAACTACACACCAACACACACACACCCACACACACACACACCAACACACACATACGCACACCAACACACACACACACACACACACACACACACACACACACACACACACACCAACACACAGACACACACACAGACACACACACACACACACACACACTCAGAACCATTGTTCAGCCCAAAAATCCAAACCATATCTCGAATCTAAGAGAACAGTTACCTGACCTAACAGTCTAGACTGAACCTAACTTTTACCCTTCGGACTACCCCAACCCACACGTTATGGAGCTTATACAGATACAAAGATATTCACCTTCAATCAATATTAATGCACAGATACTGGACAATCCATTTAATCAAAATATATTCACGCCTACTTTTAAATATCAGGAAGCCAGTTGCCAAAGGGAACACCAGTAACACAATGGTGTGATGGGGCATAAAGATAAGAGGCCTGCAATGATTGCAGTCACCAACCTCACTTGAGAGAGCGATTCACACCGGGAGCTATCCCTGCAGCTATCACCAGGAGAAGGATCCGAAAGAGCTATGGCCCAAGAACTATCTGCAAAGCTATCTCCAGAAGATCATAATGGCAATCCCGAAATCTACCAATGCAGGCCCGTTCTGCACCAGGGAAACACCAGCAAACAACCATGACTGGCAGACCTGATAACCGAGGCCTTTCGAAAACCACCGGCCTGACTGACAAAGCCTCAGACACATCCTGAGGTGAAAACCCGCTCGTAAAGCCAATAAGGAAAACCAAGTGCTCACCCGGTTAAATCCAAAACGTGTCCTACTGCTTCAACGAACTCAACCCAGCCTGAAGGCCTACACCATCTGCAGTCTTCATTGTAGCACCAGCTATGGCAAGCGGGAATGGTCAGTTGTATTTCAAAATTGCATTTATCCCCAATGGTGAGATTGTATTCTCAAGACCCCAAAGTATCTAAACAAGCTAGCAGGGAGGGGAAGATGACCAGATGCACAGCTAGACTTTAAAGATAGCAACAGTGCCAGGAATCCCGGCTGTGATCAGAACTTCTGCCAAGGGCAAATGGGAGAATATGACAAGTGAGGCATCATAGGAGCATGGTGCAGAGGTACTGAGGCAAATTTAGGAAGTTAGTGTATGAAAGGTAGTAGGACTTGAGAGAGAAACTCACCCTGAAGCTCACTAAAAGTTTCTAGTAAAATTCTGTAAGACCATAAGATATAGGAGCAGAATTAGGCCATTATCTTTAAGTATTATTGTTGATAGCTTTTGCAGACAAAAGTCTAAATTATTTAAGTCCAGTTACTGCAAGCAGCACTATTACCCAATCATTGTAAACAGGATGAGATTGCTATGTTCAAACTGAATGTGTTAGGTGGGTGAATGGCTTGTTTTAAGAGCATCTATTCTTTAACCAATCTATGATAAATTCCTGCAATTGTTAAAATTTCTTAATTATAATGAAATTGCAAAGTAGCAACAGAATACTGGATATCTTAAACTGAGACATGATGAGCCTGAACAGTAATTAATCACTTATTCTTTAAAGTCATTGTCTGTTGCAGTACAAGAGGCAATACGGCCTCTCATTGGTCTTCAATCTGGCAAGCAAAGTATTTATGGAAAGCTATTGGAAACTTAAATTTGGAAAAAGAGTGACAGAAGTTAAAAATTAAAGACAGGTATATGGAAATATTGGCTCATTTAAAGCCTACTGTGACTGATTTGCAGATAGTAAACAGTTGCCATTGAAATCTCCAACTGATAGATCTACTATCGAGGAATGTGTGCAATTGAGCATGTGTGTCCATGCTCATATCTGGAGGTTGGTGATAACATGTTTGCAAACCGTACAGTGAGCTGAACTTCTGAACATGCTGATCATGAAGAGTTCCTGACATTAGCAATAGCAGCGATTCTCGTATAGCCTAACAACCCAGATACTGTGAGTTCAAGTTACAACCGCTGTGCAAGAGAATACCAATATGTGACATATATCAGTTTAGATTGCCCATGGAAGTTGCTGGATTGATATAAAAACTGTATTTGTTCACTAAGGTCAATCAAGGAAGCAAATGTGACTCAAGTCATTGTGTACAATGTAATTGGCACGTGCCCATGTGACAGCAAGGCCAATGAATATTTCTTGAAGGTGTAGTCTCTATCACAAGAATAAAAGAATCCTTTCTCTTTTCTCCACTCATGGGACATGGTGTCACTGGCTGAACCAGCACTTATTGCCTGTCCCTAGTTGAGAAGGTAGCGGTGAGCTGCCTTCTGGAACACTGCAGTCAATGTGGTGTATGTAGGCCCACAATGCCATTAGGGAGGAATTCTAGGACTTTGACCCAGCAAAGCTGAAAGAATAGTTATATATTCCAATGTCAGGATGGTGGTGGCGTGCAGGGGAGCTTGTAGATGGTGTTGTTCCCATTTATCTACTATCCTTGTCCTTCAAGGTGGATTTGGTAGGTGATATCGAAAGAGCTTGTATGATCTTCTGTAGCGCATTTTGTAGATGGTACACACTGCTGCTACTGATCATCAGGGATGGAAAGGGTGGCTGTTTGTAGATGCAGCGCCAATCAAGTAGTCTACTTTGCCTTGGATTGTATCAAACTTCATAAATGTATTGTAGTTTCACCCATCCAAGCAGAGTATTCCATCACACTCCTTATTTGTGCCTTTATAGATGGTGGATAGACTGTGGTGGAGTCAAGAGGTGAGTTACTCAATGCACGATTTGTAGCATCTGACCTTTCCTTGTAAACACTGTTTAAATGGCAGGTCCAGTCCAGTTCCTGGTCAATGGTGACTTCCCAGGATATTGATAATGGGGAAATCAGGACTGTACTGGTTAGTTATCATTACAAACTAGCAACTTATCTTTCAAGAATGAGGAGCAGTAGGTGGATCAAAGATGGCATGCCTGGTGATGAGTATTTGGGACAAGTCAAAGCTCCTGTGGAGTTTCTGTTTGACAATAATTTTCTTGAAAGTGATTCACTTTCTTGGACTCAAATTGAGTCATTTATTTTCATAACAAAATGTCGTTATATCCAAAGCAGTTTGATAAGGGCCAGGATGACAGTTGGAGTATTGATCACTGTTTAAATATGCAATCTACTTTCAAAAGTTCTGAAACTGATTATAATGTAAAATAAAATCTAACATTGAGGTGTTTGCTTGCTACTGAACTGTAATAAACACTTTTTTTACATCAAAATGTCAGCTGAGCATCCTTTTCATGCATGAATATCGATTTTTGCACTGCTCCAGAGGAATTTATTTCTGTTGACGCGTGGTATTTTCCATGGATAAAATAATGCAAGATGATCAGATTTCTGATTATGCTAGTCTTGTACTTTGTAGTGCCATTCTTTTCCTACATGTGGCAAATGATTTTGGACAATTAGTTTTTTTACCAACCACAGCATTTTTGTCATGTAGGTGAACCAATTTTCTACTTCTTATCGTAAAAAGGTTGTTCTGAAATAATTCCATTCAAGATAGCTCACCACTGCCTTCTCAAGGACCACAAAGGATGGGCAGTAAATGCTAGCCATGCCAACGATGTCCACGAAACATGAGTGAATTAAAAAACTAATATGGTATCACACATGTAACGTCTTTCATCTTATGCACAAAGTATATAAGTGTGAAGTGTATGTGCATGTTCAATGTATGCTTTCTTTGGGACTAGTTTGAGGACACTGAATACTTGTTTTTCACTTGTGTCAATTCACTAGTGTACTGATGATACTAGGTGCTGTTTGTTTGATAGATATGCTGTGGTAAGCTAGTTTAAGCTTTTCAAATAATAGATCATGACTGCTGGTTCAGTCTAAACGTATTCCAATAATAAAATTGTTTAATGGAATAGACATTCAAATGTATGCAAATTTCAATGGTAGTAATGTTTTGAAATTGTGTAATTATTCTTTCAGAAAGACCTACCTAAACAAACAGCCTGGTTTCCAATTCTGTTTTTAAGTTCTCTTCTCTGATTCCTTTTGTCTTTGTCACAGATGGGTGGCTGCCTAACTGTTTGAGAATTCTGGAGATTAATGACAGACCAACTCTCTCTGAAGTTTCTGAGTTGACTTGCTCCTGTCATGTTTTAATGTACAGTGCTTCTAATCCTGTATCTCTGAGTAGGCGGAATATATCACAACCGAGAAATGCCTCGTTTGGTCTCTGAAGTATGAAGTCACTCAATGGAATGAGACCATTGCTCTGACCTCCATCATGTCAGTTCCAGTTACACTCACTGAGGGGTAAAATGGGTTTGCGGAGGATATGGAGCACTGATGTGTGAATCCTTACCGTAGAAATTACAACTGGTATGTCACTGAGAGTTTCTGCCTTGGAAACAAGTAATTGTGATCACAGAAATTGAAGCGCTTTTTACGGACACTCTGGTCTCTGTTTATAAAAGTGAAGGAGGGGCTGTGCAGATGAAATCTGTAGAGAATTTTATGGTAAGTATTATTTACGAGGTTGTTGAGCAGGAGTTCCATTTCAAAGCATTTTTGTGATGTTTCTTTTCCTGAGAAAATTCAAAACAGACTCTATTCACACACAAGAAATGATAAAATATTTCATGGCTTTGTTGTCAGAGGGTAACTTCCGAACTAGTGTGCTAAATGCACCCCTGACTGCTCAGTGAGGGTGATTGTGTAAAACATTATGGTACTAATGCTGTTCCGAAGGAGTATGTTGTTATGATTTGTGATTAAATGGTTTTTGAAAAATGCACTGGTTCTACTAGGAACACTTCATTTTTATTGAGTGCACTTCTCCTCCCATTTTTAGCAACATAAGCCAGGACTTTACACCTCAGTAAACTACAACAGTGGGGTGTGGGTGGGTGGCAAAAATGTTGGAAATACCCCCCCACCACCAAAACAGCACCACCCCAAGGATGGGCAGTGGGGTATAGCCCTCGTTTTCTCAAAATCAATGAGTAAATGGCACTTAAAAGCCCCTCTAAATTTAAAGGTAAGTTGGTAGGGAAGAGGTGATGGATGTTTTGGTGATGTAGGGTGTGGTGGCTTCCGAAGCCCTTAAAGGACTGTAACAAGAAAGCAGCTATTCTTGTTACATTCAGCAGCCATGCGGTGAGGCACTTTTTTTACTTTCATTGCTTGAGGGCAGCCGCACAGCCATTGACTTGGAGCATGGTCTCCTCAGTAAGATCATGCACTTTGCAGGAATGGCTCATTGGAGCAGTGATTGAGAGATGTTGTTCGGTAATATTGCTCACACAATTCCTTGTCAGTTCACACACTTGTTGCTGTGCCTAAGCTGTACCTTAGGGTCTACCTGTAACATTGTGCCACTCTGGAGACACATGTAAGGGTTGGCAGATCTAAGCTCGTCCTGTTGATAAAGTTGGAGCTATACATTTCCTGGGAAATGCTGCTGTCTGACTTCATTTCCACCAACATGGGCTTGTCTTTAGCATCATCCACACTCTCACACTTAGCCATTTGTAGCTTCTCAGTAGGAGCTGAGGTTCAATAATCATTTTTGAGCAATGGAGAGAGTAATTAACAAACTAACTGTAAGTTGCTAAACTCCCCATCTGATGATAAAATTTGAAGAAGAATGGGAGTTTTACTTCCATTATGGTAACATTAATGAAAAGATAGACATTTTGCTTAAGCGTGTAATCTTGCACTCAGAAGCACAATTTCAAGAATGCCAAATTTCAAAGAACCATACCAGTTTGTACTACAAGAGAAAAAGGATGCTGATTAGTTGACAAGTTAATGGGCGGTTGTTTTCTTAATGCCAATATAGATCTACTTTTTATCGAAGCTCTTGGGCAATGCAAAAAGACACAAGGATTAAACACATTTTGTTTAGCTTACAAAGAATAGATCCTTGCATATGAATTCACATTGCTTCTAGTAAGCATAAATGAGCCATGTTATAAGCTCAACTGATTAGCTTATTGTTAGTGTAGCTGTTCGCGCATTGAGGATTGCTCAGCAAGTGATAATCGGGAAGTTACATCAAATAGTAAATGTTTTATTTTGAATTTTGCAAGCTCAAAGTGTTTACTTATGGCCCGTATTCTGCTTATTATGAACAGCCAGAAGAGTTCTTTGGCTCATTTGATCATTCAGTGGGATATATGAACAATGTTCCTGGCATCACTGGCTCTGAAATTAAGACACGATGTTTCTCAGTTGTGAGTCTTTTTGGATTGACAGCATATATCCAGTTGGAAGCTACTAATTGCATTGCTACCATTTACTTGAGACCACTTAAAATTTGGCATTTTCTGTTGGTCCTGATGAAGACAAGATGAAGATTCAGCAACGTATTCCTTCCTTTGAAAATATTCAAGCTGAGTACTACCAAACAAGTTTTTGAATTTGATTTGCTCCCTGTGGCTGAGGGTGATATTCCAATGTCATGATTAAAATAAAAAAATCTCTTTATGCAAATACAGTAGGTATAATTTAAATTCCTATCTGTCAGAGTAAAACAGCTTACTGCAAAAAAAAACTGCTGTTGTGTTGAATGTGGCATTTTATTCCAGCAGTCCTCAAAGGTCAGTTTTTCTGTGCTACTGCCAAATGTGAGAGAGAACAGAACAGTAATTGTAGCTCTTTCAGAATGACCTGGGTAAGCCTTGTGCTGTGAGAGATAGTTGAATTAAATAGTCTTGAAAGGAGCAAGAGTTGGCTCCCAGAAGTTAAGTGAAACAACTATTTTTCAAATGAACTTTGAACATAAAAGCATGAAAGACGCCCACCAGCTGAATTAAATGTTAGCACTTTGTATTATCCAATTTGGCTGCTTGACAATGCATGTTTGTAGATTCTTGAATAAAACCACAGTATTCTACAAGTGATGCTTTTTGAAACTGGAACAAAACACAGATGCTTTCATAACCAGGGAGGATTCAATTCCTCTACAAAGTTCAGCCATCTCCACGCTTAGATACAATACTTGTATTTCCAGCATGTATTTCAACACAATGGATTCTGAGCACCAAATCTCTTCAAAATGATGTTATGCCTTAATTGTGATACAGTCCAGTACATTTTAGTTTAAAAGTCTTTATAGCATTTTTGGGGAGATTTTAGTTGGAGAATGGGGCACTTTTTTTCTTTCTGGCCATTATTGACATTCGACACTTCTGCACCAAAGTTATTGCAACTTCAGCTTCCTCTCGATCTGTGATTGGATTCCAGTTTTCATATGGCATCCTCTACTTCACAAGTGAAGCAATTCCCATCCAAACTCTTTGACAGTCTTATTTTAGTACAAATTATTGGTTGCTGATTCGTCACTATTAGGAGCTTCTTTGTGACATCCTCAGCTCATACACCATCACTCTATGATTCATAGAGTACGAAAGGAAGGCATCGCCCACGGGCTCTTCACAAGACTTATTTGTCTTATACTTTCCCCATGTTTGTGCAAATGTCTTCACTTTAGATATTCATCCAATTGCCTTTTGAAAATTATTTTTGAATTTGGGTCTACTTTACTTTTAGGAAGTGCATTTCAGATCAAGCAGCTCACCATGTTAAGAAAAAGTTTTCATCATGTTGCTTCTATTAATTTCAATATTCACCTTAAGATTGTATCCCCTAAAGATTCAATGCTAAAGGAAACAGTTCCTTGTTTATTCTACCAAATCCTTTCGTAACTATGAACATTTAAAAAATATAGTTATCAAGCAGACATATAATTGGTGTGAGAGATAATGGGAACTGCAGATGCTGGAGAATCCGAGATAGCAAAGTGTGGGGCTAGATGAACACAGCAGGCCAAGCAGCATTTTAGGAGCACAAAAGCTGACGTTTCAGGCCTAGACCCTTAATCAGAAAAGGCCCGAAATGTCAGCTTTTGTGCTCCTGAGATGCTGCTTGGCCTGCTGTGTTCATCCAGCCCCACAATTTGCTATCTCTATATATAATTGGTGTCATCCTTTTTCATTAATTTCTCTCTCTCCCTGCCTGTACATTGGTATTCCAAAAAGAGTTCATTTCATGGGGGTTACTGTCTTGTCCATGTGGTTATGAACCAAGGTATGAGCAGCCAGCCATATTGTATTGTCATGGAAAATGGTTTGGTGGAATAAGGCAGAAATCAAAGATGTAGATTCATGCTGCACTCCTTTGTAAATGTGTATGCTTCCATTTACTCACTGAATACTGATTCATTGAAGCACTGCTCCATTTTTCTGTTTCTAATCAAAAATGCCAAAATCATTTAAGTGTTCCTGCTGAATCTGATCTTTTCTTGATCTGTATGAACCAGTTAGTTGCTGTTTGCCAGCTCAGGCAAAAAGCATTTATTGGATGCCTTGTGTCTATAGATTGAAACAGATATTGAAAACTATTGTTCAAGTTAGATTATTTGTAAATTACTGATGGTACATTTAATTTGTACGCTCATTTTACATTAACTTTAAAAGCATTATTTCCTTGCACCATGTTTGAGGTGGGGAGTGCAATGTATTTTAAAATCGAATGTTGTGTTTTTATCATGTAGGTTGTGTGTAAGGATAAAGATAGATTTGCCAACTTAGGGTCTGAGATGGTTATTTCCCCAGCTTTCATATGTCAAGATTTTGCTCTCATGAAAGGCAATATGATCCTTTTGCCAAATCCGTAGTGATTACTGTGTTTCCTAATCCTCCATGTCAAGGGGATCTATTTGGTTCTTTCTTTGTTATAACTAAGATGCTTGCTTCAGTTTTTTGCTCAGAGAAAGCCAAGCTGACCCTGACAGTAGAAAGTCAGGCATTGGTGTGACTGAATTCTAACATTCCGCAGTTTAATTCTCTTTAATACACTTCTTATATTTTGCGCTACCGTAAAACAATAAAAGTTGCATTGAATTGATGCAAGAACAATAAATCAGATTTAAATAGCGCCTTGATATAGTTAAATACTCCAGGTTATTTCACAGAAACATTATCCTGCAAAAGTGATTTCTCAACAACAGAAGGAACTATGGTGTCAAAAAACATGTTGCAGATAGGTGAGTTTTAAGACAAATAATAAAAGAGGAACAGAGCCAATTACAAAGACAATTAAGAATATAGGGCTTAATTTACTAAATGTAGAACCACCACTGGGAGAGGCACATAAGGGGCCAGCCCAGAGATTGGCAGAGGCTGCAAAGATAAAGAACAGATGGTGAGTGGGGCTTGGTCGCAGGGAATATGGGAAACAAATTTTGAATATGTTTAATTTCCTCTAGATAACTTTTAGAAGGTGAAGATTTGTTTACACCCTGTCACAAATTTCAAATATTTGACACTTACTCCATCTCCTTTCCAAGCTTCTGTTTTCTGCATTAATCAGACTGTTCACAACTCTTAACATATGATTCCAGCCCAAGCTAAACTTGTTGCAATAGATATTTCATCCCAAAAATATCATGTAGAGGACAAGAGGTTGACCAAGCCTGGATATGATGATGGCATAATGTTTCAGTCACATGTTTATCTTTTAATTCACTTATGAATATCGCTACCAAGGCCAGTATTTATTGCACTTCCCTCGTTGTCCTTGAGAAGCTGGTGATGAGCTGTCTACTTGAACTGCTGCAACCTAATTGGTGCAGATACAACTATAATGCCGTTTGGAAGGTGTTTCCAGGATTTTAAGCCAGCACTGTGGCATTGGTAGAAGTGGTTATGTCACAAATTTAAAAGTTAGGCAGTTTTTGGAATGCAGATTAGGTTGAGGTTGAATTCAGTTTTGAAAAGGTTCTTTGATTGGATGTAGACATTGCTGGAAAGGTATGCATTTGTTGCCTATCCCTAATTACAAAGAACAATGAAAATTACAGCACAGGAACAGGCCCTTCGGCCTTCCAAGCCTGCGCCAATTGAAGTCCTCTGTCTAAACCCTCTGTCTAAACCTGTCATCTATTTCCAAGGGTCAATATCCCTTTGCTCCTGGCCCATCCATGTACCTGTCCAGATACATCTTAAAAGACTCTATCATGCCTGTGTCTACCACCTCCACTGGCAACGCCTTCCAGGTACCCACCACCCCCTGCATAAAGAACTTTCCGTGCATATCTCCCATAAAATTTCCTCCTCTCACTTTGAACTCATGACCCCTGGTGATTGAGTCCCCCACTCTGGGAAAAAGCTTCTTGCTATCCACCTTGTCTATACCCCTCATGATTTTGTAGACCTCAATCAGGTCCCCCCTCAATCTCTGTCTTTCTAAGGAAAATAATCCACTCTACTCAACCTTTCTTCAGAGCTAGCACCTTCCATACCTGGTAACATCCTGGTGAACCTCCTCTGCACCGTCTCCAAAGCATCCACATCCTTTTGGTAATGTGGTGACCAGAACTGTACGCAGTACTCTAAATGTGGCCGAACCAAAGTCTGATACAACTGTAACATGACCTGCCAACTCCTGTACTCAATACCTCATCCAATTGAAGGAAAGCAAGCTGTGTGCTTTCTTGACCACTCTATTGACCCGTGTTGCCACCTTCAGGGAACAATGGACCTGAACACCCAGATCTCTCTGTACATCAATTTTCCCCAGGACTTTTCCATTTACTGTATGGTTTGCTCTTGAATTACATCTTCCAAAATGCATCATTTTGCATTTGCCCGCAGTTACCCTTGAACTGAGTGATTTGCCAGGCCATTTCAGAGAGCAGTTGAGATTCAATCTCTTTGCTCTGGGATCAGAGTCACATGGAGGCCTGAATACGTAAAAATGGTAGAGTTTCTCCCCTAATGGATATTAGTATGAACCAGATGGGTTTTTCTGACAATCAATGGTAATTTCAATTCCCAAGACTAGTTTTCAGTACTGATGCTAAGGTTGCGAATGGTCTAGTTCAAGTCAAGACAGCTTCCAGGAAGTGAAATGGAATTTTTGAATACCAAAAACAATTACTTTGATCCAAACAATATACGCTGGAGCAAGTGAAGACTCATCCACAATCGGACATTGGACCAGTTTAAGTGTCTAAAGAAATAGAAGAAAGATTGAATTATAAGTCAATAGCACTCATATGGAAGCTCACCCTGTGCATTTACTTCTGGTTCAACATTTGGAGTAAGATCCATTGAATAGAAGTTTGCTGCAAATACACAATCAGCAATTAACTCCATTAAAGGGTAAGAATTTGAGATTGACATTGTTCTTGTTAGATAGATCCTCAGAATTAAGTTTGGTCTTCCTTCCACTCTGAAGTTAAAACCCCTGAGGTGACGTTTTAGTCCCTGATTAGATCTATGAATCTGACCGAGCTGGGGTGGGTGGTGTCTTAAGATCTGGGTGGGTGGGATGTGCAGATTTTCATGTACACACCGTCTGCTGTTTGAGCTTGACCTCCACTTGGCCTGTCAGATGTTTGAAATTATTGGCAGATTTTTGTTCCAGTTTAAGTGGCCTCAGTTGAGAAATTCCAGTTAGAAAATGGGGTTGTTTTCATTTTTCCATGAAGACTCTGAAGACGCCCTTGAAGCAGTTTGTCTGTGCTCCTGATAACCACTCGCCGAGCTGGAGCTCAGAATAGAAGTCTTGCGTCAGGCATGCAGACAGCGTGGCCTGCCCAGAGCAGCTGATTAACCATAACCAGTGCCTTGATGCTGAAGATGTTGGCCTAAGAGAGGACAATTATACTACAGCACCTCTCCTGCCATTAGATTTGTAGGACCGTGCAGGGGTATCATTGGTGGCATTTCTCAAGGAATTTGTTATCTGCTGTGCAATGTCTACGTCTCTGACACATACCGCTTCCCAGTAGACAGTGAACTTGATGTTACTTCTGCAATCTCCCTCTCCCTCCCTCTCCCTCTCTCCCTCTCCCTCTCCCCCTCTCCCTCTCCCTCTCTCCCTCTCCCTCTCCCCCTCTCCCCCTCTCTCAGCAAATGCTCTGTTGCTCACACAGATTTTGCTCTGGAGGCAGTATTAGGTTTCATTGTCTAAGCTTGTGTTCCCTGGGAGCAGGCTCCCAAAGTATAAGGAATGATCCATATTGTCCGACATCTTATGCGCATCAGGATCTTGTTAGTCAGGGGACAGTGTTGCAGATGGCTGCAGGCTGGCAGCGGACCTTTTGTTTTCTGAATGTTTAATCTAAGGTCCATTCTCTCATCCACTTCTGTGAATGCGTCAATGATGCTTCAGAGCTTGACTTCTGACTGTCTGCACGTAGAGTTATTTACATCAGTTCTCTTGTAACAGAAAATAGCTTTGAATCAGCCATTTCCCAAAAATTGAATTGAAAACAGCTAGGTTTAAGAAATAAGACAAAGAATTATGAATGCTGGAAATTTGAAGCAGAAATTGCTGGAGAAACACAGCGGAACATGCAGCATCCATAGGGAGGAAGCAGAGTTAATGTTTTGAGTCCACTAACCCTTTTTCAGTTCTGCTTTCCTCACCACAGATGCTCCTCAACGTGCTGAGTGTCTGCATCAATTTCTGTTTCTGTTTAATTTTAAGAAAGCTGGTTCACACTGACATGATAATGTCAAGCAGTAATATTGAACTTTCAATAACGGAAAGTGAACCTTTGCAGTGATTGATTTGTTACTTTTTGTGACCCAAATCAATGAGTTAACTTGAGTTAGGGTGTCACCTCAGTCCACTGGGTATGATGCAGTTGTTCTACTTACTGACTTGCCTGATAATTGAAGTTGGAGGAAGTACATTCACCTACATTCTTAGTGAGGTAGGTTTTCAGTAGCTCATGTGTTTCTGGACACTGAGTTGTCTGAAATCAATTTTTTTAACCTGTTTTTAATTTAGCAGAAGTATCTTGCCTATTGGTGACCTGAAAAAGCCATTTCTCTGCATCTGTAGGTGCCCTGGACATACTTTGTAGCTTGTAAAATTTCTACAGATGTCTCACACTCAGATAGCATGGTAATTCATGTAAACCTTCAACTATGTTTGAAAATGTGTGCTTATGCAGGGAAAACCTATTATCTATGATCCATTGTTCGTGTCCACGAATTGCTCTACTTAGTGATATATTTCTCCAATCCACTCGGACTGGCATTTTCATTACTTCTGAGACACTTCTGCAAAATTGAACCACTTGACCCACAAATTATGATACAATTTACTAACTGCTGAAATTTTGTGGAATTTGTCTCAGAGCATCATGCAGTATCCAGATCACTTGCTTTATTTATAAATTATGACTTGTGCTTTCTATAAATCAAGGCAATAAAATGTGAAGGGTTAACTTTATTATGTTTGTGCGGTTTAATTTTCTGTATTGAATATTTTCACATTAAATATCTTTTTGGCTGTTGAATAACTCAGCCAATCTAAACTTTAAGATTTTCAAGCAAAGACCTGTGCGGGTTCCAGCCTTCGTTGTTTTCATGTGATTCTGCTTTTACTCTCAATGAATGTACAATGTCAATGGCTTTATAAGGCGCCTCGTAAAGTTTCCCAAATTGCATAACCATTATTCCAACTCCTTGTTGCCCATAAAATAACATTTAAGATTCTGATCTTCATCTTCTCCATCTCTATAATCTTTTACTTATAATATAAGGTAGCATTTATATAGTGTGTTTATTGAAATGTCCCATGAGGCCATGTATTATGAAATTTGATACTGAGTGATCTACGGTCATATGAGGATAGATGGCCAAATGATTGATCAACAGGGTAAGTTTTAAGGATTATTGTAAAGGAGAAAAGTGGTAGAAGATTTAGGGAGAGAATTCCAGGGTTTGGCAGCCTTGCCAGACAAAGGCATAACCATCAGTGGTGAAGTAATTAAAGTTGGGGTTATTTCATAGACCCAGTGTTAATGGTGCATAGCTGGAAGAGATTGCAGAGGTATGGAAGGGTGAGGCCATGGAGAGATTTGAGAATAAGGATGAGAATTTTAAATCCCATTGCTTAACCAGGAACTGATGTAGTCAGAGGGTATGGGGGTGATGGATGAATGGGACCTGATGTGAATTAAGATATGGGAAGCAGAGTTTGGATGACCTCAATTTTACAGAGAGCAACAGTGGGCCAGTCAGAACTGTGTTGCCATAGTCAAGTGACTCCAGACCACAGCAATGTGGTTGACTCAACTGCCCTCTGGGCAATTAGGGATGGGCAATAAATGCTGCCTAGCTAGTGCGTCCCTCATTCCATGAATGAATAAGGAAAAAAAATAAGCTCACCTCATTGTCAAATATGACACCAAGATTGTGAACAGACTGGCTCTGAGATGGAGTAGGTGGATAGGTATAAGGTTTTGGGAGGGACTCTGAAAGATGAAACGTAGGAAGGGCTATTCTTAAGCCGGAGGGGGCTTAGAAAAGATTTGCCAGGATGTTGCTGGGAATGGAGGGTTCCGAGAACAGGCTGGAAAGGCAAGGACTTCTTTCACTGGAGCTTAGGAGGTTGAGGGGTGACCTAATAGAGGTGTATAAAATCATTAGGGGTGTAGTTAAGTCGAATGGCAGGTAGCTTTTCCCTGGGGTACAGGATTTCAAGACTGGGTGGCATATTTTTAGGACGAGAGCCGAAAGATTTAAAAAAGACATGGCAACCTTTTCACACGGTGTGGTTCCTGTGTGGAATCAATTTCCAAAGGATGTAATGGATCCAGGTACAGTTATAATGATTAAAAGACATTTGGACAAATACGTGAATAAGGTAACAAAGTGTGAGGCTGGATGAACACAGCAGGCCAAGCAGCATCTCAGGAGCACAAAAGCTGATGTTTCGGGCCTAGGCCCTTCATCAGAGAGGGGGATGGGGAGAGGGTTCTGGAATAAATAGGGAGAGAGGGGGAGACAGACCGAAGATGGAGAAAAAAGAAGATAGGTGGAGAGGAGAGTATAGGTGGGGAGGGAGGGAGGGGATAGGTCAGTCCACGGAAGAACGGACAGGTCAAGGAGGTGGAATGAGGTTAGTAGGTAGGAGATGGAGGTGCGGCTTGGGGTGGGAGGAAGGGATGGGTGAGAGGAAGAACAGGTTAGGGAGGCAGAGACAGGCTGGACTGGTTTTGGGATGCAGTGGGTGGAGGGGAAGAGCTGGGCTGGTTGTGTGGTGCAGTGGGGGGAGGGGACGAATTGGGCTGGTTTTGGGATGCGGTGGGGGAAGGGGAGATTTTGAAGCTGGTGAAGTCCACATTGATACCATTGGGCTGCAGGGTTCCCAAGCGGAATATGAGTTGCTGTTCCTGCAACCTTCGGGTGGCATCATTGTGGCACTGCAGGAGGCCCGTGATGGACATGTCATCTAAAGAATGGGAGGGGGAGTTGAAATGGTTTGCGACTGGGAGGTGCAGTTGTTTATTGCGAACCGAGCGGAGGTGTTCTGCAAAGCGTTCCCCAAGCCTCCGCTTGGTTTCCCCAGTGTAGTGGAAGCCACACCTATACGTGAATAAGAACTAATTGGAGGGATATGAGGCAAACGCAGGCAGGTCGGACTAGCTTCATTTGGGATTATGGTCAGCATGGAGGGTTTGGACTGAAGTATCTGTTTCCATACTGTATGACTCTCACTCGATGCAGAAAGACAAACCATTGTTGGTGATTCTCTGGCTCACTTCGTTTGCTTTCAGCAGGGCTCATGTGCAAACTCCATCTCTTCCAAGGAGAATAAATCTGTCCACACCACTGAAACAAGTATTTCTTAAATTTATATTAATAAGGTTACGTGCCCTGGACAGTTAGCCCACTGCAAGATACAAACTCTGCAAATACACAGAAAGACTCAGCAAGTCTGACAAGATCTGTGGAGAGAAACAGGCTTAGTAGTTTGAGTTGATTATGACTCCTCATCTTGAGTTTTGAAGAAGATTCATAGTCAACTTGACATATTGAGCATTTTCAGTATTTTCTGACTTTTTTGTTCATATTTCCAATGTCTAAATTATTTTGCTGTTATTCATCTATTTCTGCTGTATTGTGGCTAAGATATGTCAGTCTCTTGTAGACAATCAGTTAACAGCATAAATCAACAATTATCAACATGACCCTGAATTATTTTTTAAAAAATTTAGATACACGTGTAAGTTTAAAAAGAGCCATTTTGAAATTTTGTAATTTGCCCTTTTTATGCCTGGAGTGTTATCACAAATAACCAAAGGGCTTTCTTCCGTTAGCAAATCACTTTTTGGACTTTTCCCCTCTTATCCACCATCACTAAATCTCCTGTGTTGCCAATTAATTAAATTATGTGCAGACCCCAGCAAGGACAATGCAGAGCACTGAAGATGAGGGCAAGGTAGTGAGAGAAGAGGAAATCAAATCAAAATGGAGTTAGAAGGGGATGTAAGGCATTTCACCACCTTTCTCTAAAAGCATCAAAACTATTGATGGATGCTACAAGCTCCCTCTGCAAAGACACTTGAGCATGAACATAGCTGGGGAAGAGGGGGCAGACAGGCAGCACCTACGACCCCCTCTACTGCCCACAGCCTGGACATGTTAAAAGCCAACGTGGCCAGGCCCAGGAGCAGGCCTGAAATTTTCTATTTAGGTTGGCTCCGGTGTTTGTCCCTTAGTTGTCTGTGTCACTGTGCGAAGGTTTAGTTATCAATTTATACTAAGTTGATGTGATGTTAATTACATTTCCTCCTACAGGTGCACCTGAACTATGCACATTTGGCAAGTTCACAGTCGACAACTATTCACAGTCTAGTATAAAAACTGAAAGAACTGTGGATGCTGTAAGTCAGGAACAAAACCAGAAGTTGCTGGAAAACTCAGAAGATCGGGCAGCATCTGTAAAGAGAAAGATCAGAGTTAACGTTTCAGGTCTGGTGATCCTTGAGGAAGGGTCACTGGACCCAAAACGTTAACAGTCATGTATAACGTGGGTTCTGTTGCTTGCTAAAAATCAAAAAAACTTGACTGCCAAATTATTTTGTTTAGTTAGCTGCAGCCTCAGATTTGGGATTTTGCTCAAAGTAAATATACTGTGATTTTGAATTGTGCAAATCTTAAGATTAAGCACTTTCTGAATTTTTGAACAAATCTGATGAGAACAGGCAATTAATTAATCTCAAACTTCAATTGGCAAATTATGGGTAGAGAATACTCACAAGGAATTTGTTATACTTTTAATATCTGCATTGGCTTCATTTACATACCAAAAATGTCTTGCCAGTGAAGTGACCTGAACTTAGATCATTCAAAAATAAGCAAGTTTAAATCTTGCTGGCAATCAGCTCATTCACTAGTATTCTTCCATTGGGAGATGAGTTTGAAGCTAAAATTAATGCTGCATATACCCATATGCAATAATACTAATTGCACATTAAAACAACATTAAACCCTTTAGTACAACTGCCTAATGTATGCACAATTTATTATAATATAATTACTTAATTGCAGTGAAGATAATATGTTTATCCAAAAAGACATTTTGACTAATTTGACATGAATGCCTAATTTTCAGTTTCAGCAGACTCCTGACAGAGAAAACGTAGCACAGGTATGAAACAGAATCAGACATTGCCGAAAAAGTTCAGCAGGTCCGGCAACATCCGTGGAAAGAAAGCTGAGTTACCATTTCGGTTCCAGTGACCCTTCTTTAGAACTAGCATAAAAAATAGCACAAGTATGCTCTGTTTTCATCATATTACAATGATATCATAAAAGAACGAAAATATCAGTTCCATGACCTTTGTTTTGCCATTTAGCCATTGTCTACTTCTAATTAGAATGTAAATTAGCAATGTGACACTGTCAACTTGTGAAAGATCATGTTAGGACTTCTAGCATTTTTGATTTACCAGAAGATTAGAGAAAGGTGTCCTAGTTGTGGCTGGGAAGTCTGGAGATCAGAATTCACTCTGCTCCACAATGTGTGTAAGATGTTTTTGACAAGTTTCCCACCTGAATGACAGGGTTGGCTTCTAGTAGGGTCCTAAGGGAGGCAAAGATCAGAGCTTAGGGATGGAGAGATACAAAGTCTGATGGAGCAAATGTGGGAGAAAGAAATGTGGGACACCTTGCTGGGGCAGCCCGTAAGGTCTGGTGTGTGTGCTGTTTCGTCATGGAGAATGCAGTACATGGAAAAGCAGACCTTCACTACATCTAAGCTCACAGGCTTCCTGAGGTTAGACTGACTGTCAGTACATCATTTCTCTGTTAAAACAGAAAGGAAGCAGTGTAGGTCTGAATTTGTACATTTTAATAATCCAGTCACCTGACCCAACCTGAATCCGTTCACATTTTTAATGGTTAAAATTCCATCCCTTCTCCACCCTCCCCCCTTCTCAGGCATTACTATCGGAGAAGTGATGCATTGAATGGGATGTTGGATAGGGCTTGTGAATGTGCATACCCAGGTTAAAAAAATCAATGTGGGTAATATTTGCTGAACATGTTTTATGTGAGAATTTTATGTTAATATGCCTACCTAAACTTGACCCGTTTTTAGTCTTTTGTTGATTTCTATGCAAGAATTATTTACCTTAATAGTAATTGTAGCATATGGAATGCAGTTTTGGTTTCAGTGAATAGAGGGGTACGTTGCTTTCTGTTTTCTCTCTCACTACATATTTAAAGCTGAAGGGTCCCGCAGGCCAAATAGCCCCCAGTTGCCTCTGACATACAACCAAAAGCTGCCAACTTTATTATAATTGCAGTGTTTTTCTCCCCCCAGTGTCATTGGTATACAGAAATATGTAATATTTTTCATACATAGATCAATATTTTAGCTCTAAATTCTGACTGTCAGGAAATCAGGTGGACTTGATATTGACTTTCACTGGACTAAATGTTAATTGATTAGCACTGAATCCGTTTCTTAAACATTTTACAGCAGTTGTAGTCTTAATTAGCAGTTGTGTTTTTTTTTGACAGCCTATTACCCAATTTCAAATAATGTTGTACAGAATCATGGGTGAAGAGAGGTTCTTGTGGTGCAGTGGTAGTGTCCCTGTTTCCGGGCCAGGAAGCCCAGGTTCAAGTTTCACCTGCTTCAGAGGAGTGTCAGGATACATCCGAGCAGCTAGCTTAGAAAATATCTGGAAAATGTGTTGATTAATTTGCACACAAAGTGCCAAAACAACAGCAGAGATAATGATTCGGTATCTACAAATAAAATCATAGATCAAAAGGGGCTGTTGTGGCCCAGCAGTAGTGTCCCTGCCTCTGAGAAGGTACAGGTTCAAGTCTCACCTGATCCAGAGATAGGTAGTAACATCCCTGATTAGAAAATATCTCTAGAATCATGTCGTCATGGTGGCACATAAGTAGGCAATTAGGCTCATCAATTCCATGTAACTCTCAAAAGAACAATTCAGTCAAATGAGCATAAACTGACTAAATGTAGACCAACAAGTAATGGCCTATAAACTATGACATGTACAAGAGCCCAAGCTGTTTTCATGTCCAATGCATGTTTAGGTTTACAAAGTCACAAAAATCAACTCGTCCCTTTCCCCATCAGTTAATTATTGCACCTTTAGGACTATACTCACATTAGGAGTTGTGAGAGCTAACTTCAGTTCTGAGATATAAGGAATGTATGACTCAAAACATATAAGTTAGCATGTGGGATCAAGCAATTAATATAGGTCATTTTGCCAAAAACATGCAATGGAATGCATGGTGACAGACAAAGAGATCTGGGTCCTTCTGCGTGAATCTCGACAGTCCACATTTTATTCTTGACATTTCAGTCAACTCCATTCTTGGAAAGATTATTGAAAGCTTCAAATGTTGATTTATATTCTGTGATTTATGGTTATAACAAGTTCACATTCCTGTGTTTTAATTATTCTACTGAGTTTCAGTTGTTCTTAAAGGCATGCAAAAAAAGACTCAAGTGAATGCCATGATGGCGTTCACTTGTGCTTGTGCTCAATTTCATGCACTTGAATTGGTTAGGTTTAGATTCCAGGTGTTACAGAGTTTAGAGAAAACAATGATTTGAAGATGTTGCGATGTGATACCATCAGATGATTGAACATTGACCGCAAAATTCAGAGCCCAATTTGAAACAAAACGTAAAATGTATGCAATTCTATTAAACTTGTTTTCAACTAGATATTAAATGTCTAAATTTGTAAATTTTAATCAAATGGTACTTCTTAAAATAATCTTTGGACATGCCCTTGATAGGCAGAAGTCATACTGTTGTCGCACTCTGGCATTTCATATAAACAAGAAAATAATCTGCTGGACTCTACAAACATGTTTTCTACAACAATAAAGCATGAATTTATGCAGTTCGTTAATTTAATTCATGCCGGTTTAATAAAATAATCCATGATTGATGTGCCTTTTAAGTCTGTGCATACCTGGTTAGTCACAAATAGGTTTTTCATTCTTATCAAGATCTGTTCTCATCTATCTCATTGTCCAATTCTTCCTATTAAACACTAGTCATTTCTTATACACTTGTTGGACAGTCATAGACTGCGTCACTTGTACATTTAAGAATTTCCTGCAAACCAAAACAAATTAGCAGTGCAGCGTATGGTTTCCAGTAGTATTACATTACAAAGTGTTTTCTTTCTAAATGATGTTGCACAGTTATAAAGGAAGTCTTAGATTTCAGTGACAGTTTTCAGGAACGCCAACTTTTCCAAAGTGTTTTACAGCCTTCTTTGTGCTTTCAAAGTACAGTCACCCTTGTAATTTTGGAAATAGAGCAGTTCAGGAATCTTCCAAAGACCGAAGTGTGATAACAACAAGATGACTTTTATTCATAAAATAGTTGGGAATTAAATGTTTACGAGTGATTTCATGCTTGTTTTGCAATTTAAGTAGTTGTATAATGGCTGCTTTTTTTGTACAATTTCATCAAAATAATGCTTTGTGTCTGTTAAAAACACGTTGTCTGATTCGCCGACTGGAATCTGACAATATGGGTGAGTTGTAGGTTTCACTAGGATTTTTAATAAAGGAAATTGGGAGGAAACGTTTTGCAGCTGCTGTGTTGCCTTGGCTTGAAATATTTGCCAAATCCAGCTGACATCATTATATGTAAAAATTTGGTAAACTGATGCTTGTGCTAACTTACTTTTGTTTGGCTTTCAATCATTTTAACCTAAAAAAATGTATGCTGCAGCCTCGGTAGAGAACTAATGCTGTTTATTTTAAATAAGCAATTTTTATCCCAGTTACGTGCCTTCATTGTTTTTTAGTACAAGAATCCATGAAGAATTTTTGCTACCCAAGAGCCAGATAAAGCAAACACTAAATATTATCTTAGATAACCATCTGTATTCACATGTCCAGAACAAACATCATTTACACATGGATTAACAGGCAGATTATCACTGATTATAGTCTGCAAATTATACATTAAATGGCAGATGCACTAAGACAGATCTTACAAGTTGGTTTTGCATCCCATACAGCAGAAAGGTAATTAAACGAAGTCACAAAGTCCTTCAAATATCTGTCTTCCTTGTGAAGCTTTTCCCCTTCTTCTCAAACATAGCCCGACAACAGTGCAAACGCAACCCAAACTCCACAGGCAAGTACTTCATCACAAATGGTACACATCTGCAAAGCCTTTAAACATGGTCTGGATGGAAGAGATTGATCATTGTTATCCTCAAGAAACATCTGTAGCAATTTATGGTTTGTTCAAAAGATGTTTGCAAGTATAAGCCAGCAATTAGAGACCGGTCAGTTTAACTGCAATGGTGAGAAAACTCCTCTAATGATTATTCGAGATTGAATTAGAAGTCATGTGAAAAGCATTGGGTTGATTAGGAAGAGCAGTGGAGGCTAGTTCAATTGAGGTATTTAAGAGGGCATTAGATGATTATTTGAAAAGAAGTACTGTGCAAAGCCACAAGGAAAAGGCAGGGGAATGGCATTAAGTCATTATACTCATTTATAGAGCTGGTGCAGTCATGATGGGTTGAATAGCTGCCTTCTGTGCCGTAACACTTCTGAATTCTGTATGATTCTGCTTCTGGATATGGACTGAGTCAGTTTCAGCTTTTTTTGTGCTGCACCAATGGACTCAGTAATGATGATATTACTGAGCATATATGACTATGTGCCTTATATGGCCTCAAACTGTTTCAGTCTACCCAGAAATTTTGATTTCCCAATTTCAGTCTTCATTTCCTTAGAACCTGGGAGAGTCAGTTTCCTTTCTCTTTTCTTTTTTGTTGGTGTACCTCTTCAATTCTGTTTTCACTTTGGGTATGTCTCAAAGACAAAACAAACTGAGAAACACAATTCAATAATCGACAGGGCTTGATGAATTGATCCTTTTCATTTACAAGGCCTATCTATGCTTCTGCCTCCTTTCTCCAGATGCCTTTACTTCTTCGAAGAAGCCATGGGATGATTGGTACACCTGTTATGAAATCTCTGAGCTTTTGGTGAATGCAACAACTTAGGGCAACTGATGGGAGAAAATAATTGGCATTCTTCAGGCTTTGGGTATTTTTAGTTCAGAGAGGGAGACATATCACCTGTCCCTCCAGCAACTCGAAGGCTTTTCTCACTGTATTGTTCTCACCAACGGAATCAGAATTGTTGCTAGGCTAATGACCTTTACCATCAAAGACTGGTCACAATTGCAGTAAACAGCCTTTTTCCCATTTCAGTGCATGATTTAAAAAAAACAGAAAGAAAATTGATACAACCTTTACATGCTCGACCATTGGGCCACACCAAGATCAAACGTTTGGCTGTGACATTTGGGTTGCTGATGTGTCCATTTAAATTATGCACTATAAGCAATAAACAAGTGTTTGTATTCCAGTGCAGCCCTCTCTCTCCTATGTTTGAAATTCAAACTGGGACTTTCTCTGGGTGGTTTTACTGGGACAAAACACAGATTTTATACTGGTGGAACCAGAATATCTTCTGTTAAACAGAGTTAAACAGAGCTATAGATTTAGAGAAAAAGACATCCACACAAATTGAGAAAATCCAGATGGAATTCAATGGTGGGGGTTACGCAGAAATAGATTTTATAACAGCCTGCCGGAGCAAATGGCTGTTGAGAGTTTGTTGAAAGAGCTAATGACCTTGATGAATTCCTATTCTTTCTGAGGATTTCAGACAAAGTTTAATTGAAGGGGGCAGCCATTATTGCATAGTTAGGCCTATTCTCTTATGAACAAAAGCATAATTCCTTAAAAGACTCAAGTCAACTTTTAAAATAATTTTCTTCACAATTAATCCTCAAGCTCCCTTTTTGAAGAAACTACTCCCTTGGTAGAATCTTGTGATTTCTTACAGTGTGGTGAAAAATGGTTTTCCTTGCTAGAAATGAGCAGCCCGCAACTTTTGAGCAATCAACAATCATAATTATGAATCGGAACCAGCATTGGGAAAACCAGCTACTTGATAAAGTTATGCCAATCGAGAAAAGCTGTTAATATGACTACTTTTTGTGCATGCCAGTAAATTTTACATCTAAAAACATACAGTGCTAAACAAAACAGATTTATCTTTTTTTGGTGCCAGAATCATTCATAGTTCTTATTCTGCATTTTTTTGTTATAATCCTTTATTCTTATGCTTTACAAAGGTAGTGAAGCCAAAACATACAGAGTAGAGTGACAAGTAGCAGGATGGATAGTTAACCAGCTGCAAAACAGAAGGTAGAGAGTCGGAGTAAAGGCTAGCTGTTCTAAGTGGCAGGAAATAGAAAGTCGTGTCCCAAAGGAATCAGTGCTGGGACTACTGTTGTTCATAATTTACTTTAGCAATTTAGATTTTGGAATCCAACAGCAATTTTAAATTTGCAGACAACTCCAAATTAGGAGAGATAGTCAACATGAGGACTGACACAAATTACTGGGAGACATTAGTCAGCTTTCAGAATGACCATGTAAATTAGTAAATGAATTTCAACATAGACAAGTATGTGATATTACATATTTGGTTTTAAAATATTCACATGTTACTTGCAAAATAAGACCTAAAGGAATCCACTATATGTAAATCCACTATAACCCACTATAACCTTAGTCAACTAGAGCGTTGCAAAAGCATATCAAGTACAAGGGCTTACAGGGAAACAATTGATAAATAGAAATATTATTCTGGTCATATATCATAAGCTAATATAATGATATTGAGTAGTAACAGAATTGCATGGATATCTATCAAGAATATCCTGTTCAGCCCATTTTCTTTCTGTCTTGAAACAAGAAGGTTGCAAATGGCCTAAAAGAGGTCTATCAAATTCTGAAAGATTTTGATACTGTCGATACAGAGAAGTGTTTCCACCTGTAAAAATAGACAAATTTAGAAAAAAAATTTGACCATGGAAAACTAACAACATCTGAATTTAGCCCATAATTATACTTTGTATTTGGCTTGTTTTAAACTTTAGCTTCACATATATCATACAACATTTGAAACATGCTTCAGTGTATCCTAATAGCATTATTTCAAACTGTCTGACCAGAAATCCAGAGCATAGCATTTCCACTTCTGCGACCAGACTTGAGGGCAAGATCCCTCAACTTGGTCGCGTTCCAGACAGGATGCCCCAAAATTGTTGCATTCCTGGGTGAAGAGTGCTGAACTGGTTCATTTGCCCCTCCCTTGGTTGGCCATAATACAGGTTAACTTGAAAGTGATCCTGACCTCTTATGAATACTTTTCTCCCAGACCAACTTTTTTTTAACTGAAGCCAATTCAACTATATTTTCTTGCATTAAAAAAATGGTGAGTCTATTAGTTACTAAATATTATCATTTCTTATTATGTAGTACACATGCATATAGATTAGGAATATGAATAGAATCAAAAAACAATTTTTTTTGGAAAAAACTGATGAACAGATAGGCCTGAGTCATTCATGACGCGTAGGTAATTACATTTTCTGGCCACTACATTGGATGTTCCTGGTAGCTTTGACATTGGTAGTTTAAACAGCCAATTTTGAGGTTCTTGGCTTTGCATGATGTTTGCAATTCCTTTGTTCTTGTTCCTTTCAAAAGTGGGTAACTGGTAAGGAGTGAGAGAAACTTTTCCCGTTTATTTACCTGTTATGCAGAGGTGTTTAATTGCAGTTCTCAAAGCTGTAACCTATACAGCAATTCATTCACATACTAGGATGTCAGGCCACTAAAAATCATAGATCAGGACTGGAGCTTGCTTTTTACTCTTATTCCTTTGTATGATTGAAATGGGAAAATGTAATATATCTCTCTCCGAAACATTTGTATTTTCTTTAATGATCATTTCGACTTCAGAGATGTAGGGATTACAGTTCACTTTTTACTGCATTTCCCCCTTTGAGTTCACTACTTTACAGCTTCCTTATTACCCCATCAGATATGACATTCTGAAGTCTGTCTCCATCTCTAGACAGTCACGGAATTTAATCTGGGGGAGGTGATGGCCTAGTGATACTATCACGCCAGAGACCTAGATAATGTTCCGGGCACTCGGCTTTGAATCCCACCACCGCAGATAGTGGAATTTGAATTCAATAAATATCTGGAATAAGAGTCTAATAATGAACATGAATCGATTGTCAGCAAAAACCCATCAGGTTCACTAATGCCCTTTAGGGAAGGAAACTGCCGCCCTTTCCTGGCCTAGTCTACGTGTGACTCCAGACCCACAGCATTGTGGTTGACTCTGAAATGCCCTCTGGGCCATTAGGGATGGGCAATAAATGCTGCCTAGCCAGTGATGCCTTCATCCCGTTAATGAATAATAAAAAAAATTCCACAGTCAAGTATTGGTCATATGTCATTTTTCCAAAAAAAGAGGTTTTAATTAGAGGGTCAGTATGTCCACAGATGGTTGGTGGTCATGACACCATTCTTGTGAACCTGCCTTTAATTATCTCTAATCTAACTTACTTAACAAAGCAATGACATTACTACAGTATATATGGTCACTGTGAAAAGGGTTCTAGTGACTGAACATTCAATGTGTTCATACAAGCAGGGAAAGAACAATAGTTAAAAAAGAAATGGGTTTATCAAAAGTATTCCTTTTTCAACCACTTTTCACAAAACTATCAGTTCCTCCTCTTCAGAAAGTCACAATGTCTATTGAATTATTTAATAGTGAACACTATTTAAAAGGGCAACAACACACTGCTGCAGCATGGAACTACGCCAAGAGGAGGAGGAATACCTCTTCCAAGTGTTCAGGGATAATGGATATCCAAAGAACTGGGTCAGGAGATGTCTACAGGAACAGCTTCAGAAAGATTCTACTTGCCCCAACACACTCATCACACTACCCTACATCAGGAGCACATCAGAACTCACCACAAGACTTCTAGGACCACTGGGCATCAGAGTGGCACACAAACCCACATCAACCCTACAACAAGTGCTCACCCGAACTAAAGGCCCACTCCCTGCCTTGGACAGGACCAGTGTCATCTACAAAATCCCCTGCAGAGACTGCAAGAAACACTACATCGGACAAACAGGAATGAAACTGACAACAAGAGTACGTGAACACCAACTGGCTACAAAAAGGCTTGACCAATACTCACTCATCTCAATCCACATGGACAAGGAGAACGATGACTTCAACTGGGACAACACCAAGATCCTGGGACAGGCTAGGCAGAGACAAGCACGAGAATTCCTGGAAGCATGGCACTTCGCGAAGCAGGCTATTAATAAACACATTGAACTCGACCCCACATACATTCCACTACGGAGGAAACCCAGAAGTGAGGCAATCCTTTGCAACGGACCCCAGAGTTTGAAAGCCAGGCAGGAAAAAAACGCACCGACGCTTCATCAGAGGCAGCACTGTGGATGTTACCCAGCACGGTAACGAAATGCCTGCGGAACAACAAACCAGGTCGGTCAACCAACCAACTCAACACCCACAACCCGAGCTACAAGTTTATTCCAAAACCTTAGAATTATTTAACTGCTTGTTTCAATCACTTCTGTTGATAACACATAAAAGACATTATTATTGTCTCAGTGAAGAAGTCCTCCAAGCTTCAAATTTTCTGATAATTTAACTGATATGCCCTGACATTTGAACTTTACACCATGACCAAAGATTGATACTGAAACATTTTCATTCTATTTGTAAATTTGAAAACTTACATCACTATCAAACCCTTTTCCATCTCACTGAACATGGCTGACTTTCTTGATGTACTTTTCACAATATATTGTTGCTATCCCTATAAAATGATATTTTGCCTGTCCTTGATTTGATTAATAGAACATTACATGGTGTTTCAGAAAGATCTAACCAAGGCCTATTACAGCAACAATATATCTGGCTTGATTTGTCCTTTATCTCTTGCTTGATGCAGTCCAGTGCCTTGTTCATAAGTTTTTTTTAAAGACTGCAGTGTAGTGGTTGCATTGTAGGACATGAATGGCCTGTGAATTTGAACTCAATACATTTTACATGTTCTGGTCATCAGATAAAACCACCATTTGAGGTGCAAGATTATTGTTTTAAATAAAACGGGATCACTCCTTCAGGGAATGGAACCTGTTACTCCCACTAACATGCAATTCTTGACCTACACCATGTTATCAACTCTTGTTGCCCTTGAGTCAACTATGGATTGGAAATAAATGTAGTTCTGCTGACTTTCACTGTGTTCAAATGAGAATATTTTAAAAAACCTTTGCAAGACCCACTTCAATCTATTTAGATATTATAACTGTTGAAATATTTCTTCAGATCAGTACACTCCTTCATTGCACCATTTAACACATTTATCAATTCATAAGCTTACAAGGTGGATATAAGTGATGAGGGTCAGTGAACCTGTCCTAATTTATCCATTCATAAAGAATATCCAGATATAATTTTATGGTTTCTTAGAAAACATTTTTTCATGCTATACTCTATGCAAAAATTCATTGCACATATTGATGCTTGTGAGTGTAATGTGGAGCTCCCTGGCATCAGTATTAAACTTGAAGTAATGCTCTAAAATCTGAAGTAATTCCTAGAGATTGCATCTTTACTGCTTCCTTAAAATGATGTGAAGTCCAAATTTTTGAAGTCTTTCTTCATAATTCTTTCTTCAGATGAATAGAAGACCTCTTGAGTATTCCCTAAACCATCACCAGATCTTTAATGTCTTTATTGTACTTCAATGACAGACTCTGAACATTATTCAAGGTGCATGTATAGAGTTCCAGATTAGCAACAGCATTTGGATTTTTAGTTCAGATGTCACTTGATCTGTTGATTGCTGTTTTGCATTTGCTGGATATCATAAACATTGAAGCAATAACTACCCACAAATTTCTCCAACCTCACTGTTGTGTAATTTGATACCTCTTAGGGTATCTATCTTACCTATGCCCTATTCACATATGTAGTACTTTTACAGTTAGAGAGATTAAATTTGCCATTAATTTACCCAACTCCCTATTCTGAGTAATTTACTTAATGAATCCTTGTTACCAATACAAATTTGAATGCAGTCTCATCCCAATGTTGTCTATGAATCTTGATTGCTAATGTAAATTAGAAATAGTACCCAGTCTTTAGTAAATCAGGGCATTTCACATGTTGTTTCCCATTAACTCTGACATCGGCTCCCAATTTAATAGAAAGTTTATATTCCTCAGCTGATTTTATTTGCTTGAGTATGATTTTTACAACTTCATTTCTTTACAGTAACTTTTATAAAATAGCAGAAAGCACAAAGTGAGATCTGTTTGAACAGTTAAAGCAGAATTATTTCAGGACACTTGAGCATTCAAGGCTGCGGTGATGCCTGTTTGGGATTTCCATATGCCCCTGCTTTGTACTGGTTTTCCCTGATCCCTGATTTACAGTGCTGGGGAACCCCCTTGCATCCTTGGTAAGTAATAAAGAAGGGGTTTGGAAGTGGGGTCATGTAGCCATGTATTAGCTGTGTTTACATTGAACCCTGAAAGTCCCAGCCATGGATACTGTTTGCCAACCTTTTAACAACTTGCTAGGGTCACAAAGCTGAGTGCATCATGGAAAGAGCGTCTTTAGTGAAACTGACAAGGTGTGAAGACTTTGATTAGTTACACTGAGAGGCCCTGTCAAGTCCATTACAAAAGCTGCTGTTCAAAACATTTCTCCCAGAGAGTGATATCACCTTGACAGGTGACTGGCAACTTCTTGGTTAAAGGTACTTTGCCTGTCTCACATTGCAGTTCAGCAGTACTTTGTTGATGCCAACTTTACCCATTAAAAGGGAGCAGCTATTATAGAGCCATCGTCCATTCTGTTGGGCAAGGACAAAGGCCACACCATGACCAGAAGCAGCATTAACAGCTTACTTCCCTGCCGCGCACACCTCCATAAGTTAGAGGAGGTGATCATTGAGATCCATCTGGAAAGGGAGATTTGCAACGTCTGAAATATTGAAAATTAGATGTGGCTATCCACATGACCATCAATCTCATTGTGAATTCACCATTTATCCAGCTTTTTTTAAAGGAGTAATTAATGTAGCATTTAGTACTTTTGCTGGGAGAAGATAAAGAAGAATTTGTTCATATTTCTTTGTCGCTTGAGGTTTACACTTATATTGAGACTTGAATTTCTTACTCAGTTTTTAATAAATTTACCATCAGCAATGCTATCTCTCTTCAGTGGAATGAGATCTTTCCTGAGCACTGACACAGAAACACACAATGGTTACAACATGGAAAGAAACCATTCGGTCCATTGTGTCCTTGCATTTTCCACATGTCCTGTTCATGTTCTGTCCACCATGCTGTCAGCCAGTACAGTGCAGATCATATTCACTGGTTAAGTAAAAATGATTTTCTTCCTTTCATCTCCAGTTCTTTCACCAATCACTTTAAATCCAGGCCTAGACTGTTTCACTAATGGGAACTCTTTGCCCCTACTAGTCATTCCAGACCGTTCATGATTTTAAATGTGTCTATCAAATCTTCTCTAGGCTTTTTTCATCTGTAAAGAGAACGAACTATACAGGTTATAAGAACAAAGGGACAGGAGTTTGCCAGTCAGCCCATCAAGCCTGCTGTGCTATTAACGTGGATCATGATTGATCCGTTGAGTCAATGCCACTTTCCTTCACTATTTCCATATATTCCAATGTCGTTAGTGTCTAGAAATCTATGGGTTTCTGACTTGATTTAAAAATCCCTCTCAATTTAGAGTTCTGAAAGTTTCTCCAGTCTATCCATGTCAGTGAAGACTCTCACTGCGACATCCATCCTTGGAAGTCTTTTCTGGACATCTCTAATATTGTCACTTCCTTCCTAAATTGTGATGCCCAGAATGAGATATAAAATGCCAGCTGATTCTCAATGAGTGTTTCATAAATGTTGGGCATAACACTTTTTGTTTTTGTACTTCAATGCCTCTATTTAGAAAACCTAGGATCATGTATGCTTTATTAACATTTTTCTCGAACTTCACTGATATCTTCAACAATTTGTACAAATATTACCCTGGTCCATCTGCTCCTGGCCCCATAAAGAATGTATTCACTTCCCACTCTGTTAAATTTTATGTCACATGCCCATCCACTTCAGCACTCTATCGTTATCCTCTTGAAATCTATCATTGTCCTCCATAGTTCAATGCAATTTCTTATTGCAAATTTTGAAGTTGCACCTGCAGACTTAAATGTAGATCAATATCAAGAAACATAGTGAGCCTTACTATGATACCATTCTCCAGTTGGATAGATTACCATACATCACTATTTTCTGTTACCTGTCATTTGGCTAACTTTGGACCCATGTTGCCATTTTCCATTCATTTCAATGGGCTGCAGCTTTGCTGACATGTATGATATGTGGCATTTTTGGAAGTCCATGGACAATGCATCAATTGAATTTGCTTCATCAACCCTTTTCATTACCTAATGAAATAAAATGAAATAAAATAAAAGCTTAGATTTCATAATCCACACGTATTTATTGAGCCACGTGTCTACAGGAATAATGCTATCTGTTAAAGAATAAAGTAACAATCACAAAGGTAAATCTGTTTGATATTTTATAGTCAATATAATGAAAACCTAATGAAAACATTCAGTAAAGTTCTGGCTTTAGTTTTACAAATCTTGACTGGCTTTCCTTTATTAATCTACACTTGGTTAAGTGGCAATTAATTTTGTTTCAAACAATTGTTTCTGAAACCTTTTGTAATATAGGGGTTAAATTGATTGATCTGTCTTTGCTAAGTTTATCCTTGCACAGTATTTTTTAAGCAAGGTTGTAGCATGCACCACCCTCATATATTAGGAGGATAATGGTCAGTATCTTTGCAATTTACACTATTACATCTTTCCTTGTCCTTTGAATATATGAAACTCTCTACCCTATTCTCTAACCAGGTAACCCCAGCACTTTGCTTATATTATATGTAATTTTTTTTCCACTATGACTGAGCCATTCTATCCTATTTGCATAGAGAATGAACTACTTGGTTAGAAAGTTTCAAAATATTACAACAATAGTTCAAAGCATATAAAATTAAAAGTGAAGCATTGTGAATAATAATGAGTGTAGAGAGTAACTTCAAACCCCTATATCCCTTGATACCTTTGCTGAACTAAAATCTATTAACGTCACACTTAAAAATGAGAAATGATCTTCCACCAATTGCAATATAGATAATAGTGTTCGAAATTGCTACCAGTCTGTATTTTCTGCCCAAACAGATCTGATTGTAAGTTTTAGACTATATCCTCAATCCAGATCTCCCAGGTAGATCTCTATCTCACCTACGTATCCCTCTTAATATTTTTAAACTTCAATTAAATCATTTAGTGAATTTTCCAAATGCAGAGAATGATAGTTAACATCTTATCAGGTATGCAGCGCAAAAATATCCAACTGTTCAGGAACCGAGGCATTTGATTGTGTGCACTCAATCAGAAACAGTTGTAGTCATGGAAGGACAAAAGGGAAATACTTCTTTTCTGTTTTAGAGTAGAGTGCACTGCTGAATTCATTTAGGCTCCACAGAGGCTTTTATATTGAGCAGTCTCCAACAGCAACCAAAAGCACCCTCAAACTCTTCTGTAAAAGCCTTGGCCTGGAATTTTAGTCAAAAATTTACAATGTAGCAGTTATTGAAGCACGTGACCAAAATCGAGCTGAAAATAAAAGCTTAGATTTCATAATCCACACGTGTTTATTGAGCCACGTGTCTACAGGAATAATGCTATCTGTTAAAGAATAATGTAACAATCACAAAGGTAAATCTGTTTGATATTTTATAGTCAATATGCAGTTTAACAATTTCACATCATAATCTCTGTCTGTTTTTACATTGGAAAGCTGTAATCTCTATTTCTCTCAATATATTATCAAAATCCATTGTTTCTTTCTTCTCTTATCCCAATGCCTTCTCCTTTTGCCTTGCACCGTCATCTGTTTTTGTCATTTAATCTCCCCTGCGTTCGATTAGAGACAGACATTCTCTTTTGCTCTTTTCCAAAATAAAATGTCATTATAGACGGAAATGAAATTCTCATAAGTGTTCCTCAGTTCTTTTCCTGCTTTCACTGTCATCTTAGACTTTCTAGAGATACAAGGTGACGATAATACAAACCATAAAACTATTTATGTGGCTTTTTTTCCCCTTTGGCTGGCAGACTCAGGGGAATGGTGCAGCAACAAGACAATCTCTGGATTGTCAGCATTGATATGAGTGATATATTTGGCAGGTTTATCTGACCAAGCCTGAGGAAAGTATTATTGTCATTTCTGTGACCAGACAAAATGTTTACATTACACGTTATCTTCATGCTGGCATCATTAAGAAGCCATGTGTTTTACCATCACTAGTGGAGTTAAATAGGCTGTGTCATGGTTATCTTATTCAAATATATTTCCACAATATGTCTTAACAAAGAGGCTTATAGTGGGCATGAGCTTAGACTTGCAAGTGACTCGTGCTGTAGGATTTTACATGCAAAGGTGTGCAGCTCATTCATGACTGTATTTTTCACAGCAGCAAAGAAATGTTGTTTTCTGTGTGCAAGCAAAGAAAATGGTTCACATCACAGTCAACAGGAGAATACCACTATTTATATTAGTGAACTGGGTAGATTAGCTCATAATACATATTTGAACTTGGGCTTTATAAAAAGAGATGGCGAGTACAAAAGCCATGAATCTTTATAAACGCACTGTGCAACTGGATCCTCAGCTTTCTTACCCACAGACCACAATCAGTGAGGATAGGTAACTGCACCTCCTCCATAATAACACTCAACACTGGAGCTCCCCTGAGGATGCGCCTTCAGCCCCCTACTGTACTCCCTATATACGTAGTACTGTGTTGTAAAATTCCGAATGAAACCATCTACAAGCTCGCTGACGACACTACCATTGTGGACCAGATATCTAAAAGCGAGTCAAACTTCAGAAGGGAGACAGGGGGCTTGGTGACATGATACAATGAAAACAATCTGTCTCTCAATGTCAGCAAAACTAAAGAACTGATCATGGACTTCAGAAGGAAAGGAGGAGAACACGCCCCCATCTATATCAACGGAACTCAGGTTGAGGGGGTGAAGAGCATCAAGTTCCTCAGAGTGACGATAACTGACAGCCTGCCCTGAACTTCCCACGTGGATGTGATGGTCAATATGGCACAACAATCCCTCTTCCTCAGGCAGCTCAGGAAATTTGACCTGTCCATAAGGTTCTTCACCAACTTCTGCAGATTCATCATTTGAAAGCATGCTGTCCAACTGCAGCGCACAACTGCTTAGAATGGCAACTGCTCTGCCCAGGACTGTAAGGAACTACAGAAGGTGGTGTGCACAGCCCAGATCATCATGGAAGACAACCTTCCATCCATGGATACCATTTACACGGCTCACTGCTGTGGAAAGACTGCCAGCGTCATCAAAGACCCATCGCACCCCGGTAATGACGTCCGACATCCTCTTCGATCAGGCAGAAGATAGAGAAGCGTGAACACATGCACGAGCAGTGTCCAGAATGACTGCTTCTCAGCCATTATCAGACTGATGAATAGACTCTCTCGCCAGAAATAACCTGATGTTGCTAACGTTGATCTCACCTAGTGCACGTCCTGTGCAATGTAAACTCTATGCCTGTAAGTCTTTTTGATCTGTACATCTTTGCTTAATATGATCTGCCTGTACTGCTCATAAACAAAGCTTTTCACTGTATTTTGGTACACGTGACAATAAGTAAATCAATCAAATTTACTGACATGGGTGGGAAATTAGTTCTGTGACCAGCAACAGAAAGTAGGGATAATGGGTAGATACTCAAAATGGCAGGATGCTTTTAGTGGTGTCCCAGAAGGATCTGTGCGAGATCATCAGTTACTCATTATTTATTAAAAATTGGATAATGAAATCGGAATTCATATATCAACAATGTATGTCTGTATTGTAGACAGTGTAGATAATAGCATAAGATTACAAAGGGATACTGATAGACGAGATGACTGAGCAAAACTGTGGCAGATGGAATTCAATGTAAGCAAGTATGGGGTTATCCATTTTGGACTGAGACAGGATAGGTTACAGCAGTTTCTAGCTGATATGAACTTAAACACAACGGATGTCCAAAGACTCTTGGGGGTTCAGGCATGTATGTCTTTAAAATATCATGAACAATACAGAAAATAATCAAGAAAACTAATGGATTGTGGGTCTTAATATCGAGAGGACTGGAATATAAGGATGCTGAAAATATGCTGCACTTCTACAAAGCCCTGGTTAGACCCCAGTTGAAAAACAGTGAGCAGATCTGGCCACCACATCTTGGGAAGGATATATTGGCATTAGAAGGAGTGCAACATAGGTTTGCAAGAATGATATTTATATTTCTGGGCTCAAGTTATGAATAGAGATTAGATGAGCTTTCTTAAGAATTCGGAAGATTAAGGGATGATCTGATTAAAGTTTTCAAGACATTGACAGGAAAAGACAGGGGAGATAAAGAAAAACTATTTCCATTGATACAACATGTGGAAAAACATTGAGTCAGTTCAGAGAAGATTTGCTAAATTAATGGAGATGAAAGTTTTGTTTTGTGAGGAGAGCATTTTGGGCCTGTGCTTGTTAGAATTCAAAGGTATGCAAGATGAAGGGGACTGACAAAGTAGGTTTTAAGAGGATGTTTCGTTTTCTGGGCCAGTCTAGGATAAGAGGTCATAATTTTTGGCAAAAAGGTAGCACATTTCAAACAGCGATTCGGAGGAATTACTTCTTTCAAAAGTCATGAATCCGTGGATTTCACAATTGCAGAGTGTGGTGGCCATGGGCCACTGAATAAATTTAAGGACAAGATGTATAGATTTTTAATTTACAATGGGCTAAATATTCAGTAAGAAATTGGAGTTGATGCTGAGATGAGAACAGCCATGATTGTATTAAACAGTGATACAAGTTCAAAGGGATGAATTGTCTATTTCTGCTCCTAGTTCTTCCATTCTTATTTCTTCTGGAGAAAGAGGTTACGGTCAGGAATGTACTGTCTGAGGAGTGGTGGGGGTAGATTCCAGTAGTACTTTGAAAAAAGGAATTGGATACTTACCTAAAGGGGAAAATATATAGAAAAAACAGAAAAGTAATACTAACACAATGGCCAAATGCCTTCTTCCTGTGCCATAAACATTCTATAATTCTGAATGTAGACAGCAGGCTCATTCAGTTATCCTATGTCAACTGTTGCACAAACAGATGGAGTGTTAATACATGCCAGAATGTCAAGTCTGCTTAACACCAACTGAAAAAAAATGAATCTAAGCCAATTTTATCATCTCCAATAACTGAATGTGAGACTGGAATACGTTGCTATAGTGGTATTTCTTCACATGCAACTTTCAGTTTAACACCTGAAGCCTAGAGTGTGTACTCTGAATTGCCAACTGTGAAGATTTAGGGTGTGTAAAGGCTGCAAGATGCCGTTGTGGCCAAGAAGCATATTGTTAATAGCATTGTCATTTTTGGACATAAAGAACTACCAAAACCAATTCCTTCAGATGATGGAAATGATATGGAATTTCATAAACTATTATGCCAGCTCCAAGTGTTTACAGAAATATTGTGCTGCTTCTTATTGATTGGGCAGATAGCCAGACACTCACAAGCAGCAGCCAATGAAGTAGCTGTTACTAGGATGATCATCCTATTGATGACCTGAATGCTGTTGGCGTGATCAGAGGGCTGGCATCTCTGGGGCTTCAGCTGTGCCACCAGGAATGGTAGCGACCATTTACTGAGGCAGGCAAGAGACCCCAATTAAAAATAGGAAGTACTAGGGCGCTCAGCAGGTCAAGTAGCATTTATGTAGAGAAAAACAGAGTCAACATTTCAAGTCAAATAAGACTCATTGGAATATTTAGTGCATGTAGCAACTACTAAAAGAACATTTTTAAAACATGTTTAAAATTTGACAGTCCAATTGCTGGAGGTTTCACTCAGGAAATCACTAGGGGTGATGCCATCTATACCTGCCGTATGCTTCAGATATCCAACCCTTGGACACCAGTCCATGCCATTTGCCCTTCTTGTCATTATCCAATCAATCAGAGATATCTGCCTCCTCAGAATTTAAATTTGAGCAGGAAGGTCTATGGTAGACTTCCCAACCTGCTGCCATTTAAGACATTTAGGTGATAAATTAATGATCAGTCAAGGAATTCCTCCTTCTACCACTACCACCTTGACAACAGTGTGCCTGGCAAGTGAAACCCTCCCAACTGGTAACACAGACCAATCTGTTTGAGGGAGGTTTTGATCTGTCCCCAGTTTGTGGGGCACAGATGGGACAAAAGGGATAGCGGCTGAAAGGCACATTCCTGTCCTTGTCACTGACACTCACTCTCACCAAAATGTCCACCCTACAAATTCCCAACCCTGCCCCCCTCAAAGTCATTGTTTTCTTCCTGTGTAATAAAATGTGAGGCTGGATGAACACAGCAGGCCAAGCAGCATCTCAGGAGCACAAAAGCTGACGTTTCGGGCCTGGACCCTTCATCAGAGAGGGGGATGGGGAAGGGAACTGGAATAAATAGGGAGAGAGGGGGAGGCGGACCGAAGGTGGAGAGTAAAGAAGATAGGTGGAGAGAGTATAGGTGGGGAGGTAGGGAGGGGATAGGTCAGTCCAGGGAAGACGGACAGGTCAAGGAGGTGGGATGAGGTTAGTAGGTAGATGGGGGTGCGGCTTGGGGTGGGAGGAAGGGATGGGTGAGAGGAAGAACCGGTTAGGGAGGCAGAGACAGGTTGGACTGGTTTTGGGATGCAGTGGGTGGGGGGGAAGAGCTGGGTTGGTTGTGTGGTGCAGTGGGGGGAGGGGACGAACTGGGCTGGTTTAGGGATGCAGTAGGGGAAGGGGAGATTTTGAAACTGGTGAAGTCCACATTGATACCATTAGGCTGCAGGGTTCCCAGGCGGAATATGAGTTGCTGTTCCTGCAACCTTCAGGTGGCATCATTGTGGCAGTGCAGGAGGCCCATGATGGACATGTCATCTAGAGAATGGGAGGGGGAGTGGAAATGGTTTGCGACTGGGAGGTGCAGTTGTTTGTTGCGAACTGAGCGGAGGTGTTCTGCAAAGCGGTCTTCAAGCCTCCGCTTGGTTTCCCCAACGTAGAGGAAGCCGCACCGGGTACAGTGGATGCAGTATACCACATTGGCAGATGTGCAGGTGAACCTCTGCTTAATGTGGAATGTCATCTTGGGGCCTGCATCCACTGTACCCGGTGCGGCTTCCTCTACATTGGGGAAACCAAGCGGAGGCTTGGAACTGCATTTTATTATCTTGGAATTCTCCAGCATCTGCAGTTCCCATTATCTCTGTTTTCTTCCTGTGGTTGTCTTTCAGCATTGCTGCGCAGCAGCCATTGCTGTGGGGCCATTGCTGCTCAAAGCCTTCTGGCTTTTGATTAGCCAGGAACTTTTGTAGGGCTAAGAAATTGTCATCCCAGGAATTCATCCACTGAGTAGTCAGCCCATACTTATGTACTGATGACATATAATCCAGCCTGTTTTCACATTGATGAGGGAAGGGAGAGTGTCTCATTTGTAATGAACCCACCCCACCCCCTAACCTGAACATATATAACATCAGAAAAGGACATTTTAAGTTAATAACCACTTACCCACCATGCTAACCAGCTTACCAACAGGTAAATTCTGGCAGAAAACCCATATAGTCACTGGCAAAGATTTTTATCTCCATACTTGAAGGTTTTCTTTGAAATTAAAATCCATAATGATTATTGTGAACTGCACACACCCCATGTCTTGTATATTGGATTTTGGTCACATGTGTTGTGAGGCTGGGTCGAGTACTTGTTCATTGGGAGGCAGGAAGTTAGAATGGTGGGCTTGTGGAATTCATTGCTGCAGAGTACAGTGGAGGCCGGGACATTGGATGCCTTCAAGGCAGAGATCAAAAAATTCTTGATCTCAGAAGGAATCAAGGGCTACGGGGAGAGTGCAGGGAAGTGGTGTTGAAATGCCCATCAGCCATGATTAAAATGGCAGAGTGGACTTGATGGGCCGAATGGCCTTACTTCCACTCCTATGTCTTATGGTCTTATGGTCTAATTTGGTGCTTTTAAAATGCTAAGGGAGGAAAGCATTGCGTGGTCCCTTTTAAAAAATTGTGTTTTTTCTGTGTTTAGAAATTTTAAACTGGATGTCTGTGAGCAGCAGCTTGAAAGTTTGCAAATACACAGAGAGAGCCCAAATTGAAACAATTATATCGGAAAGCCATACAGTTAGCAGCCCAAGCAGCAGTTTTTACTAAGACTACAGGCTTTTGAACTTAACTAATCAATTTGAACCAGGCATTTAGATACCAAAAAAAAATTTTAATTTTAAATCTAATGGTTTTGACAACATAGGACCAATCCTATTGCAAGTAATATTGATATGTCATTAAGGGCATAAAATAAAGGGGCAGTTGGACAAAGACACAGAGCTAACTGCCATTTGCCAGAGCTAAAAGCCTTCAGCTCTCAAGAGAGAATCGTTGGGTCTTACAGCCTCCTCTGTCTTCAAGCCAGCACAACCTAAATACCAACAGCACAAATGGCACCAGAGATAATGGGAACTGCAGATGCTGGAGAATCCAAGATAATAAAATATGAGGCTGGATGAACACAGCAAGCCAAGCAGCATCTCAGGAGCACAAAAGCTGACGTTTCGGGCCTAGACCCTTCATCAGAGAGCACCAATGGCACAACTATTTAATATTCCTGACTGAAAAATCAATGGTGAAGACACAGAACTTTCCAGGAGACCTGTAACCTGGCTGTAATTTCGAGAGACTTTTTTTTAATATATCAATGGGACTTATATTTACTGGACAGTATACCATCAGAATCTTGCTTTATTCGGGAATAGTTAGTAGTTAGAAGGGATTTATTCAGTTTATTAATAGTTTAGTTAATTTGTTCACTGTTAGAGCTGGATAAATAAATTGTTACTTATGATTTCTGAAGAAGGGTCCAGGCCTGAAACATCAGCCTTCCTACACCTCTGATGCTGCTTGGCCTGCTGTGTTCATGCAGCTCTACACCTTGTTAACTCAGAAGTTGCTGAAAAGCAGATTACACCTCTTTTCATGCTCCTTTTACAGTTTATGGGGTGAGGTGCTCCTCTTCAGGTATTTCAGTTTTAGTTCTCAGAGTGGAGGGCTTCAACGTCCAGTTTATGACATACGTCACTAATTTGTCTGGACCCCTTTGTTTGGGAGGTCTGGAACAAAGAATTATGATGATGAGCTTTAGAACTTCCACAAATGTTCTAAAATCATCCAAGCTTTTGCTGAAAATTATCTGTGGGACTAATTCAAATGCAGCTTGTAGAATGGCGTGCAATCCTTGTGTTTTGACTGGAAGGCACGAAAAGGCAATGGGCCCACAGTACAAAAAGGTGTGCAGTTTTCTGTTTAATAACTGGTCCAGTTTGGAAGAGGCCAAGATGATTGAGGGAAAATGGAAGACTGGTGCATAGATGTCGTGCAAAGTGATTTCACATCGTTGACCATAATGTACAATTACTTTAATCAATACTGTACTTGACCTGGAAGTATATGTAATTAGCCTGGTTGTCAAAATATACAAAACAGGTTCATCATACCAACATTTTTCACCTTTTTAAGTGACCTTGTTTGTGTTTAATTCAACCCAGCATTTTAGGAGTGTTCAAACTGCTGTAAGTCTGCTTATTTGTTCTGGTCCATTAATAGAAAAAAAATCTTCAAGATGCAATGGTGTATAGCTCAATTGCCTTGTATGCTAAGTCTTTATTAATGATGTTACTGACGAGCAATGGCAGCTGGAGGTTGGGTGGGGTTGGGTAGCGCAATGTGACAGTGCTAATGCCAAGTTACAGTGATCACAGTTAGAATTGGAGATGAACAAACTTAAATATTGAAGAGCATGTACAACTGAAGCGAATGAAATCCCTCTGGTTAAGAATTTCCCAGTAAATGTGTTATCTCCCAAAACAGAGCACAGAGATGAAGGATTGGCATAATCTGAATTTATCTCAACATTTATATTCTTACCGTGTTAGCGAACTCACTCACTGGAAACATAATTTACAGTTTCTTAGAAATTTGTTACGACCTGAAAGACAAATATTTTTGTTTGTGGTGTTCTGTCTGCTCGAGAAGTCCACATGTTTGCTTAAAATCCATGGATTGTAGCTTTTTGAGAAATGAACTTGTTGTAATAAAGGACTGCGCAGTGGAAAAAAATATCTATGGATAGCATCTCATCTGATCTAAAATACACAATCTGTAAAGGAATCCTGAGATGAGCAACACATATAATGGAGATCAATAAGTTTATCCGTTTCTTGGGCAATCAGTGTTAATGTGTGCTTTACTTCAGGGAATTGTTATGTTATAAATGGTGCGAGTTTGTCTCCAGTGTGATATTTACCTGCAGCAATGATTTATGTTATCTCCCATGAGAAATTTGGAGGAGATATCATGGTATTAAAGAATCCAACGCACATTTTGTTACTTATTTGCAGAAAAACTTTACTATGATGTTTCCTGGGTGGGATGGTCTGAGCAATGAGGGAAAAATTGGATATGCTGCAGTTTTTCTTGGTGCAGCAAAGTTTGAGAGGGGACCTGATAGAGTTGTATAAAATTGTGAGGGATGTACAAAAGGTGGCTAGGAAGGCACTTTTTTTTATTAGGAGAGGGATCAATAATCAGTGGACATAGTTTTGAGAAAAGAGGTGGAAGCGAAGGGGAGAGTTAAGAATTTTTACTGTCAGAGGGTGATGGCAGTCCTAAACTCAACACCTGCTAAGTTTGTTGAGTTATAACCAATCATAACATTTAAACAGTGGTTAGATTTTCCCTTGTATTGCTGACACTTCCAGGGCTATGGGCCAAAACTCAAAAATGGCATTAGTGTAGTCAGATCTTTGTTAATGCATGCAGAAACAATGGGCTGAATGGCCTTCTGTGTTGTAAACATCCATGAGTCTACAACAAACTAGTCTGTATAAAGGTCATATTTCTGAGGTACATGAGTGTTTGAGTTAATACCAAGCTACTAGATTATAAGAGAAAAATATGCTTCCAGTAGAGTGTCATGTTTCGAGTTTCAAGATAAGATGGATCTTTATACCATCAGGTCACATGTTATGATACGTTGATGATGAAAAGAATATCTGTTATGTTTGATGGTTAGTATGGCCTTAAGTGACATGAGTTTATATATTGTTTTAAATATGTGCTTTGGAAAATGAGATATAGAATTCATAAATGTGTTAGTTTATACTCCAATAACAGCATCAAGTGATTTCACATCTCACATGGCAAAGAAAAGAGAATTCTCTAACATTGTCAATCCAAAGTGACAGAAACACACTAACCTCCTTTCTCCTTTCCTCCTCTCCTCTTCTCCCTCTGGCACAATTTTCACTCCTCTTTATTTTTGTGGAGCTGCTAAGAAGCTGACGATGTGACAATATGATGCTTGATGGTGTTTTGCTTTGCAGTGTGCTTGACATATCAGGAACCAGCTGGATATTCTTTCTATCCAAGCTAAAGTGGCTGTTTTCACACTGAGTTTGAAATGTATTCGAGGAAGACCTGTGCCAGAAATGGATTTTATCCAGGTCTCCACTTATCCCCAGTTTAACGGCCAAGTCCATAATAAATTGAGTGACAATACAAAAAACCCAAATTCACACAATTTATTATTCATTAAAAGTGCAATTCAGTTCTACTGCATGGATCTCCAAGTTCTGTGAATTAACTACTGCTAAAAGGTAGCCTGTTCATAGTCCTGTAGGAATAATCTAAAGCAACTTTACGTAGATTACGGCATCCAATAGAAGAACTCTAGCCTCCCCTCAACCACTTCCATAGTGGGTCAGATGAAAATTCAGGGTTTGAAATAAAAGATTGTAGGCATCAGCCAATGCTCCAAAACTCTAAAATGGAGCACACTGTGAGTCCATTGTCTCAAAGAAACAGTATATTTCACTTGTGATTGGTTTCTTATTTTAAAATTCCCACTTCTTAGTCCTCTTGATGAATTCAAACGAATTCTCTCAACACATAATTCCAATCTCATTTTTCTGCGAAGTGAAACTTCATCCTAATGTTCTCAATATGTCTCATAGGATGAATGCATCTGGTGTGCATATGGCATGGAACACATATGTTGCTCTTTTTTTTTCCCTTCCTAATGCAGCACCCACCATTTCTCTATTAATTATATTGACAATTAAGGAAGTATGGCATTTAGATTATTCCGAATTGCCAATTTCAATTCAATTACCCTTTCCAGTTTAGTATCATCCATGAATTTAATCACTTTGCATTTTGTTTTTCAGTTGTTATCATTGCATAATAGAAACAGCAGCGCTCCAACAATAATCCCTTCGGCATCCCATCCACCTGAGAGTGACTCAAATGATTACCCACGAAATCTGGTACAGCAAGTTTGTTAGGGTCATCCGTTATCTTGACATACTGTTCCCTGAAAGCAATCAGGATTTTCTCCTTCTGAATCTGTGTTAATCCCTGTTCTCTGTCATTACTGTACAGGTAATCCAAGTTTATAGCTGCTAAACAATTCCATTACCTTACTCGGAATTGCAACAAGTCAAGTGGATTTTAACTTGTCTGATACATAATATTTTTAATTATGTGCCATCATGCTTACTTCCAATGTACTAGTATCTCCTTGGATCGTTATAATGGTATATTCCTCGGAGATCTCTAGCCACCACTTCTGTCAGCAGCTGAGTCACAGTTTTCCTACCCCTTCAAATATATTGTTTCTGAGCTTAGTTACAAACAGGGTTAGATTTGTTTGCATTGTATAAAACCAACAAAAGAAAACTTTCTCATTTTTATCACGGTTATGCCTAGTTTATTTATTTAGTAGTTTTTACTTTGTCATCCTATATTGCATAATTACAAATCCTGGAGATTTTTAAATGTCCATTATGGATTATAGAGAATACTTTTGCAAGTCTGTAAGAAAAAGGTGGGTCAGTGAATCTAGCTGAGTCACTCTTAAAGAAAGATGACGCACAGAGTGGCCTTTGTCATGTCTTTATCTACAGTAATCTCCTCTAATTTTATGATTCTGTGATGCATCACTTCTATCCACAGAACCAGAATTTGTGAAAGGAAACCTGAAATCCCAAGGATGCAAGGACAAATAGAATAGAACTTAACAAAGAATCTCTCTCATGATCTTTTTGTGAGTTAGTGTGTCCCTTGAATGAAAACATACAGGGATAATATGGTGTCTCTATTAAATATTTTTATGTAGATTTGATGACAACTGGAGATATTTTATAATAAATTTCTTCAGAGATGTTATTACACATCTCTGGAGCAGATGGAACTTAGAACTCAGGCATCTTGGTTCACAGGCATGGTGACTACCATTGCACCACTAGAGCGCACATGATGAAAACTGGCATGATTCAGCCTTCTTATTTTGTACATGCCCTTAATTTGAGCAATTTGCATGATTGTGAAAAGGCAACAAAAAGGAAATGTGAAATTTACCTGTTGAGCATCCGTTTATTGAGCCCAGTGATTCAATGAGGTGTTAATAAAGAATACCAAAAGTCCGCAACTGTATTGTCATCTCTTAAAACTAACTGAGCAGGTAATATACATTGAGCCCTGCATAAATGTCCTATTTGTTATGAAGTTCTTCCTTTTTTTAATTAGACTGGAGGCAAATTTAAATGTGTTTCATTAAAATTTATCAGCCAGATAATTTATTGGTTTGATCTGTTGTTCCGTGAATTTGACAAAATTTTTGACATATTATCTTGCGAGACAAAATCAATTCTAGTACATGCAGTGTTGTTTTTAGTATCTAACAACTGCCGGGTAGCCAAAGTAGTCAGAGTCTCGTGAGACAAAGTGTCAGCATAACCAGACACTGTGCAGCTGTTGCCTGAAGTCCAAAGCACACATTAACTTGGGCAATAGCTTGAGACTGATGGGATGGCTGCAAGCTTGATCATTTGTATTTTATGCTTTGAAACAGATGATAACCTCGATCTTCTCCTTGACTGATGAGCTCCTCGTGCATAAAACATTTCATTCTTCTATGCAGAAAACAATAGGTATACAGTTTAATGTCCCAGAAAATTCCTGACAATAGCCCCAGTATGGAGTGCAACTGATTATTTCACTCCTTGAATTTATTGATCAATCTTTTGATTTTCCTTTATGTTGATAAATTCAGTTACAGTGAATCAACAATGCTGGCGATATGAACCATTTTGTTTCAGTAAGATAAATTTGTGAGTGATGTTTTTCTCAACCGGCTCATGTGGTTTGGTAGTGAAAGACTTACACAGGTTGCTCCCAAGCTCCTCCTGTCTCTGTTACCCCAGCATAACAAAATCAAAATATTTATATTCAGTAATTTAGTACGTATGGTATGTCAAAATTAGACTGTGATGTAAAATTTAGAACTCACAATTTTCTACCATTTGTTTTCCCTGCACATTACGATTTTTGTAAATCATGGTCATTGTGATCAATTAAGGAAAATGATTAAAGACACTCTCAAATGAGGGTTTTTATCCTGAACTGTATGATTCACAATAATGTAGCAGTTTCACCATTGATCAATCTTCATGCTTTAGAACTACTGTATTGCCTGAACATCAAACTAAAATCCTGAATAATTTTTTTGTGATATGGTTTCCCTTCCCAGAAAATCCTGAACATATATTCTTTTGTAACTTTATCCTTCTGAGAGCACTCCCGACATTATGTACACTAGAGAGAGAATAAGGGTTCTGATATTTACAGTGTGTGTTTTGCATAATACCTCACACCATTTCCATTATTTTTCTGCTTCAAACAATGTCTAATGCAAGTATATTACCTTTTTACTAATATTCCCCCTTCATATAAAGTGTATGTTTACTCAAATCATTCTTCTAGTTCTCTATTTTCAAAGGAAAATAGGATCTAATTCTTCTTGCCTATTAATTGAAAGCCAATTCTAAGTTACTAGAGAAGTGCTTGGATGAATTAATACTACAGGAATTTAATCAAATCTTGTCTTTTCTCAGGTGATTAAAGGTAGATCTTACCTTTTATCTTTACTCACAGCCAATATATGAAATAAATTTAATCCCTTTTGTTCCATTGCATAAGAGAGATTTATCGACCTTTGTTTTGATTTACTTTAATTGTTTCAAGGTTTTACTTCAACCTATCTCAAAGCTCTTTCATATTTTGTGAGGTTATTAAATGTTGAAAAAAATAGTTCTATAAATGTATACCTCCTGCTAGGGATTGCATTCACTGTGCCCAGCCATAGTATTACATTTGAATCTGCGTACAGTAAAGAATTGCCGGAATTGATGCCCCCAGGAACCTGCTCCCAACCCTTCCTGTTATAAACAGACCCTGGGCAAGGTTCTCCAAATTATTATGACATAAGACAGGATACTCCAAATTGTCAAGCTCCCAGATTCAAGAAATTTGAACCAACTCGCCTGTTTTATTCACGCATCCCCTCAGTTGGTCGTAACAAGGTTAAATTACCAAAGATCTCCTCCCTTCAGGATACCAGTCTCCCAAATCAAATGAATTTAAAAGGAACCAATTTAACCAGGCTTTATCGAGTTACCAAAAGAATGACCATAAGACATAGGAGTGAAAGTAAGGCCATTCAGCCCATCAAGTCCACTCTGCCATTTAAATCATGGCTGATGGGCATTTCAACTCCATTTCCCTGCACTCTCCCCATAGCCCTTGATTCCTTGTGAGATCAAGAGTTTATCAACCTCTGCCTTGAAGGCATCTAATGTCCCGTCCTCCACTGCACTCCGTGGCAGTGAATTCCACAAGCCCACCACTCTCTGGCTGAAGAAATGTCTCCTCATTTCTGTTTTAAATTTACCCCCTCTAATTCTAAGGCTGTGCCCATGGGTCCTAGTCTCCCCATCTAACGGAAACAACTTCCCAGCGTCCACCCTTTCTAAGCTATGAGATTATTAGTTATTAAATGTGAAATGAAATAATAATGCTACATATACAAATAGAGACTAGAAAAAGAATGTGTTTTTAAAAAAAAAGTTATAAGATATATCAATCTGTTTCTGTGGGTCATTCATGAGGAGTGGATCATGGAGTTTATAGTTGAATCATCAATTTCAGGATTTTTGAATTTGAGAACCAGTTGAAATCCTTCTTTTTCTTTGATGGTAGCTGGTTGGCAGCAGTGAGAGTGAGAAGGTCCTTCTTTTGTCCTCCTTTCATTTGTTTGGCTTTTTGGAAATGTGGCAATTGGCAGCTAGAGTGTGAGAATGCATTTACCTGCACTGCAGGAGTGACTAGTGAGCAGCTCTTTTACTGTGACCTTCACAGCGTGCCAGCAGTGAAACCCAGACTAGTAGACTTGAGAAGCCCAGCCCACAAGCAAACACCTCATTTCTTAGTGTACCATTTAAAAATAGCATCACAGACCAGGGTTGAGCTGACTCTTTGATCTCTGTTTTGTGTATTCTTGAAAGGGAAAGAGACAAACATGTCTTTTACTCAGACTGCTGCCTTTTCTTTCATCTTCACAGTCTGAGGTAACTCTCGGGAGATTATAGATTTGTTTGTATCCATTTGATCCATTTGAATCCATTTGAACCTTCCGCAACCCCTTGTCAAGTTTGACATTCCACAGTCAATATCTCCTCAGAAATACATTGAATTTACATGATCTGTAATTTTAGCTGTTTCAACCCTCTTTTAGAAACACACGTTGGCATTAAAGTTTGATATGTCCATAGATGATCTGAGATTATGATCCATGATGGTGACATTCAAGAGGGTGGTCATTTTGAGGCGCTCCAGTGACTCCTCCAGCCTGTTCAAACCTCATGCAATCATAACATCTGTCAAGCTATACCATTAGAATATCAGATGCTGCATCTGAGAATCTGGAGTCTGCCCTTTGCCCTAGCATTGTACATTTTTCAGAATTGCCGCATCAATTTCTGCAACAACATCCTGTAATACAAAAGTGTTTGCCTTTCAGAAAAACATATCGCTTTTAAAGACAGAAGGCTGGTTGCATCAAATGCTGTATGCACCAAGCTTCTTGGCATCCTGCAGAGAACAGTAGCAGCTAGATGCAGTGTAGCATAGGCATTTGGTCCAATGATCTTATAACTTGTTAACCATCAAGTAAATGAGCAGGCAGCACAAAGTTGATGAACTACCTATCTTTATAAGATACAGTATTGGAAGGTTGTGAATTGTGCCTCTGCATTAAAAAAACATGCAAGTCAACCCATAGCATGTAAACATTAACCCTGCTTATTATAAAGCCATTGTCTCTGGATTTTCATTGTGCAGAATAGAAATTCTCATGCAGCTATATTGCACCAATACTGATGAAGTTGAGAATGTCTTTTTAGCTCATTTTAAAAATTGACATTGAAATGAAATCAATCCGTCCCCACATTTTTCTGAGAAGTTGCCTTTAGACATTTGTTTACCTTGTACTAACTAAATGCTATTTTTGTTGCAGATTTTGGTCAAGTTGAATTTCAATATTTGGGACAGGCATGAAAATAAAGTAATTAATAGATTCAGCGTAACCCCCTTTCAATATATTTGAATTGCAGATTTGCTGGTTATAGCTTCCTGTTTATATTGAATTTTTTTTTTACCTTTTTCCTAATGACACATCATCCAGGTGTACAAAAGTGACAGCAATGACTGACTATCATTGAGTTGGTGTTACAAGTCAATAGTTGCAACATAGATTTTTTTGTTGCATCTGTAGCATAATTTTTTTGTGAACGGAATGAAGTATATATGCCATCTCATTCATATGAGATCAGAGATGATGGGAACTGTAGATGCTGGAGAATCCAAGATAACAAAGTGTGCAGCTGGATGAACACAGCAGGCCAAGCAACATCTCAGGAGCGCAAAAGCTGACATTTCGGGCCTAGACCCTTCATCAGAGAGGGGGCTGGGGAGACGGTTCTGAAATAAATTGGGAGAGAGGGGGAGGCGGACTGAAGATGGATAGAGGAGAAGATAGGTGGAGAGGACAGTATAGGTGGGGAGGTGGGGAGGGGATAGGTCAGTCTGGGGAGGACGGACAGGTCAAGGAGGCGGGATGAGGTTAGTAGGTAGGAAATGGAGGTGCCGCTAGAAGTGGGAGGAGGGGATAGGTGAGAGGAAGAACAGGTTAGGGAGGCGGGGACGAGCTGGGCTGGTTTTGGGATGCCGTGGGGGGAGGGGACAAGCTGGGCTGGTTTTGGGATGCAGTGGGGGAGGGGGAGATTTTGAAGCTTGTGGGAATGGAATGCCTTATCCTGAAAGCAGATATGGCGGAGGTGAAGGAACATTCTGTCCCGCAGGCCTGACCAGTCCCCCTCCACCGACACCCTCATCCGCCTAGCCAAACTCGTTCTCACCCTCAACAATTTCTCTTTCGATTCCTCCCACTTCCTACAGACAAAGGCCGTGGCCATGTGTACCCGCATGGGCCCAAGCTATGCCTGCCCCTTTGTAGGTTACATGGAACAGTCCCTCTTCCATACCTACACTGGCCCTAAACCCCACCTCTTCCTCCGTTACATTGATGACTGTATCGGCGCCACCTCTTGCTCCCCAGAGGAGCTCGAACAGATCATCCGCTTCACCAACACCTTCCACCCCAAACTCAAGTTCACCTGGGCCATCTCCAACACATCCCTCACCTTCCTGGACCTCTCCGCCTCCATCTCGGGCAACCAGCTAGAAACTTAAGTCCATTTCAACCCACCGACTCCCACAGCTACCTAGAATACACCTCCTCCCACCCACCCCCCTGCGAAAATTCCATCCCCTATTCCCAATTCCTTCGCCTCTGCCGCAGGATGAGGCATTCCACTCCCGCACATCCCAGATGGCTGCGTTCTTCAAGGACCGCAACTTCACTCCCGCAGTGGTCGAGAATGCCCTTGACCGTGTCTCCCACATTTCCCGCAACACATTCCTCACACCCCGCCCCCGCAATAACCGCCCTAAGAGAATCCCCCTCATCCAGCCCAATGGTATCAACGTGGACTTCACAAGCTTCAAAATCTCCCCCTCCCCCACTGCATCCCAAAACCAGCCCAGCCTGTCCCCTCCCCCCACTGCATCCCAAAACCAGCCTAGCCTGTTCCCTCCCTCCACTGCATCCCAAAACCAGCCCAACAAGTCTACACCAACTTTCTGAAGAACATCCTACCCAGACCCCTCCCCATTCCTATCCCTGGAACACTGCATTTCCCATGGTTGTCATAGATAATCCACACATCCCTGAATGCTATGGGCAATTTAACATGGCTAATCCACCTAACGTGCACATCAAATATTGATTTTGCTCATTGTTGCTCTTGTATGTGCTTCTAAATAGCTGAACTTGAAAGTAAGAAATACGCAATTGTCCAAATGCTTCTTAACTCTGTATCAGTTGAACTCAAATGGAATTCAACTTGAAAAGCAAAAATCTGACTTTTCAAATCATCTTCACTGCCTTTTTGAAATGTGTGACATCAATATGATGATATGCATCATTCCTAAATATGCTTCTGGCCCACATATAATATAGATGGATGTAGATATATTTCAGGTATTTACCACTTACTTAGAAGATATATGTCTAAATAAATTATAATGAACACCCTTTGTTTCCTGACCAGTACTATGTGTTGTATATAGTCTTGTATAAAATCTCATTTTCTCTTCCCCAGAATGTTAAATTAACTGGATGTCAGACTTGAAATTTTACCAAACCAAAGCTAATTGTTTCTCTGACACTGATCAAATTTGCAGTGAAGCAGATTCCCCTTTTCATATTTCGATACAGTAGCACATTTTCTGCCAGATGCACAGATATAAATCACATCATTTACTGAACTCTATTTGTATTTTGGCTATTTGACTCAAATTAACATTTTATTTTTTACCAAAATAGAATAAATGTTAACTTTACCAAAAGAATAACGAGTAAAGAATGCCCATGCCTCTCTATCAGGCTTCCTTACTACTCAGCTATCCCTACCACATCCTATTACCCTAAAAGTGAACCTAATACAGTGCAACATTCCCATGTATTCCTTTTAATGCAATAAAATATCCCAAGGACCTTCACTTAACAGAATTGCAGTTAAGCAGTTATGAAAGGTTTAAGCAAGCTGATTAGCATGTGTTTTTTTTTGTTTTGAGTTGAAATTGCTATGAGATTACATAAAAAGCAGAGAGTGAAATAATAAGGCAGAGAATTTTTCAGAAATACTTCCAAGTACAGAATCCAAATGCTTGAAAGCTTTGTCCCTCAGCACCAGGAGCTTGGGGTTGATGAAAAGGGTTTGATGCTGGACAACATATGGGAATTAAATTAAATGAACATCTGCTTTGGACATGTACTTTACCAGTATGATAGTGAGAAACTTTAGTAGAACTGAAAATGTGTATCATACATTTTCTTCCTAATTATCAACAAAAATTTCTTGGCACAGTTTGTTACACTCCAAGAGAAGCCTCTCGATAGCATAGTTTGCTGTCTGAATACCACAATGTTGCAGTAATAAGAAATGCCAAGAACAGGCAAATGCCAGCATTGAAATTGACAATTCACACAACAAATCAATTACTCAACCAATAATTGTTCCTTTGTAGTCAGTTAAGCAAAATATTGCACTGGAGCCAGGCTATTCGTAAGCCACTTGTGGCATCATGAAAATAACAATTAATTGCAGATAATAGTCCATAGCAATGCAGAACTGTCTTTTTTTTCAGTTGGCCCATGAATAATCAAGATATTTGAATGAATGTGGCTAATGCATTCTCTCTCCTCAAATTTGGTGCAAGAGAAACAATATAAGTTAGATATTTGACCTGTCATCAGCACAACTACAGTCGTAAAGATTGACCTGTCCTCAATTGTTGTGTCTTTCTGACCATCAATGAAATTTGAAGAGAAAAACTGCAGTAAGGGATAAAATAATACACTTAGTTAAAACTCTTTATCTCACTACAACAGTTTAATTTTTGATTTGTTTAAATTAGTTGTTTTACCTTATGGTATTGTATATTACCAATAAATTTCTCATTCATTGAAATGAGGGTTATTAGAGCCAGGAAACAGAACCTTGTCCACTTTGGTTAGCTGCTTTTAACATCAGGCACTCCCAATTTAAGCAAGTAGTTTTTTGGTCATTGAGTGACTAAGAAGAATCAACAGATATTTTCTAATCAACCTGTTCACAGATATTACTACACACCTCTGAAGCTGGGCGGGTAGGTGTACTTCTCCAGCACATAATCAAGAACCCAGGTCAACTAGCTAGACATCAATATTGCCAGAGGGGATGCAGATCTATTTGGCTCAAATATCAATTGTGAAATTGGTAAAGATGGACTTTGTTCTGAAGATACATAGCATCTGGCTGCCCTGTTAGAAGAACGATATTACTAAACTAGAGAGGGTTCAGAAAAGATTTACAAGGATTTTTCTGGGAATGAGCTGTTTGAATTATAAAAATAGACTGGAATGACTGGGATAACAAGGTACGTAGAATAGGATGAACACAGCATCTTAGGAGCAGGAAAGCTGACGTTTCGGACCTAAACCCTTCATCAGAAAAGGGGGAGGGGAAGAGGGTTCTGAAATAAATAGGGAGGGGGGGGGCGGATCAAAGGTGGTTAGAGGTGAAGGTAGGTGGAGAGGAGACAGGCAAGCCAAAGAGGTGGGGTTGGAGCCAGTAAAGGTGTGTGTAGGTGGGGAGGTAGGGAGGGGATAGGTCAGTCTGGGGGGAACAGACAGGTCAAGCGGGAGGCATGAGGTTAGAAGGGAGAAAATGGAGGTGTGGCTTGAAGTGGAAGGAGGGGATAGGTGTGAGGAAGAACAGGTTAGGGAGGCAGGCTGAGCTTTGCTGGTTTTGGGATGCAGTAGGGGGAGGGGAGATTTTGAAGCTTGTGAAATCCACATTGATACCGTTGGGCTGCAGGGTTTCCAAACAGAATGAGTTGCTGTTCCTGCAACCTTCAGGTGGCATCATTGTGGCACTGCAGGAGGCCCAGGATGGACATGTCGTCTGAAGAATGGAAGGGAGAGTTGAAATGGTTCGCAACTGGGAGGTGCAGTTGTTTAATGCGAACTGACCATGGGTATTCCGCAAAGCGGCATCTAAGCCGCCGCTTGGTTTCCCTGATTGTAGAGGAGGCCACAACAGGTACAGCGGATACAGTATATCACATTGGCAGATATGCACGTGAACATCTGCTTGATGTGGAAAGTCTTCTTGGGGCCTGGGATGGGGGTACGGGAGGAGTTATGGGGGCAGGTGTAACACTTCCTGCGGTTGCAGGGGAAGGTGTCGGGTGAGGTGAGCCTGGAGGGGAGTGTAGAGTGGACAGGGGAGTCATGGAGAGAGTGGTCTCTCCAGAATGCAGACAAGGTTGGGGAGGGAAAAATGTCTTTGGTGGTGGGGTCAGATTGCAGATGGCAGAAGTGTCAGAGGGTGATACGTTGGATCCGAACGTTGGTGGGGTGGTACATGTTTTCCACTGGGACATAACAGAGGTGAGTTATAGAGGTTTAAATAAATAACGAGAGGCATACAAACACATTTCACAAATGGTGCCATTTAGGCAATCAGGCAATAACTGACAGCCCATTTTACAACACACTTGATTTTCTTTTCTAGTGAGTTTAGATTAGATTCCCTACAGTGTGGAAACAGGCTCTTCGGCCCAACATGTCCACTCCGCCCATTGCAGCATCCCACCCAGACCCATCCCCCTATAACCCACACACCCCTGAACACTATGGGCAGAAGAGATTTACCAGGATGTTGTTGGTATTGGAAGGTTTGAGTTATTAGGAAAGGCAAGATAGGCTGGGATTATTTTGGCATGTAGGAGGTTGAAAGGTGACCTGATAGATGTTTATAAAATAATGAGAGATCTAGATAGAGTTGATGGTAGTTATCTTTTCCCTGAGGTGGGGAATTTTGAGACTTGGGGACACATTTATATAGGAAGAGGAGAGAGATTAAAAGACATGAGGCAATTCTTTTACACCGAGAATCGTTCACGTGTGGAATGAACTTCCTGAGGAAGTGGTGGATGTGAGTACAATTACAATGTTTGAAAAACATTTGGATGGATTTATGAATAGGAAAGATTTGGAGAGATATAGGCCAGGAGCAAGCAGGTAGAACTAGTTTAGTTTGGGTTTATGTGCGGCATGGACTGGTTGGACCGAAGGGTCTGTTTCCATGTTGTATGACTGTATGACTCTGTGATTCTATGAATAAAAGTTAACAAGATTTCTCACTATTAAACTTATCTTTTTGCCTTTTAGTCCTTTTCTTATAGTATGTAAGTAAACTTTTAGCACCAGAATGATACATCAATTGCTTTCCTCGATTTTTTAAAGATATAAATATATAGAATAGGCCAAAAAAAACTCCTAAATGGTTTTGTAGTATGATTTTCATCTGAATGTCAAATATGTTATTGTTGTCAGAATATGATATCGTTGTTTCTCTTTACGTTCTCTTCTTTTGATTCTCAGGCTCTGCTCTCCTGTTAAATTTGTTCTATTGGAAGTTTGATTTTTTTTTCTGTCTTTTACTGTTGTCACTTTATTGTTTGCCATTCCTATTCCATTGACCTTCATGACTTCTCATCATTCCAATGGCCTCCCTTGTGCTATGTAAATCTGCCTTCTATGATTGCTAGTGTTCCAGTAATTCTTGAAAAGCTTTGGCACAGAATTGTATCCTTTCTTCTTATAAAATCCAGCAAAAGTGAATAAGAATCCAGAAACTCAACAATAGCTTATTAGGATTCACTATCGTAACAATAAATTATCTGCAAAGTTCAGCAAGCACAAAGAGACCTCAGCACAACTGACATTAATGCAGTATTAAAACGGTTTTATTTTATCTTCCTTCAAGGCTTTTTAGTTTATATAAAGTTGGATGTCCTGTTCAATTTGTCACCAGTGTTTCTCTTGTAAGTTGGCATTTTCTTATTTTTGTCATTTGTTGATGGGCACAACTCCTTTATTGCATTATTGCTTTATTGAGGTTGGAAGGAAGAGGAAGAAAATAAATGGTCTTTTTCTTCACCTCCAATGAATCATGTGAATCCTGGTTGAACAATAATGCAAAATCAAGCCATTATTGACAGCAACAGCATAGTGTACATGTGGACATCTAATCAGAAATATTTTCTTTACCCTTATGTGTTTTCAAGGATCATTTCAACATAGTGCTGTGCCAAAAAATATCCTGCAATCACAAATCCTAGAATGTGTGCACTTTATAGTGGTGCAGCACTTCCTCTGTGAGCCAAAGCTCAGCACCTAACGATATCCTTTTTTATCAAAAATATTGCCAGACACCTAAGAATGCTGTTGTAAACATGAAATGAGGAAAACAGGACATTGATAGCTTTGTAATGTGTCTTTTTTTTATTCATTCAAAGGAAGTGGGCATTGCTGGCTGGGCGAGTATTTATTGCCCATCCTGAGTTGCCTTTGAGAAGGTAGTGATGAGCTGCCTTCTTGAAATGCTGCAGTCTATCTGCTATATGCCTTTCAGGAATTAGTTCAAGGATTTTGACCAGCGACACTGCAAGAATGGCAATATATTTCCAAGGAAGAATGGTGGGTGGCTTGAAGGGGAACTTGGAGGTAGTGTTATCCTGTTTATCTGTTGCCTTTGTCCTTGTAGATAGAGATGGTTGTGGGCTTGAAAGATACTGTGTAACAAACCTTCGTGAATTTCTGCAGTGCATCTTATGTATGTATGTGTACATGTATATCATGTAGTGTATGCTGTTGCTCCCAAGACCCTATGATGTAGGGATTTTAGACGTATTTTAATACCATTTGCTTTAGGGTTTAGATTTTTAACTACTGGTACTTTGCGTTTGGCCTGTGTTTTTGGTGAAGTTTAATGATTAACTTGTCAGTATTTCTGGAGCCATGATTTTTTTCAAACCTCGCCTAGAAAGGAAGTCCCCACGATAGCAGTGAGAACTTGCTTACATTGGGAGAGCTTGCAAGCAGCGAGAGTGAACACTGTAGAACATTAGCTTGCTTTCTCTTTAGAAGGATCAGGTTTTGTTTGCTTTTGCTGAGGAAAAAAAATTCAGAAGACCTTGGAAAGCTTTTGTTTTGCAGTTTGGTTCTGGTTGAAGTTAGACACATGATACAGAGTCTGCTGAAGAAATGAGGATGTTTTGAATTGTTAGGAAATAGGTTTTTCTGATGAAGGATCTAGGCCTGAAACATCAGCTTTTGTGCTCCTAACATGCTGCTTGGCCTGCTATGTTCATCCAGCTGCACTCTTTGTTATCTAGAAAATAGGTTACCTCAGTGTAAGGATTTTTATTTGAAAGTTACAGACCAGAAGTGTTTAGTTAGAACCGTGAGGGGGTTATTCGACTTTGAGAAAATTTAAACTCAGTTGTGGGACTAATCAAAGAAGAGGCTACTTAACTACCTAGACCAGAAATTATAAGAAAAAGTTACAAACCCCTATAAGTGATGGAGAAATGGGCTGTCTCTGGAGTCCAAGATCTGTAATGTGCTGTTGGTGGGATAGATGGGATTGCATTTTTATTGTGTTTTGAAATTTTTAAAATTGTGTTCTATGCAAATACCTTAGTTCATCCTATTTTGCCTTTTTCACTTTTGTTTAATTATCTCCTATTTTATTATTCAAATAAAATCTGCAGCATTGCATACTTGCATTTCAGTGAGGGACCCCAGCTTGTTAAATACTAATTAACAAGATATGATCTGTCAAGTGAGATTTCAGTTTGGGATCTGACTTATTCGGTAATAACATCAGCTGGAATCAAAACAGTTCACTGATACATGTCTCTTTTAAAATTTAGCTTGCCCCTGGTGAAATAGAATCCTGTCTTTCATTGTTTATATATAATTCTTTTTGTAAAAGTCACTGCTATCACCTTTATATGTTATAAGTTCTTCTCAAATCAACTGTGAAACAGGAGATCAGAGCACAACCTCATTGATATATTTTCAGGAACATTCTAAGTTCTTTATCAGTGACAATACAATTAATTGGAAAGGAGAGTTCTGAACACACTGCAGGTAAAATGAACTGTATTGGAGATCAACAAATGAGTCAATCAATGCTGTACCAAGTCTTCTCCAGAACCAAAGTTCTGGAAGGGAATTATACTGGACTCAAAACATTAACTCTCTCCACAAATGCTGTCAGAGTTGCTGAATTCCCCCAATATTTTTTGGCTTTTGTCATTTCATATTTCCAACATCCATTGTATTTTCTTTTTAACTGATAAGTTTCTATTTTCTTTGCTCTTCCATGCACTCCACTTTCTAGCACTTTGGAGGAAAATATTTTCATGTTTTTTTCTCTGTCAAATGTTGCATGACGGGTTCCAATTTTCATTTAATTTGATGTTGCCACCAGAAATGCTTTGCTACTGACCTGAAATTATATCTTCATTGATTTGGTCATCAAAGTAATTTGCTGTTAAATCTGATGACATTGAATATTCCTGCAGATACAATGATGCACTTATTATTATTGTTCCTGATGTTGTACAATGGAGATGGCATTTTCAAAGAGAGAATGGGCAGAATTTAACATCGCACTAATTTCCAAACTGCTGTGCTGTGTTGTTCATGCATTGCTTGTTTCGGAGTGAGACCCCTGCACCAATTCCAGGAAGGAAAGCCTTGTTTCAGCTCTCTCATCCCAGAAGTGTCACAAAGTGGCTCCTAGCCCCTGACAGCAATTGTTCCTGGAAATGGATAACAAGGTAAGTGAGTTGGGTAGGGGTGGGGAGAGATTGTGGGACTGATTTGGGAGTAGTGGGATTTGATGAGGTTTGGCTAGGGAGGTCAAGGCTAGTATGAACAGGCCAAAGTGTGGTGGGAGCCCTTTTGATGCACAGGGTGCCCCCAAGGAGATTCCCAATGTAAGTCTCTCCCCTTCTTTGCCAGCTTTAAACAATGAAAGATGGCTGACTTCCCATTAAGCACCCTTCCTTTCATCATGGAAACAATTGCAGCAAGGGTAGGAAGATGCCCTTAAAAAACAATACATTGGCCATTTATGGGCCACAGTTGACCCTTGAGTGAGCAGGCTGCTTGACACCGCCCTGGCCGTGCATAAAATTATAGCAGGGGAGGTGGGTAGTCACTGAAAATCACACCCATAGCATATCAGTTCGACAGACACCAATCCCCAAAACTCCTTAAGGGACTGCATAAAATTTTGCCCAATCTTACTTTACAAATTGTGATTTATTGCTAGATTTTAGATTTCTTGCTTTAGGTCTTTTGGTTTACTCACTGCTTGCCATACAACAATGAAAATGTTCCGTATCAGTTTTGAGGATGTGGGATAGTTTAGAACTTGATATTAGTCAGATATTTTAATTGGTTTCAGATCCAGACAGTGTGACAAAGCCTGTGTGTCTAAGATTAATTCAGTGCGCCTAGTCTTTGGTAAAACTTGCAAAGCCACATTTGAAGAAAAATTCAGTTTGTAGACAGTATAACTTTAAAAGGAGCACAAACAGAGGTTGCCGGAAAGCTCAGCAGATCCCGCAGCATCTGTGTAGAAAAGAATCAGAGTTAACGTTTTTTGTCTGGTGACCCTTCCTCGAAATCCAGCTCTTTCAGGTTTTATATAACTTTAAATGAATTGGTACTGAAAGAAATTAAAATTCACAATAGATCCTCTGATTATATATTAAAGAAAATTTGGAAATCTACGATAGATAAAGAATTGTTCTTTTTTAAAAAACACAAAGAATGGTCATGGGAGCTGTGGTGTCAGATGAGATCGATGAGTTTAGCAATGAATTGCAGTGGCTAATACTTGGATTGCCATCGTTCTATTACTGAGAAGACATCAACAATTGTTAAACCTCAGACAATGGAGTATAGGAATCAGCAGGGACCATGTATGCATTTTTGCAATCATCTGCACTACAGCGCAGTTGGGAATACAAATGACAATCCAGTTTTCTGTGAAGCAATACATAATATTAGGGTATGGTTAACAAGTGCATTAAGGAAAAGATAGAGTTGGCATAGGGGCTATGAGGGCTACTTTTGAATAAAAGCAGTAGATTTGTCATCATCAGTCATTGTCGACATTCAAGAGTCACAATGTGGAAAGACATTTAAAATAACATATGGAATATAGCGCATGGTTTTAATGCATTCATGGGATGTTGCTGACCAAGGCAGCATTTTTTGTCCAGCATATATGCTCTTGAGAAAATGGTGGTGAGCCACTTTCTTGAACTGCAGCAGTCCTTGAGGTATTGGAACACCCACATGCACTTCATGCCAGCAGAAGCTATATCTACCCAACCCCCTCCAATCAAATTAAATGCCACTACTAAACTCAACAGAAACCAGGATGTTAAATTCCTACCTACAACCAACTAGATTGAGAATCTAAGATAACGAAGTGTGAAGCTGGATGAACACAGCAGGCCAAGCAGCATCTCAGGAGTACAAAAGCTGACGTTTAGGGCCTAGACCCTTCATCAGAGAGGGGGATGGGGAGAGGGTTCTGGAATAAAAAGGGAGAGAGGGGGTGGCGGACCCCCCTCCCCCTCTCTCTCTATTTATTTCAGAACCATCTCCCCATCCCCCTCTCTGATGAAGAGTCTAGGCCTGAAACATCAGCTTTTGTGTTCCTAAGATGCTGCTTGGCCTGCTGTGTTCATCCAGCTCCACACTTTGTTATCTTGGATTCTCCAGCATCTGCAGTTCCCATTATCTCTGATCACAATAGCTTGAGAATCTAGCTGTCTGGTAGTTAAAACAATGGCTCCAGGCTGCTAGCACAGCAACAAGGAGTGATGAGTTTGGATTGGAAGTGACAGAGGCAGATTAGAAGTATTATCAAAGGTTATGAAGTGTGGATTGGAAGGATTAGGGTGAAGATCGACATAGATAGAAATCAGAATATTGGGTTACCATCTCATCTCAGAGATGGGTAAAACAGATGAACAGTCCAGAAAGTAAGTGGCCGTTTCAGTCTTGAATCCAGCTGCCCTTACTTCCCTTTACCCATTGATTCCCTTAAAAAATGTCAGTCAATCAAAATTAAATTGAAAATAGCAGTAAATTTTCAGGCACACAGCCTCATTATGATATGACTAATCTGCCTTCTGCAAACAGTTGACTAACACCAGCCCCACCCTTGTTTAAACTGGAAGTGGCTGGTTGGTATTGGCATGTATATTTGGCATGCTGAAACCTAAACCCATCCAAATTGGAGGTGTTTAAAACTACCTCATTTTAAGTAAAATACAAAGTTAAAGCAAAATTATTTATGTCATTTACGTAACGCTACCAGCTGTCTGAAGTCTAATTTCACGTTTTCCCATGCAATAACTTGGAAGGCTCTGTCTGGTTGATTAATGCAATGGCTACCTGTTCCACAGAAGGCTATAGTTCCAGCTTCACACAGTCAGAGCTCTGGTCTTGTTTTATTGCCCATGAAACAGTCCACCTGAAACTTGTGAAAGCAATGAAAATATAATTCAAAATGAATGATTATATGAAGGAAAAGGGCAAACATACAGAAGATGAATATTATAATAAAGTTGTTCATACAATATCTATGAACATACTATTTTTTTATAATGCAATTTTGCCCTGTCTCATCTGTTTTGCAGAAAATTCTGTCTTAGCTTTCATTGTTTTCTCTCTCAACTTTTGTAACTTGTCAGTGTGCCCCCTGAACCAGTGCACAGAAAAAGAAGTGATTATCTGTTGACAGTGAGAATGATGGTGTATTTCTTACATTATCTGTGAGTTAGCAGAAATGCAGTTGAGTTTGATAGTGACAAGAAATTTTGATAGACCAAGTGGTGGGCGTTGCAGAAAGTGGTGAGATGCGATGGAATGGACAGGTCTAACATGAGATATTACGATCATTGTTCAGAGTATACAAAGGACAGAATGTAGTATTGTCATATCAGTGGAAAAATTGTTCTGTTTCTCTAAGGCAAGAAATACTGGCATTGGAAGCAGTTCAGAGAATGTTCGCTCGGAAGAGTGACTTTCTTATGAGAAGAGGTTGGTTGCTTGGAATTGTGCTTATTTGAGTTTAGTCGAATGAGATAAGATCTTATTGAAACATATAAAATTATTCAGGGCTCCTCAGCAAAACACAGAGAGGCTTTTTCTCCCCTGGTCAGAGTCTAGGACCAGAGAACAATCTCAAAGTTGGAGATTTCCATGCAAGGCAAAAATGAGAAGTAACCTTTCCTCTTAAAAGATAGTCAACCTTTACTGCAGAAGGCTGGATTATTAAGTATATTCAAGGTTGAGGTTGGAAATCTGTCTATCAGACATCAGACAAGAAAGTGGTTTTGAGAATTATCAGGTAAGTCATGATTTCATTGATTAGTGGAACAAACTTGATGGGCAAAATGACCTATTTCTGCTCCTATATTTTATGATCTTATGGAGAGGATTTGTGTCTAACTTATTAGTTGCTGTGTTTTGTTCCTTTCAAAATAATGGCCAAGATTATCCTATCCCAATAGCAGGGAATTGATGGTCATAATGGCAGCGGAGGTTTTGAGAGCTGGATATGCAGTCAAACATGGAACTTTGGATACCGTTAGAAATGGGTACCTGGAAACTCTTCCTGATGGCCTTCCCCAGAATCTAGGGCTGTCTGATCTAGATTTACACTGTTACAAAGCAGAGATTTTACTCTTCAATTTCTGACCCAATTCATGAAGTAAACACAATACACATTCAGCACAACATACTAATACCTGTGTCTGGTGTTACAGTAGTTAAGTATACATCCGACATGTAAGAATCTAATGAATCCCACCTTCTGCAGAAATAAACGTACATGCATTTGGTTGCACTTTATTCTTGAGACAGATTGTTTGAAACTTAAAATTATATTTTTTTCAAACAAGTGGAAGGTGCAGAACAGGCACAGGTGACAGTAACAATTTTTAAAAATATTTTAAGATGGCATTGAACATTTCTAAGTCAGGCATAGTCTGGCTTGGGACTCATGGGAGCAATTTGTCTTTGTGTTTGATGGCATTTCAAGAGACAATTGGCAGGTTTTCCAGTCTAGGGCCTGAAATAATTAGCAGAGTTTATGTTTCTTCAAGCACAGCAGAAAGTAACAATTTGATGCTAAAATTAAAATACTGAGTTCTGACCAGTCAAATATTTGCATTGTAATAATAATCAGACTTTTATGATGATTTTCTTTTTGGTCTATATTTTGAATGTTTATCGACAGTATATTGCATTTCAAAACTGTGTTGTACTGTTTAAGTTTATTTAGGTAGATCCACATGAATGTCCGTTTCCATCACACAGAAGATTATAAATTCATGTGTATCTAATGCACAAATCCCGGTGAAAAATCTTTTTAATTGCAGTCAATGAGCTATCCTTCGTTTTTAACTGAAAATGAAATTGTTTGGAGACTAGCTAACATTTGGTAAAATAGACCTCTGTTTTATGGCGTATTTCGTCACTAAAAAATATCAGTAACATTCCAGAAAATATGGTTTGACCCCCTGAATAGGTTTGTTTACTGACCTATTGAATCCTGCCTAATAATAATTTAATTTCCAATCAGATGTTTTTATCAATTGAAGTAATTAATTCACTTACGTAGATGTTTAATACAGAATCTTAATTGTCTGGGCGCTCTTTAGTGCAAAGAGACTTGTCTCATTAATTGAGCAATTGGATGAAAAACAAGATGACACTAGCCTTAATTGTCTCAAATTAAATGTCATTGAAAATCGTACCTTTGCAATTCAATGTTTTAATACAAAGGTGCTTGTTGAGCGCTTGTGTGCAGTGGTAGCATCCTCACCTCTAGACCAGAAGGCCTGGATTCAAGTCCCACCTGCTCCAGACTTGTGTACATAAGATGTCTAAACAGGTTGATTAATAGTAACTGCAATATAGATCGCGATTTGTTCCAGGTCACTGATTTGTGGGTCCATTTTCAGGAACCCAGGGACCCATGCCTTTCAAGCAATCTTTGCCTGCTTATTTTCATACTGCAATACATAAAAGCTCTTGAGTAAATGCACACAACCATCCATTTTCATAGCTGTTCATTGAGCTGCAATTGTAAGAAATAAGTACTTTATTAAGTTGAATAAACTTTGTGTGTTTGAGAGTACGGTTAAATTAATAAACAATTTGAGAGTTGAATGTAATGAAAATATTGAAGTTGTGCTTATATCTTATTATTAACCTACATAATCAGACTTCCTTCCGATTTTTCTTTGCCGATGTGTTGCTGATGGAGGAGTACAGGAACAGACTAGAGTACTTCCAGTAACTATGCAGGGTTGATTGGTGAAATTAAGAAGATGGATGCATGACTGACATACTAGACATAAAGAGATAATGTGAGCTTTGTTTACTAAGTGGGCTATAATGGTTTCAACAGCGATTAAACATGAAGAGTATATGAGTGATAAAATTTATGGTGGGATTGTTGGGATCTCCAGAGTTTCCAGGATCGATTATTGTATAGATTATGTAATTATAACATTTATTAAATGCTAAAGTGGTGATGGGTCTAACTGGCAATGGTTATGTGCAATATTATGTCAATTTATGCCAATTGCATTGGCCATTGAAAAATTTGACGTGCAATTTTGCCAACAGAAAAGTTTCCAGTCTCTTGTAACATCACAGGACAAGATACAATAGATTTAGTTTGTAGTCAATGGCTCGTTGCTGACCTAGACATAAACTTGTCTGAAAAGTCTAGAAAACTCTTCAACAAGAATTTTAATGATTTGCTGTACAATTAATTGTAGATGCAATAAGTAATCAAGTTCTCCAATCAGCCAATCAAATTGAATGATTCTCATTCTCAAACAGTGGAAAGCACTAGTAAATCACTTCTCCAAAATTTTACAAGACAGCAAACTAAAGGTCAAATACACAGATGGGGTTAAAGTTGAAGCAGACATAGCATGAATTTTGAAAATAACTTTTAAAAACATAGTAGTTATCATAATAGACACATTAACAACATTTCACAAACTTAATGTAACATGAAATTTGAACACACAGATGGCCCAAAAATCATGAAGGAAGCATTTTGTTTATTCAGCCATCATCAGCTCATGACAAACATGAAGAAAAATAAGGTTAAACAAGGAAGACACAACAGTTACACGCAATTAAATCTATGCTTTGAATGTTATTGGAAATCTTTTGTCCATCTGATCCTTCTCCCCTTGGCACTTCCTATTCTTAAAGATTCCTTTTCCTCTGGAAAGGGTCCATTTGACTGTTCTCTTTCGTGCCTCCCTTCAGTGTTGCCACCTACTGTTGGAAATTCCAGGATAACTGTTGGAGTGCCCTCTTTGATGTCCTCCCTCACCATTGGCACATGCTGCCAATTAGATCATTTCTAAAAGGCAGATTGATTGTTCAAAACAGTTAGTGAGGTGCCTTCTTGAACTGCTGCAGTCCACATGCTATAGGTTGACCCACAATGCCCTAAGGGAGGGAATTCTAGGATCTTGATCTAGTGCCAATGAAGGAACAGCAAGATATTTTCAAATCAGGACGATGAATGGTTCGGAAGGGAACTTGCAGATTGTACTGTTTGTTTGGCTGAGTAGGCAGAGTGAATGGTCAGTCAGTGACAAACTACAATGCCAGAATTCCAAAATCACTCTGCACTTGCATAAAATCCTAAAGTTACAGTCAGTTTCAAAGAGGTAACAGTGATGAATGCAACAGTTCAATATCAAATGTACTGTAAATTTGGGACCAATGCTTTGTTTAATACACCTATGACTTATTCCAAAATACATTGCAATTTTGACCCTGAATATTTAAACAACACATTTGCTTTGAATGCATATTATTTTGAAATATGTGCATTATTACTTAAAAGAGAAAAGTTTGCAGGTTAAATATCACTGCTTATTTTGTTAATTGCAGAAATTTAAAGACCTTAGTGAATTCTCTTTATCAGTATTAGGTCAGAATATAACCTGCACTGAAGTTATTCACTTCTGACTTTCAGACTTCAGCCACTGTTTTGATTATAATTATGTAATATTCTCTTTTATTTTACTGCTGATGAAAATACCAATGCTATGGTCACTTGATATATTACAGAATTGTTCAGGGCTTTCAACATTTCTCCATTTAACACTGTATTCCATCACTAGAAAATTGGCTTATCATGGAATCCCATTGAAACACTACAATGGCATTTTGAACCAGAGTATTGCTCAGGCCCGCTGTGAGCTTATTTTGATTCCAGGAAAAGATGTTGAACTAATGTTTTGCTTTGAAAAGGTGGCATTTTAATTGTATTGCTACTAATTACTAACTGCACGTCTGCTAACATTAAAATAATGGCATGCAGATCAGAATGGTGTGCCAAGGAAATATGTTGTCTGTTTTGACCAAAGAACAAAAGTTCTGAAAACATTCAGCTGGTCAAGTAGAAATAGTAAGAACATAAAGTCAATATTTTAAGTGTGGACATTTCTTGAGACTGAAATTTGTTTGTGAAGTATGTTAAGCAGCATTTGAAAACTGATAGAGCTAGGGCAAAGATGCCATATTCCATCTCCACCATAGGCTGCTCACTCATTACAGAGAGCTGACCAGTAGTGGCACAACCTAAAGGTCACAGTGCCTTAGATGAGGGGAGTGGTTCAGAAGGATGGTCCTTCATGGTAAACTCAAGTGGTATGGGAATTGAACCCATGCCGTTGGCTTCTCTGTACATTGCAAACCACCCATCCAGCCAACTGTGCTAAAACTATTTTAAGAGCCAAATAATACAGTAATTAGCAAAACTACGGCAAAAGTAGTCGTAATGCAGTGTTGAACTATTCCCTCCATGTACCATCCCAGTTCGCAACACCAAAGCAATTCACAGCAGTCTCTTTCAGAGGAAGTCAGACAAATTGCTAATGAAAATGGTTTAGTGGTAGGCTGAAAATTGGTTAACTTGCAGGCAAAGTATCATAGACGTTTCAGAGATATCGAGATCAGCAGCAGGCTTTTTGATAAGTCTGGAGCTGCTTGCTCTTTTGGCATTACTGCAGACCATCGAACAAAACTCAAAGCTGTATGTTTAAAGGTGGACACCTCTCAGTCGCGAACCATTTCAACTTCCCCTCCCATTCCTTAGACGACATGTCCATCCTGGGCCTCCTGCAGTGCCACAATGATGCCACCCGAAGGTTGCAGCAATAGCAACTCATATTCCGCTTGGGAACCCTGCAGCCCAATGGTATCAATGTGGATTTCACAAGCTTCAAAATCTCCCCTCCCCCTGCTGCAACCCAAAACCAACCCAGCTGGACTCGCCTCCCTGACCTGTTCTTCCTCTCACCTATCCCCTCCTCCCACCTCAAGCCGCACCCCCATTTCCTACCTACCAACCTCATCCCGCCACCTTGACCTGCCCGTCTTCCCTGGACTGACCTATCCCCTCTCTGCCACCCCACCTACACTCACCTCTACAGGCTCCATCCCCGCCCCTTTAACCTGTCTGTCTCCTCTCCACCTGTTTTCTCCTCTATCCACCTTCGATCCGCCGCCCCCTCTGTCCCTATTTATTTCAGAACCCTCTCCCCATCCCCCTTTTCTGATGAAGGGTCTAGGCCCAAAACATCAACTTTTGTGCTCCTAAGATGCTGCTTGGCCTGCTGTGTTCATCCTGCTCCACACTTTGTTATCTCGTATTAGAGGACATGTTGAGTTCACTTTTAATTGCTGGAAACTTCTAGAAGCAAGCAGCTTATTCATTTTGTGCTTTGTAGCAGCTAATTAAAAATCTGGCCAAAGTCCATTTAAAAGAAATATGTAAACAAATCATACAGTTGTTGAAATAAATGATTTAGGATGCCCAACTGCCTACCCTGTGGGCATTATAATATACTCAATCTATGCATAATTTAAGATTTAAATTAGATATTAGGTTTTATTGTGTTTTGTACCCAAGTATGAGGAACAAGATTTGATTTGATTTTATCGTCATGTTGTACTTGGGTACAGTAAAAAGCTTTGTTTGTGAATAGTACAGGCAGATCAAAGTATGCAAGGACATTCAGATCATAGGGTGAAAGGTATCTTGGACAGAGTAAAGAAGACAGGTTACACTGCACAGGATGTGCTTGAGGCAAGAACAACATTAACAAAGTCTTACGTGATTTGAAGTTAGAAATCTATTCATCAGCGTAATAGCAGAGAAAAAGCTGTTCTTGAACCTGTTAGTGTATGTGTTCAAGCTTCTGTGCCTTCTGGCTGATGGAAGAGGTTGTAGGAGAGCATTACTGGGGTGGGATGGGTCTTCTTTGTTGACAACCTCTCCACGGCAACAATAAATCTAAATGGAGTCCATGAATGGAAGGTTGACTTCTGTGATGGTTGGGCAGTGCACACTACCTTCTGTAGTTCCTTGCAGTCCTGGGTGGAGCAGATGCAGTATCACGCCTTTGTGAACCCGGACAGTATGCTTTCAATGGTGCAGCTATGGAAGTTGATGTTGGACCTTATGAACATGCCAAACTTCCTAAGCTGCCTGAAGAAGAAGGGGCATTGTTCTGCCATGCTGTAAAAGTACAGTATAAAGCGTACAGTGCTGCCACAAGTGGCACCTGGGTAAAAAATCTTAGTTACAGAAGTAGAAATATCAAGAAATAACTTCAAGAATGATTAAAGCAGGTAGCTCAACATGCCATTCCCTTAGTATAGTGTTTCCTATAGATTAACTTGTCACTTGAAAGAGTCGTGTCTGACATCTTTGGCGAGCCATTCATGTCTACTGCTCATCTGGTGTGAGTCTTCAAGTGGGTTTGAGTGTGCAGTCCTGCATCATCACCCAACTTGAACTAAGGACTTTTCAAATCACCCTGTGTGCTGATTGTTGTCCTTGATTCTGACCTCCCTAATTTTGTTACTTCATTGACTTTCTACGGGTATAAAATTGGTACATTATACTCTTTAAAAACAAACCAACAAAATATCCAGAGATAATGGGAACTGCAGATGCTGGAGAATTCCAAGATAATAAAATGTGAGGCTGGATGAACACAGCAGGCCAAGCAGCATCTCAGGAGCACAAAAGCTGACGTTTCGGGCCTAGACCCTTCATCAGAGAGGGGGATGGGGAGAGGGAACTGGAATAAATAGGGAGAGAGGGGGAGGCGGACCGAAGATGGAGAGTAAAGAAGATAAGTGGAGAGAGTGTCGGTGGGGAGGTAGGGAGGGGATAGGTCAGCCCAGGGAAGACGGACAGGTCAAGGAGGTGGGATGAGGTTAGTAGGTAGCTGGGGGTGTGGCTTGGGGTGGGAGGAAGGGATGGGTGAGGGGAAGAACTGGTTAGGGAGGCAGAGACAGGTTGGACTGGTTTTGGGATGCAGTGGGTGGGGGGGAAGAGCTGGGCTGGTTGTGTGGTGCAGTCGGGGGAGGGGACGAACTGGGCTGGTTTAGGGATGCAGTAGGGGAAGGGGAGATTTTGAAACTGGTGAAGTCCACATTGATACCATTAGGCTGCAGGGTTCCCAGGCGGAATATGAGTTGCTGTTCCTGCAACCTTCGGGTGGCATCATTGTGGCAGTGCAGGAGGCCCATGATGGACTTGGGTGGTGGGGTCGGATTGTAAATGGCGGAAGTGTCGGAGGATGATGCGTTGTATCTGGAGGTTGGTAGGGTGGTGTGTGAGAACGAGGGGGTTCCTCTTGGGGCGGTTGTGGCGGGGGCGGGGTGTGAGGGATGTGTTGCGGGAAATACGGGAGACGTGGTCAAGGGCGTTCTCGATCACTGTGGGGGGAAAGTTGCGGTCCGTAAAGAACTTGGACATCTGGGATGTGCGGGAGTGGAATGTCTTATCGTGGGAGCAGATGCGGCGGAGGCGGAGGAATTGGGAATGGGGATGGAATTTTTGCAGGAGGGTGGGTGGGAGGAGGTGTATTCTAGGTAGCTGTGGGAGTCGGTGGGCTTGAAATGGACATCAGTTACAAGCTGGTTGCCTGAGATGGAGACTGAGAGGTCCAGGAAGGTGAGGGATGTGCTGGAGATGGCCCAGGTGAACTGAAGGTTGGGGTGGAAGGTGTTGGTGAAGTGGATGAACTGTTCGAGCTCCTCTGGGGAGCAAGAGGCGGCGCCGATACAGTCATCAATGTACCGGAGGAAGAGGTGGGGTTTGGGACCTGTGTAGGTGCGGAAGAGGGACTGTTCCACGTAACCTACAAAGAGGCAGGCATAGCTGGGGCCCATGCGGGTGCCCATGGCCACCCCCTTAGTCTGTAGGAAGTGGGAAGAGTCAAAAGAGAAGTTGTTGAGCGTGAGGTCGAGCTCAGCTAGGCGGACGAGAGTGTCGGTGGAGGGGGACTGGTCGGGCCTGCGGGACAGGAAGAAGCGGAGGGCCTTGAGGCCATCTCCATGCGGAATGCAGGTGTACAGGGACTGGACGTCCATGGTGAATATGAGGTGTTGGGGGCCAGGGAATTGGAAGTCCTGGAGGAGGTGGAGGGCGTGGGTGGTGTCACGGATGTAGGTGGGGAGTTCCTGGACCAAAGGGGAGAAAATGGAGTCCAGATAGGTGGAGATGAGTTCGGTGGGGCAGGAGCAGGCTGAGACGATGGGTCGACCAGGGCAGGCAGGTTTGTGGATTTTGGGAAGGAGATAGAAACGGGCCGTGCGGGGTTGGGGAACAATGAGGTTGGAGGCTGTGGGTGGGAGGTCCCCTGAGGTGATGAGGTCGTGAATGGTGTTGGAGATGATGGTTTGGTGCTCGGGTGTGGGGTCATGATCGAGGAGGCGGTAGGAGGTGGTGTCGGAGAGTTGGCGTCTGGCCTCGGCGATGTAGAGGTCAGTGCGCCATACTACCACTGCGCCACCTTTGTCTGCGGGTTTGATGGTGAGGTTGGGGTTGGAGCGGAGGGAGCGGAGGGCTGCCCGTTCTGCAGGGGAGAGGTTGGAGTGGATGAGAGGGGTGGAGAGGTTGAGGCGGTTAATGTCTCGATGGCAGTTGGAGATGAAGAGGTCGAGGGAGGGTAGGAGGCCTGGGGGTGGTGTCCAGGAGGAGGACTTGTGTTGGAAGCGGTGAAGGGGTCAGTGGAAGGAGGGTTGGGTTCCCGGTTGAAGAAGTAGGCATGGAGGCGAAGACGGCGGAAAAACTGCTCTATGTCCAACCGTGACTGGTATTCGTTGATGTGTGGTTGTAGGGGGACAAAGGTGAGCCCCTACCAACCTCCGGATACAACGCATTATCCTCCGACACTTCCGCCATTTACAATCCGACCCCACCACATTTTTCCATCCCCTCCCCTGTCTGCTTTCCGGAGAGACCACTCTCTCCGTGACTCCCTTGTTCGCTCCACACTGCCCTCCAACCCCACCACACCCAGCACCTTCCCCTGCAATCGCAGGAAATGCTACACTTGTCCCCACACCTCCTCCCTCACCCCCATCCCAGGCCCCAAGATGACATTCCACATTAAGCAGAGGTTCACCTGCACATCTGCCAATGTGGTATACTGCATCCACTGTACCCGGTGCAGCTTCCTCTACATTGGGGAAACCAAGCGGAGGCTTGGGGACCGCTTTGCAGAACACCTCCGCTCAGTTCGCAACAAACAACTGCACCTCCCAGTCGCAAACCATTTCCACTCCCCCTCCCATTCTCTAGATGACATGTCCATCATGGGCCTCCTGCAGTGCCACAATGCTGCCACCCGAAGGTTGCAGGAACAGCAACTCATATTCCGCCTGGGAACCCTGCAGCCATATGGTATCAATGTGGACTTCACCAGTTTCAAAATCTCCCCTTCCCCTACTGCATCCCTAAACCAGCCCAGTTCGTCCCCTCCCCCCACTGCACCACACAACCAGCCCAGCTCTTCCCCCCCACCCACTGCACCCCAAAACCAGTCCAACCTGTCTCTGCCTCCCTAACTGGTTCTTCCCCTCACCCATCCCTTCCTCCCACCCCAAGCCGCACCCCCAGCTACCTACTAACCTCATCCCACCTCCTTGACCTGTCCGTCTTCCCTGGACTGACCTATCCCCTCCCTACCTCCCCACCGACACTCTCTCCACCTATCTTCTTTACTCTCCATCTTCGGTCCGCCTCCCCCTCTCTCCCTATTTATTCCAGTTCCCTCTCCCCATCCCCCTCTCTGATGAAGGGTCTAGGCCCGAAACGTCAGCTTTTGTGCTCCTGAGATGCTGCTTGGCCTGCTGTGTTCATCCAGCCTCACATTTTATTATCAACAAAATATCCACCTTTGAATTGTTTCCTCATCAATTATTTGCACAACTTTCTTTTTGTTTTAAAGCAATAGCTTACATTTATTTGCAACACAGTAGCAATTACAAAGGATAGCCATTATTTGACCTGGGTAATTTTAACAATGTTTATAAACAAGGTTATGACAAACCACAGAAGAAAAATACATTCGTTTGTATGAAGGTGTTCTGCTCTCATTAACAATGAAGCCTCTAGCTAGCTGCCTGTTCATGGCCACTTCCATACATTTATCAAATGCATTGTTAACAAGAGCTTCTAAAACCCCAGTCCTGGTTTCATAATTTAGTGGTGGAAACTGAGAAAAAGAACTAACAAGAATCAAAGGAGCTGCTAAAGTTCAACTACAGAGATTTGATTCATGGGCTGGGAAGCATATCCCAAGGTCCAAGTCAAGGCAAGGAATCAGCAACTGAAGTCTGAAATTATGGACAAAGTCAAAAATCACACAATGCCAGGTTCTAGTCCAACAGATTTATTTGAAAATGCAAGCTTTCCGAAGAAGGAGCTGAGCTAAGAAAGCTTGTGTTTTCAAATAACCCTGTTGGATTATAAACTGGTGTCATGTGGTTTTTGGCCTTGTTCACCCCAGTCCAACACCGGTATGTCCACAGCATTGTCGACAAAGGTGACTGATGGAAGTACAAAGCAAGACTGGATGGATCACTGCATTTATAGCATTTATAATACGAAGTATGTACAGCTATGAAACATAATGCACCCTGGCTTCGGGAGAATTGAAAGAGAAATATAATAATAAATATTCACATACATACTCTGGAATTTAGTAGTTTTCTAATTTACTAATCTTCCTTCCCTGTAAGTAAGGTAGATAAAGGCTGCATGCAATAGATGTCCTCGAGCTTTGGTCAAGATCACAAGATAATTGTACATGATAGAGATTTTAACCTATGACAGTTCATTTATGCAGATTTTTTGTAACTGCCCTTTAATTGTTTCCTGCAATTATAAAACGCCAGGAAGCACCCAATGCAGAAAACCTGCCTGTTGACATCAGGAAAGCAATTAGGCTGCTAAAGATTCACTTGAAATCAATTATCTTTGAGCCTGCTGGAATATAATAGAGGGTCATGGATTTCACTGCAGTAGTATGGATTTCCAATTACCATAGAACTATTGCGCAAATGCCATCCTTGATTAATAGTGCTACCCCTCCACCTTTACGTGGCCTTCTATTCTTCTTGAATGTCACATACCTTTCAACGTTTAGGTCCTAAACTTTGCCATCCTCCAAATGTGTCTCCATAATGGCGATTAGATCCCATTTATTTACTTCAATATGTGCTGCCGATTTTGTTACTTTGTAGTGATACATTCAGATACAGAGTCTTTAGTTTTGCCTTGCCACCACCTGTGTAGCATTTAGTCTTAGCTGTTGGTGTCTTCTTCTCTATCCTTTCCTACCATTCTCTCACCCACATTTCCTTTATTCATATTTTTGTTTTTTACATTGTCACTACACTTTGATACGCCACATTTTTCACACTTGTTCCCACTATTTCATTTAAAGCTGCCTTTACTTCCTGAGTTACACAGTTCACAACTATATTGGCCCTAGCACTGTCCTGATGTAGACGGACCCTGGAGTACAGTATCACCAGTACTGATACCAGTGGTCTACAAAACAGTATCTAAGGTTCTTGAGTAGATTTATAACTGAGCTTGTCAATGCTGTGGTTGGTTGGCTCACTGAGCTGGTTCATTAGTTTGTAGGTGTTTCATTACCCTGCTGGGTATCATCATCAGTGCAGCCTCTGATGAAGTGTGGTTTATTTCCCTGCTTGCTATTTAAACTCTGGGGTCCATTAGAGTTGATTACCTCATTTCTAGTTCGCAGTGGCGTGTATAAATGGTCTAATTCTGTGTTTATTGATGGCCTTCTTGGTGGAGAACCAGGCCTCTAGAAATTTCCATGCTTGTCTCTGTTTGGCTTGTCCTAGGACCCTGGTGTTGTCCCAGTTTAAATGGTGGCTCTCCTTGCTGCATGTATGGAGATGAGTGAGTATTGGCCGTGTCTTTTTGTTGCTGATTGGTGTTCATACACTCTTGTAGCCAGGTTTTTTCCTGTCTGTCCAATGAAATGTTTGTCACAGTGCTCGCATGGAATCTTGTAATGGAATAATTAGTTCTGAGCTAGTATTTACTACTCCCACACCAGACTTTCCTCTCTAATTTTGTGTGCCCTTTGCCAATTTTCACATGGCTCAGATAATAGTCCAGAGATTGCATGTAACTCTCGTGGCCCTGCTTTATAATTTTTGTGTCTAAACCCTCATACTCTATGTAAATTCTTACATAGTCTTAACTATGCCGTTAGTACTTAAATGGAACATAACCAATGGATCCTTCTCCTGCCCACTGCAGCTCTAGCCCTAAGCAGAAGTCCTGAATCCTGGCACTGGGCAGGCAAGACAACCATTTGAACGCTTGATCTTTGCAGCTGAAAACGCTGTCAGTCCCCCTCACTACACCATCCTTTTCTATTGCATTGGTAGTTGTTCTCACCACTTGACCGGCTTCCTGCCATAGTCAGTTTGTTAATCCCACCTGGAGCTGCCACGCTCCTCAAAGAAACTGAGAAAAATCTCAAAGCCATTGGACAATGGCAGAGGCTGACACTCCTGGCTTCTGTGGGTTCCTTACCCACCTCACTCACTGTCACACCTTCCTGTTCCAAGTTAAATCAGAAGACCGCCTCCTGGTACAAAGAATCCAGGTAACTTGTCCTTCCCTAGTGGTTAGCAGTGTCTCTTGTTTAGCCTCCACCTTATAAACTCAGTTGAAGCTAGGCGAACTGAAAACATTTAGCTGCAGACATGTCAGCCCTGGATCAGTGGTATCCAGGAAGCTTCCACATGCTGCAGGCTTGACACATCACTTGTCCTGCATTCTTAATGGGTTTTAAATAATTATTTAATTATGTTATTAACTCACTATGTTACTTTTTTCTGTACTTTACCAACTTTTCCACTAATTTGTACTGTTAACATTTGAGAAGAGGAAAGGCCTTAACCAGAGACTAACCAAACAGCATTCTCTGTGGTAAAGTTAGAACCAGTTCCATTCAGCTTTGATGAATCTAGCTTTGTCTCTGACTGTCTGACTCCTCAGGATCCTTAACTCATTTTCTTCTCTAGGTGATGTTAACTGCCTGCCTTGGTGGTTTAATATTATGAGTTCCTCTCATTGATGCTGACTGCCAGTCATAGGGTCCTCACTATACCCATTCCTCACTGGCCTTCACTGCCCTAATGAGGGACCTGGCATTAAGTGCTAAATAGGAGATGTCTGCTGATAGTCAGCTCCCTGCCCTTACATTTCATTCCCTTCCACACCTCTTCCTAAAATCAGCAACCATCAGCTCAGGGGTCCGTCAAAAATCCTTGTGCAGGCCTCACTGTATTAGTAGCAGTGGCAATTGCTCCAGTGGAAGCCCTGACACGTGAGTGTCTGATTACACCTCATGGAAAGGTGACAGAGGTCTCCCACAGTTGACCAACGGATGGGCAGGACTGCATTTGCAGCAATTAAATTTTGCCCGATGTATCAGTCAATGACCTCACATTGGAACTGAAAAATGTTAGCATTTTGGTGTATATTAGGTGGGATTTTTTTTTCCATGATGTTTTGTTTCTAGCTCAGAGTTCCAGAATCTGTCGTCTTTCCTTCTTTATATTTTGTTGCTTTATAACTGAACGTTCAGTGTTTGGTAAAATAGCAACATCAAACTAGGTCTGTTGCTAAGAAATCCTTGATGTTTCGAGTCTGGGAGCATTGATTTCCAATTGAGCTGCTAAAGCTTTGCATATTTACCAACAACAGGTTCTGTTGCAGCCTTAAGCACAGCATGTATTGAAGATCAGCACAGCCTTTGGCAATTAGGAGAACTAGATTATTATCAATGTCCAGGAGGCTTTTTTTTATCTACCTCTTCCAGCTAGTGGAATCCTGCTTCTTTGTGTAAATAGCATTCTGAATGGGTCAAGTCATAAGTTTGCTTTTTAATGAGCCTGAAGAGGAGCACATTGCATGCGTTTATTCACTCGGCAGCTGTGTGTGATACTAATTATGCCCTACACACCCATTTCACTTCAATAATCATTAAATCCTACTCAGGAGGGAAGATCATAGTTGTAATTATTTGTGCATAAAGTAATAGATAAGAGAAAAATGCATTCTCCTTTGATTAACATTGAAATGAATAAAGTAAATTAATTATGAGTCATGGTTCTGTGCATTCCAGAAAGGATTGTAGCTAGCACTTCATTGTATGGCAGTTCCCCTTGGGAAACGGGTTTAAGTTTTGGTCTGTTTTTAATCCTCTTTAATCCTTGGCAGGTCATATTTTTACTGACAAGTTATTACACAGAAGACAGTTTCACTTCGAAAAGGAAAATCAATGATTGCATTTGTAGTGTTGGAATTTTTTTTTCCCTGTGGCAGATCTAAATAGACTAGATAGCACTGACATGGATTGATGCATTGTGAAAATTTCATAGGCTCCATTCGTAGACCCTAATATACGTTGTACTCTGTGGAACCACTGTCTGAAACAGGGTAATGATACCAAATTGGCCAGAGACTGATATGAATTACAGTAGTGTCAACATTTGCTATTGTTGAGATAATTAATGATACTTGAGTGGGAAAAGAAACATTCCATCTCTTCCTAATGCAGGTCAACTTTTCGGATTATTTCTTACATTTCTACATTTCTAAAGATCATGTCATCTCGTGTCAATTTTGTTTCCTTTCTGATTCTCACTATTATGTAGCTACTTGTCCCTGAGAATGAGGATGCATTTGAGACTTGTTGCCCGTGACCAATTCTACTAATTTAGAAATTGAAAGA